>NC_062559.1:9433978-9743065 GCF_016906955.1 Phacochoerus africanus | reverse complement strand
TATGATGAAGAATCTGGATTCATGATTTCCAGGGTCCCTTGGGGCTCAGTTGGGGATTCTGCATAAGGGGCCCGGCTTTGCGGAGAGTCAGCATTTGCCATACGCTTGCTGCCCTCTGCTGGCAGGACTGGCTCAGGACGCCTCCGTCCCCAATTTTCCTGAAATAATTGCAGGCCAGGAAAACAAGGTCCAGAGGGAGGCTGGGCTGGTGTGCAGGTGGGTGGGAACTTGAATTGCCTTGCCTCACCTGAGTTTGGTTAAAACATGGAGGCCTGAGGCTTCCCCACCCCATCCGTGCACACCTCCCAGAGAGGGTCCCTGGGGCAGGTTGCAGACAAAGACTCACACAGTGAGCTCACCCTCCTGGCTGCACTTTAGAACTAAGGGAGGCCGGGGGTGGCTTCAAAAATACTAATGCCCAGGAGTTCCCGTTGTGGCACAGTGGAAATCCGACTAGGAACCATGAGGTTGTGGGTTCGATGCCCGGCCCCACTCAGTGTTAAGGATCCAGCATTGCCGTGCTGTGGTGTCGGCCAGCAGCTGTGGCTCCAATTCGACCCCTAGCCTGGGAACCTCCATAGCCACAGGTGTGGCCCTAAAAAGAAAAAAAAAGAAAGAAAACTAGTGCCCAGGCCCCCCCTCGGGCCAACAATCAAATCCCTGGGGAGGGGGGAGGCAAGGCCCAAGCATCACTGTATATCAAAAGCCCCTTGGCCCCTTCTAATGTCAACCACATCGAGAACTGCTGGACCAACAAGCAGATGTCAACACACACATCTTGAGCTCAAAGCTTAAAAGCAGTGCAGAGCTCATCTGGGGGAAAGAATAAACCAGGACTTGACTCGATAATACAAACGTCGCTTGGCCTGTCTGCAAAAGTTCTCTTTCAAATACCGACAGCTCCCCAGCCAATTTTGTGCAAGGAACCAAATACCATTTACTCGTCAAGGATGCTACTTCCTGATCTGGTCTCCTTTCCTGCTTGAGATATAGTTCTATATTCTGGTGTATGGTGCCACTATTTTGTTGCATTTTTAAGAATATTTCTGCATTTAAGACTCCTTTGGTTGCAGGTAACAGAATTCAGCTGTCACTAACTTAGGCCAAAAATGAGAAGCCATTGGAGAGGTTCTGAGATGCCACCCACAGGGCTACTTGCCAGGAACAGATGGCAGACAGGACACCAGGAAATGGGCTCTGTCCTTTGCTTCTGCCTCTGTGCACATCTAACTCATTGCTTCCTTCTCACGGCAAGCGTGTTCTCTGCTCAGCGATCCACAAGGCACGACGTGGTGATCAACAGATCATGACTCACCTGTGTCCAGCTTCCACCTGCTGGAGAAAAACCCCTTTTTCCTCTGCCTCGGATCCAAATTTCCAGTCTGTTGCCCTTGTACCGGAGGCCCGCTCTCGGGCCAATCAACCATGGCCTGCAGGCCTAAGTAATTTGTTGGACCTGATGCAAAACAAAAAATGCAGGGAAAGTGCCATTAATGGTCCTCTTCCATCTCTCAAACCATCATGGTGTTTTTTTAATTTTCTAATATCAGTCCTAGTAAGCTCTACATTTTAAATGATGAGCAAGAATTTTACCTCTCATCTCTAGCTCATGCAATGCCAGTTTTCCATGTTAATATCAGAGCATTTAACTCCCATGCAGAATGACTGAAATTATATAAGTTGTCATTGGGACTCGGCCAAAAAAGGTGAACGCAAACCAAACTATTGAGGGTCGGAAGGAGGAAGAGAGGGTGCAACAGCTCCCCCATGGGGGTCTCCCCGGGCTGTGGGGGCACAGGATGGGCTGGGAGTCAGATCCTTGCTGGTACCCAGGGGCTCTGCCCTGCTTCTGCCAGCCACCAGGCCTATGCCCGTGACACAGCCTGGGGCGGTTCTAGAGGAAGCTAAACCAGACATGCCCCCTTCTCAGAGGCCCAGCCCCCAGACCAGAGTAGGCTGTGACCCCCAAAGATCATTAAGCCTCGTGCCAGACCGTGTGGTGCCTGGTGTGGGGAAGGGGGATGGCAGCACCACAAACACCATGCCCACCCCTAGATCCTTCAGGGTGAAAGCACGTGGTCCGCACCCTCTCTGCACCAGAGCCTGGGCCGAGGGTGGAGGGTAACGTGGTCAAAAAGCAAGGCAGAGAGGGGCCACCAGGCTGGGGCCCGAGTACCAGGGCCAGGACAGCAGGCAGCTGAGAGCCCATCCTGGAGAGGCAGCCAAGGGGGGACCACACGGGGGCAAGTCCCACCAGCTTCTACTCCACGAACACAAATCCCAAGATAGGACAATTGGGAATTTCCAGAGGACAAGCGCAGAGTGTTCAACCCCAAGCCCAGGGCCCCTTTCCCTAGTCGGCTCTTTCTCGAGGCGGCCCCGGCGGCCTGGGGGCGGAGGGGGAAGCGTGGGCTCAGGTGATAACCTTTGGAAGGAACAGCTCCCGGAGATGAGGATGGAGAATGTTGGAAAAGCCGATTGTTTTCGTTTTTCGCCCTTCCAGTCGGTCAGCCTTAGGCTGCACACGTTTTCTTCGGCAATTTGGCTTTTTCGCGCAGCAGTACTTGACAGCTACCACTGACGGCTGTGTCGCCCTGAACGATGCTGACGGATGAGCTACGCCATGTGCCTCGGACTCCACGTGTCCTGGTCTAGTCACTCTCCCCTCCGCCCCAGGCAACTGGGCTCACTGTCTTCCTCAAGGACACTAGGCACAATCCCACCCAGGGCCTGTGCACTTGCACCTGCTGGCTTGGTCCCCCCTTCCCTGGGATGACTTGGCCTCACCCCAGAGCCTCTGTTCCACTCTTGCAGCATCTGGAGGTTCCCAGGCTAGGGGTCGAATCAGAGCTACAGCTGCCGGTCTACCCCACAGCCACAGCAACGCCAGATCCAAGCCGCACCTGCAACCTACACAGTAGCTTGTGGCAACTCTGGATCCTTAATGCACTGAGCGAGGCCAGGGATCGAAGCTGCATCTTCATGTATACTAGCCAGCTTCTTAACCTGCTGAGGCACAGCAGGAACTCCCAGGGATACTCATTTCTAAGGTGACAGTGATGCTGCCCATCCGAGGAGCCCTCTCACAACCACTGGTTTAGACCCCGGCCAGGGCAGCTGTGTAGCCAGCTGCTGCAGGCTTGAGAACTGCTCCTTGTGGGTGGATGGGGCCTACAGACTGGACTTGCCCCCCTCCAAGTGCTGCCCCCTGCTGTCCTGAGATGGTAGGACAGAAGCAAGCCAACCAAATTGAGGACTCCTCTTTGATGAGCTTTAACTCGTTTAAAAAGACAAGGCTGTCAGCTACCAAGCAAATAACTCACTCCAGCTCTGCAGGGAGTGGGGCGAGAGGACAGGAGGAGTGGGAAAAATCCTTCTCTGGGGAAACCAGCAGAGCAGCTAACAAACCTCGTAAGCATCCCCCCAACCCCTGCCACTAACTCATCCCACCCACAGGCTTCAGGCCATGGGGGGAAGGCTGGAGAGTGACAGCATTTCCGGGGGGAAGAAATGCAGGGGATGGTGGGATCCCTAAGACGGGGTACTGGAGTTGTGCTTCTCCACACCTTCACTCCTAGCATCTCATCAATATTTTTCAGTTGTTTTTTTTGTTTTTTTTTTTTTTTGTCTTTTTAGGGCCACACCCTCAGCATATGGAGGTTCCCCCCAGGCTAGGGGTGGAATCAGAGCTGCATCCGGTGGTCTACACCACAGCCACAGCAACACCAGATCCAAGCCCCACCTGCAACCTACACCACAGCTCACGGCAATGCTGGATCCTTAACCTACTGAGCGAGGCCAGGGATCAAACCCACATCCTCATGGATACTAGTTGGGTTCGTTCACCACTGAGCCACAAAGGGAACTCCCCCAGCTTTTTCTAATTGGATGAGTGAAAACGGGATCTCGTGGTTTTTCATTTGTATTCCTCACCCTGGCAACTTGTATTTGTTTTCTGTCTTTTGCTTCTTCATATCCTTTGACCATTTTTCTGGTGAGTTACCTTTCTTACAGATTTATCATAGCTCTCTGGTTTTTTGTTGTTGTTACCATTGATCCTTTCTAGTTGTGGCAATTGTCCTTATTTATTTTGCTATTTCACTCTTTGTCTTATATATGATGTGCTGATCACAACCCTGTGAAAACCTCTCTGAGCCTCAGGTTTCATCACCTAAGAGATGGGAGAGTAGCTGTTCCATTTGGTTTTCTGGAGGATTAAAAAAAGTATCAACGAAAATAATCAATAATAAGAACAGAAGAGAGTTTTGTGTGAGCCAAACTGAGGACTTGCCTGGAAGCCTGCTTCCCAGATTACTCTGAGAAAACAGTTCTGGAGAAGCAGGGTTTTCAGCACAGCACAGTTTTCTACGTTGTCAGATCAAAGAACATTAAACAAGTCAAGGTTACATTTCTTCAAGGTTTCCAAAAAAAAGAGAACAGACCAGCGCGTACACAAGTCAGCATGGCCTTGGCGCCCGGGAAGGGAGTCTTGGCATCAAAGGAGGACCAGCACTGGCGTCCCAGGCATTTAGTCTTTATTTTTAACGTGGACATTCTTTCCTTCTGGTCAATGTGCCCTTTTGTTTAACAATTAAAGCAGATGTACAGTGTATTTGGAGAGGCCATAAATAGGCTCTTTTAGGTAGCCTAAAGCTCAACTTAACTCACGTATGAGCCAGGATGACTTCCCTATATAGCTCAATGTATAAATGCTTTTTTTTTTTTTTCTGGAGTTCCCATGGTGGTGGAGTGGAAATGAATCCAACTAGGCACCATGAGGTTGGGGTTCGATCCCTGGTCTTGCTTAGTGGGTGAAGGAGCCTTCATTGCTGTGGCTGTGGTACAGGCTGGCAGCTGCAGCTCCAACTGAACCCCTAGCCTGGGAACCTCCATATGCCACAGGTATGGCCCTAAAAAAACAAAAAGCAAAAACAAAAAAAAGCACTTTTTTTTTTTTGGTTGTTTTTTTTTTTTTTTGGTCGTACCCACAGCATATGAAAATTCCCGGGCCAGGGATTGAATCTGAGCTGCAGCCAAGACCTGAGCTGCTGCAGAGACAAGCTGGATCCTTAACCCTCAATACCACAGCCAGAACCCTGTAAACACGACTTTTATCCTAAGGGAGTATGTACAACACGCAGCTACCACATCGTCAGCCCTCAAAAAACACTAGCAGTGCCGCTGCCGCCACTGCTTTATCACACACTCCTCTGACACCCAGAGACCCCGGAGTCCCGGGCCTGGCCTGCTCTTCAGTAACACACACCACCAGGAAACAAGCACAGCAGAAGGTGGGAGTGCCGATCTAATGCGATCTGGGTCGTATGGCTTTTCGTCGGTGGGGTTTCCATTGACGTGTTTGTGAGCGTTGGAGGCGGACGCTCAAGGGAGTGGGAAAGACGGAAGCTACGTGACTCAGTCTAACTCAGCCTCCACCCTCTGTCGCCACCCCTCCATCAGCCGAGCCCTGAGCATTGCAGCCTCCAACAAGGCCTGCCCTACCTGGACATGGTGCTCTCGGAGACCCTGAGGATGTACCCACCCGCTTTCAGGTGAGCCTGCATCCCCGCCCCCCGCCCAGACTCCAGCGCCCCTGGGGCATCACTGTTCAGGGTCCCCGTTAGTCCTCACCCCGTCACCACCTGTGCTGTGAAGAACGCTGGACTCAAGCTCCTGGGGGGCAAAGGCCGAGGCTTGGGTTTTATTTTTTTCCCCCTGGGGCACTGGACACCACAGGGATACATATCCCGCCCATATTCCCGTACATTCACCCTGCTTTAAAAACTGTCACTGGCCTTTCTTACATGACTTTCTCCCCAACCCAAGCCAATTTCTTTGGCCTCCTCGTCTTCAGCAGCTTAGGCTTGTCCCTCTGCCTGTTCATTCGTTCATTCACCAACTCATTATCCAGTACCGACTCTGTGCCACACACTGGGAAGTCAGCCCCAACAGATAAAAGCCCTGCCCTCGGAGCTGACATTCCGGGGGGACTACCCCAGGCCTGGGGGCACCCTCTCCTTCTCCAGTGGTCCACACCCATCCTGTCGGCAGAGCTCCAACCCAAGATTCACCACTCCAGGAGGTCTGACTCTCCCTGCCTCACCTCCCCGCCTTTGCGCGCTAACTAGACTTCATAGTTTATGTTGGGGCAATTTTCAACCGTTCTGAGACATTTCACCAATGGGCATCCAGTCACACCCACCTGTAGGTGCCTCGAGAGCAGGAATCGGATCTTCTGCTTTCAAATTCCCGCTCAACGAGGAGTTACGGAACCGGACACGTTCTCCCCACGCACAGCAAGCCAAGCGATGCTGGGATGCTGAAGTTTGCAGCAGAGAAAAAATATATTCCCCGAGCAGCCCAACGAGGAAATAGAACAAATCTCCAACCGGCCTCCCCCACGGCAAGGGGCTTGGAGCATGTGTGGGATAAAGCTGGGGCCTGGGGAGCGTGGGGCAAGGTAATAATTGGAGAAAAGGAAAAGGTGAGGCAACGGCACTTCTGCGCAGGCGCAACTAAGATGCAGGCGGTTCCCCGGGTGGAATTCTGAGCCCTCCGACGTCAAAAGGTTACCGAGCAGACACTGCGCATGCCCAGTTGGAGGGTCCGTGGGCTTAATCAGTCTTAACGAGCTCATGATCCAACTGGACCCAGCTGACAACAAATTCCTAAAAACCAACTTGTTTAGAGGACGCTTAGAGGACGTGCAGGGTTTTCGTAGAAACAAAGAGAGCAGGACGGGGAAGGCAGGTTTAATGGATCTAACTGATGCCTGGGTTTCAGAGGCATCCCGTGGAGCTCAGGATCTTATGGTGGGTTCTCAGGCCCTTAGACACTGACATATTGCCAGATTTCTAGAAACAGAAGCAACACAAAGCATTAAACTGTGTATCATAAATTCCACTCTGCATCTCTATAGATTACTGTACCACATAAACCACATGGAGATGGAAGTTCCCAGGCGAGGGGTCAAATCAGAGCTGCAGCTGCCGGTCTACAGCGCAGCCACAGCAGTGCCAGATCCAAGCTGCATCTGCGACCTACACCACAGCTCAAGGCAACGCCAGCTCCTTAACCCACTGAGTGAGGCCAGGGATGGAACCCATATCCTCATGGGTCCTAGTCGGGTTTATTACCACTGAGTCACGATGGGAACTCCAAGCTCTGGCCTTTTTCAAAAGAGAAAATATGGGTGATTTGAAGTGATCGCCAAATTATACTCCAAACCAAAAATATCCCAGAGCGTGTGATTGTAGATATTGTCCCAAATGTTCCGACCCAGAGCCAAGAAAGAGGATTTCCAGAGATGTGGGCCAAATCTGTCACCCTGGAGCGCCCACGGCTCCAGTGACCTGGTCTGGGAGCAGAGATACCCCAGGGCTCAGCTCGCTGCTCTCCTGACGGCAGCGCTACGTCCTGTTCCCCACGGCTTCCCCGACTTCCTCAGGCGCCTCAGAGTGGACTCATCCAGTCTCTGCTTTTTAACCATTGGTACAAACTTCCCTCCAAGGGAACCGAGGGCAGCTGCCGTACATGTGAAGTTCAAAATAAGACATTCAGCCGTAAAACCGCCCAAAGGCCGTCTAAAGGGAAGACGCCTTTATGGGAGCCCAGAGACGGCAATAACTGGGATGGGCCTGGGTGGCTGAGGCTCCTGGCAGAGGCGAACTGGCCGGGGTGAACACGCGTGTGCTCTAGTGAAAGTGTACAAACTGGTCAGAGACATCATTTCCTGGATCTCAACTCAGTCAAGAATCCAGCAGCTGAGGTCTCGTGCAGATGGCGTGCTGAGTGACAAAGGAAACAGTCTCTTCGAAATTCTGCAGCCACCTCTCCCCGAGACCTTTTATCAACAGCAAAGCGCCGATGGAAGTCAGTGAAGTCTAGCGCTCTCTCTAGAGAGCACGAGTGTTCACCTCCATCTTCCAGGGAGGGTTGGGAGAATCAGTGGAACCATGGATGTGGAAACGGTCCCCTGCAGGCAGCCGGCCAGCCAAGGTATGAAGGAAGCAGCGAGGAAGGAAGCAGGAAGGAAGCAAGCTCCGCGCTCCTGGCCGAACGCCTGCTCTCCCCGCCTCAACTTCTTCCACATCTACTTCTTTGTTTTTGTATTTTTTTAATGATTTTTATTTTTTCCATCATAGCTGGTGTACAGTGTTCTGTCGATTTTCTACTGTACAGCAGTGACCCGTACATATATACACTCTTTCTCACATTATCATGCTCCATCGTAAGTGACTAGATATAGTTCCCAGTGCGATACAGCAAGATCTCATTGCTTATCCATTCCAAAGGCAATAGTTTGCATCTGTGAACCCGACTCCCAGTCCACCCTCCACCCTCCCCCACCCCCCTTGGCAACCACAAGTCTGTTCTCCAAGTCCATGGAACGTTTTGTTTGTGCCATCTATTAGATTCCAGACATAAGTAATGTTACATGGTATTTGTCTTTCTCCTTCTGACTGACTTCACTCAGTATGAGAGTCTAGTTCCATCCATGTGGCTCCATTGGTTTTTTAATCACACCACTGGGCTGACTTCTGTTTTCTAACAACAGAAGGGAGGGGGCAGGTCATCGTTACTCATGAGGGTACTCATGCGGGTAAGAGACCAGTTGGCTTTGGCCTGAGCACAGGATTTGGGGCTTGAAGGGAGCGAGAGAGAGAATTTTATTTATTTTATGGTACTTTATTCTTTTCATCTCAGAAATGTGTGTTGGCTTTTCCCAAACACTGACACACTTGACTGACACTCTTATCCATAAAAATCCTTGACATGGCCTTTGTGGAAACCAACAATTCCTGTTGAAGGGTTATTACTGTCCATCCAGGAATCTATGCAGAATAATTCAGCAGAGTTTTCTGGCCTTGTACACAGCCTAGTCTAGCCAGACAGGAGGCCCAACCATGTACAGAAGGAAAGGCCCTGTTTTCTGGCTGTTAGGAGGTCCTGCATCCAGGTCCAAGCTATTTCGGGGAAAGATGAAGAAAGAGGTCAGGATATAGCCTTGTTTGATCCCTCAGAGCTGAGGCTGCACACCTCAGAGTATCCCCACCTGCTCTGATTTGAGCAAGGATGTTTTGTGACCAGCTCCAGGCACATAATAATTGCACTAGTAGCTTAGGATCTGAATAAGGATCCCACAGCCCTGGCCTTTCATGTTCCTGGTACATTAAAGGCTCATAACATGCTGCTTGGGTTACTCTTAATTTCTTCTATACGCAGGAACAGGGTATAACAATAATTAGTGTAATAACTTTATCTCCTCTGAGATATTTAGGGAAGCCCAGTCCTGCAACCTTAAGTAAAAACCAGCATCATTTTTAATTTTTCAAAAAATTATTTATATTACCAAAGTAATATGCTTACACTTTAAAAAAAA
The DNA here is from genome assembly GCF_016906955.1 of Phacochoerus africanus. Lineage (NCBI taxonomy): Eukaryota > Metazoa > Chordata > Mammalia > Artiodactyla > Suidae > Phacochoerus > Phacochoerus africanus. Next base: position 9,733,683 of record NC_062559.1, on the reverse strand, counting down.
AAAAAAAAAAACTGGAGGCCCCATTGTGGCTCAGTGATGGTAGCCAACTCAATAGTATCCATGAGGACTCAGGTTCAATTCCTGGCCCTGCTCAGTGGGTTAAGGATCCTGCATTGCTGCAGCTGTGGTGTAGACTGGCAGCTGCAGCTCTGATTCAACTCCTAGTCTGGGAACCTCCATATGCTGTGGGTGTGGCCCGAAAAAGACAAAAAAGAAGACATAAGCACCCACTCCAAGCATAAGATGGGCTCTTCAGGCCTCACGTGTGGCCAAAGGAAGGGACGGCTGGGGCAGCACAGGGTTAACGATGGGGTGGGATTTGGTCATCATCCCGCCACCCTGGAAAGAGGGCTGGGCCTCCTGTCCCCCAGCCGCATCCCACACGGCAGGCCTCTGCCGCAGCACAGCTGCCCTTGAGCTCCCCCTCGCATCTCCGCTCTGCCTCAAGGCCGGCGTGACCCATGTCTCCGCAGGTTCACACGGGAGGCGGCACGGGACTGTGAGGTGCTGGGGCAGCGCATCCCCGCGGGCACAGTGCTGGAGGTGGCCGTGGGCGCCCTGCACCATGACCCCAAGCACTGGCCGCACCCCGAGACCTTCGACCCTGAGAGGTGAGTACCATGCCTTCAAAGGGGCCCAGAAGTAAGTGAGCGTCGGCGGACTGGAGGCGACGGCCAGGAGAGACAGATTTGCTACGACTGTCCCCAAGCAGTCAAAAGCCACGGTCATCAGAGAGTGGTTTCCAAGGCATAATTTCTGAAGGAAGTGATTGGGCCTTTATTTTAAGAGCCCAAAATGTACTCCAGAGTTGCAGCATTTCCGCAGCACCGCATGCAGGGAACAAGGCAACGCCAGGCGGGCGCGCACTATCTGTTCAAGCCAAGACACAGGACACTTCTCAGGAACACACTGAGAAGCAGCGGAACATCACTCCTTTTTAGAAAATGAACGTCTGCTCTCAAACAAGAGCATTAACTAGGAGTTCCCACTGTGGCTCAAGGAAACGTGTGAGCTGTGGTATAGGTCAAAGATGTGGCTCGGATCTGGTGTTGCTGTGGCTCTGGTGTAGGCTGGCGGCTACAGCTCTGATTCAGCCCCTAGTCTGGGAACCTCCACATGCCACCAGTGAGGCCATAAAAAGACAAAAAAAAAAAGAGTATTGACTAAGTCTCTCCAGGATTTCACGAGATCCGGCTACATTTACACAGTAGACCTGGATCCCCACTCCTATTCCCTGCATGGATTTGATTCCATTGTCTAAGCTGCATTTCTAGACCCCCAATTTAAAAACTCCAAGCAAGCATCTCCACCTCCTCAGAGTTAACAGATACCCCTCGCTGGTATGATTTGGCAGGTGGGGGTCTGGTCAGCCTGCAGCTGTGTTTCCACCATTAGTGGCTCCAATGTCCTATTAATGCAGCCCCAACTCTACAATCTGGTCACTGGGGAACATGGGCAGTGGGGCCGAAATAAATAACATTCTACTGCACAGCAGTTCCTGGAATTACGGTAAATATCAAATGACGTAACAGCAGCTGCAGGGCTTACAGCATCACCTATGAAAACAAAAAGTGCATTAATATGATGTTGAAAAGGGTAGGCCAAGAGCTTCTTGTGCCCACAATGCCCAGAGGTGGTACAAGTGAGCTGGCTATTACAAAGTAGTGGTTGTCACCTAGCGTTACCATCAGAGAATACACGTGGCAAATGCTGTTATTTGGCAGTAGATACGGCAATTCATTCTGAAGAAGGACTTCCAGGGGGTCAAATACTGCCAATCCCCACCCCTGCAAAGTGGGTCAAGTTTCACTGCTTGAACCAGAAAGGCAACTGCGGGCTGGAAGACAGCAGCTGGCATCAAGAGACAAACTGGCAGGACGTGGCCTCCAGAGGGGGCTGGCACCTTGGACCCTGCTTAGCAAGCAGACAATGGGTGGTGCACCCTCTAGCCACTGGGGAAGCTGGACTCATAGGTGAAATGAGGGCTGTGTGGTTTCTTTTCTTTTCTTTTTTCTTTTTATGGCTGCACCTCCAGCATATGGAAGTTCCCAGGCTCATGGTCGAATTGGAGCTGCAGCTGCCGGCCTACATCACAGCCACAGCAATCCCGGATCCGAGCTGCATCTTCGATCTATACCACAACTTGCAGCAATACCAGATGCTTAACCCACTAAGTGAGGCCAGGGATTGAACCCGTGTCCTTATAGACACTATGTCAGGTCCTTAACCTGCTGAGCCACAACAGAAACTCTGGGCTGTGGCTCGAGACTTTCATCCTGGAGCCTAGTGGGCCTGCAGGCTCATTAACAACACAGTAAATTCAGAAGAGGCAGAGAGGGCAATGTTGACATCTGAGACAATTATTTTAATTTGTTAGTGCCTCTAGGGCTTTGCAGGACAGGAGAAGAGACAGACTGAAGCCCTGGATTAGAGGCCACCAGCTCCAGAGCCTTAGGGACTGACCTGGTCAGTCCAGGAGAAAACAGGATCCTGTAGACTGCGCTAGGATTTGATACAAGTGTGGCCTGAGATAATAACGTCCCTCGCTCAGAGCCAGTGGCTGAAACCTCTGCAAGGGAGATGGGGTCCCGGGCCAACCCTGACTGTGCTGCCCCACAGGTTCACGGCTGAGGCCCAGCGGCTCCAGCAGCCCTTCACGTACCTGCCGTTCGGGGCGGGCCCCCGGAGCTGCCTCGGGGTGCAGCTGGGGCTCCTGGAGATCAAGCTGACACTGCTCCACATTCTGCGCAAGTTCCGCTTTGAAGCCTGTCCTAAGACTCAGGTGAGCCCACTGTCCCCAGCGCGTGGCATGCCCCCCACCCCACTCCCTGATGCCTGGGTGGCTTCCCGGCTCTGTGTGAGCTGGGGCAAGTTCCTTAACCTCTGTGGGTCTCAGCTTCTTGATCTGTAAAAGGAGGACGATAAAAATAACACCTCGTCCCTCTTCTTGTCACGTAAAGATGAAACAAGTCAACACAAGTGCTCAGAGAAGTGCCTGGCACATAACCCCCATCTGGGGGTATCTATTATTATTACTGTTCTCTGTACAGCAAGGCTGGGCCACACCATGCTGCAGCTCTTCCCTCCTCGGCAAAGGAAACCAGTAATCCCACAGAATAAATTACATTCTTCCCATTCTTCAGATGAGGAGCTAAAGTAAAGCTCAGAGAGGTTGAGCAACTTGCCTGGGGTCACACAACCGGACTGTAGACTCCTTGAGGGCAGGGACCAAAAGACTTCCTATTCATGGTTGGAGCCTCCGTACCCAGTGTCATGCCAGGCCTGTGGCAGGTGATCACTCAGTCATTCAACAAACACTGAGGAACAAATGAATGAACAACTGGAGAGGGAAGAAACTGAGGTTCAAATCGGGTCTTGGTCACTCTCAAGCCCTCCCTCTTTCCTCTGCCTGTAGCAGCCTCTCTGTACCCTACTAGCTGCTCCCACACAAACTCAATGTTGCTGTCTTCCACGCTGTGGCTGCAGGCCTGGACAGGAGGGCATAAGGGGACAGATAATAAGGACATGGTGACAAATGGGGACAATTTCTTGATTCAGAGAGGGGCACTGTCTCTGACCAACAGGGAGACTGAGGCAGGCTGCTGGCTGGGAAGGACTAGTGAGTTGGGTTGGGGTACAAAAGGCTGAGGCACCGGATGTGACTGCGTCCGTAAAGGCTGGAGAGATGGCGAGCACAGAGCCAAACCGAGACCCAGGAGCAGAGACGGGCGGGCCCCCGCCGGCCGTAGGTATCCCGTGTGTGCAGCACTTTCTCTGGGGGGTTGTCTCTTCACACTTGGTCTTGACATACATACAGCACAGCAGCCAGACCAGCGTCCCGGAACAAGCAGCAGCCTGGCACTCCCCCGATCAAGGACCAGCCACGAGTCCCCAGCTTGCTGGGCCCAGAGCTCACTTGGCTTTCCCATCTCAACTCCCACCCGACAGAGCTTCCGCAGGCGCCTGCCTGCCTGCCCAGGCCGCTGCCCTTCTGGAATGCTGCCCCACCCCCCAGCCCCAGGCTTCTCTTGCCCTCCAGTCCCTCAGGGTTCCTCAAATCCAGAAGTAGCCCCTGAGAAGTCCTGCTCAAGGAGCATTGCACATTCCCAGCTACGCCCCCGCACCAGTTCCTCCAGGAAGCCCTCCCTGACTTGGCCAGCCACAAGACCTCTACTTGTTTTGAAATCCAGTGGTGTTTCAAGTGTGTCTACACCTGCAGGCCTCATACCATAGCCACTAGCCACGCATGGCCACTTCGACATTAATGAAAAAAATTCAGCCTCTCGTTGGCACTAACCTCACTTCAGTGCCCAGCAGCTGCGTGCGGCAGTGGCTGCCCTCCAGGAGAGGGCAGGTCTGGACCATCTCGTTTCTTGGGCAAAGGACTGGGCTCCCATCTGAACTCTCACCTCAGACGTCTGAGAGCCTGCCAGGCCCCAGCGCCAGGCCTGGTGCCTCTTCTTTCCTTTAAAGTGTTCATCTTAGCCACCCAACAGTCCAGGAGGCCTTGCTTCTCGAGTCATTATGTGACTTTTCTCCCACGTCTCCCGCTAACCGTCAGACTCCGGAGTTGGAAGTAAAGGGAGCTTTCTGAATGGCAGCAAAGCCCCTCAGAAAGACAGGGGGCTGCTCCGTCACTGGCTGGGCCCCGAGGGAGCGGGTGTGGAGAGATGAGGAATGGTCCTAGGCTGCTCCGTCTGGGTGCCCTTGAGCAGGTCGCTTGGCCTCTCTGAGCCTCCTTTTCCTCCTCTGCAAAAGGAGCTGCGCCCCCTCTTCCACAAGCTGTTGGGAGGATAAATGTGCGCCTGCTCCCTTGCAGCCCTGTCTCAGCACAGGAAGGGGGCTTCCCTGCAGCCCTCGGCACAGGGAAGGGGCAGCTTCTCCAGGTCCTGCTGGGGAGGCCGCTTAGCTCACTCCCAGCCCTGCCCTTCCTCAGCCCTCGGCACAGCCCTGCTTCCAGCCTCCAGCCGAGGAGTTTTCCTGTAGAAACGGTTGGCTCTGACAAGAACTTTCATTCCCTCTATTTCAGGTGCCACTGCAGCTAGAATCCAAGTCGGCCCTGAGTCCAAAAAATGGCGTCTACATCAGGATCGTCCCTCGCTGACCCAGTCAAGTGTCGCAACACCAACCCTCACTCGAGAAAACCCTCCTGAGGAAATTTGGATATTTGGAAAAATACCACCAAAGTGACTGAAAGGATGCCTGGCATGCATAAAAGTAGAAAAGAAGCTATTTCCGTAATATTCCTACATGCTTAATAAACCTTCACTGCACTTAGTTGTGACTCTGCCAATGGTGTTTGAACAACGTGATCCACTTCTTAGTAAGGGATTAATGATAAAGAAGTGGAAACAGGGAGTGTCCCCTTGTGGCTCAGTAGAAATGAATCCAAATAGTATCCATGAGGATGCAGGTTGGATCCCTGGCCTCCCTCAGTGGATTAAGGATCCAGCATTGCTGTAAGCTGTGGTGTAGGTTGCAGATGCGGCTCGGATCTGGCGTTGCTGTGGCTGTGGTGTAGGCCGGCAGCTACAGCTCCAATTGGACCCCTAGCCTGGGAACTTCGTATGCCGTGGGTGGGGCCCTAAAAAGCAGAAATTAAAAAAAAAAAAAAAAAAAAAGAAGCAGCGAAAACGTAGTTTTAACAAAATGACTGAGAATTTGGAGTTTTGAAAGAAGTTCTGGCCTCAGGATGGAAGGACACTATAGGGCAGGGGACACAGGGCGCTCGGGTGAGTGGTCCTGACAGCCCCAGCCTGGGAGCCTTTTCTGCTTCCAGTGCACTGTGATGTTTGACCTAGACAGTAACATTCAGCAGAAGCTTAACTTCAAAAGCAGTTCATAGGCTTTATTATGCTTTAATTTTCCGACGTAGGGTACTACCAACGTTGTAAGTTTCAAAGCATGGAAAAGCAACAGAGGCCGAAATGTGCTTTTAAAGAACATATCTTTTCTTAATTCTGATCAAAGAATCAAATTATAGAGGTGAATTTTAGTCAAAGTCACTACCGTGTTGCTGAGAAGTTCAAATTCAACCAAGACCTTGCAAAGTGAATCCCAGATCTGTCACCAGCAGCCGCGTGGTCGTGGCTACTAGTCTTACCACCCCTGTGCCTGCTTTCTCACCTGTAAAACCAGGAGGCTGCCCTACATCACAGCCCCTTCCTCTGTTTACCATCCGAGCGGTGTCAAGGGGTCAATGGGCAAATAACAGAGTGGGAATCTGTGGGCGCGGATGCAGTACCCAGAGGCGGACCCACCTGTGCAAAGCACAGGCTGTGCCGGGAGCTGGCAGAACAGGCTGCCCCATCGCCGCTGCTGTGGACGCAGCTCCTGCCGTTTGTCCCCCCTGCCTCCAGCCTGGAGCTCCCACACTGCCCCAAAGTGCTCTCCCGGAGAGTCCGTTTCTCTCTCTGGCCCCTTGGAATATAAAAGGCCAGCCTCGCAACCATTTGTTGTCACACACACACACAGGATCCCAAGACCTATGTAGGAAGATGAGGAGAGGTCTTTTTGACTTCTTTCCACCCCTCCCATGCCCACAGGAGCAGCTCCTCCCCGCCCACCACAACCTAGCCACATGGACCCCATCCCTTTCTGGAATTTCTGGTCCAGAGAGTGGTTCTTCCCAACATGCTTTCTCAAGGCCAGCAAGCGCAGAGGTCTCAGCGGTCCTCAGCTCTCCCGATGTTGCTGGAGCGCGTGACCCCCTCCCAGCCCAGGTCCTTCTTGCCATTCTCCCCGGCCACACTCCCTAATGACCACTCCTGCTGCTGCCCATGGCTCAGGTCCCAGCAGCCCTGATCTGAGAACTACAGGACAAGCCAATTTAAGCAGAGCCATCGTGACGAGACCGGACACATGGTGTGGAGTGGGGTGGGCAGGTAGGGTGCAGGGGAAAGCCCTTTGCTGAGGACTGGACCCGAAGCCAGTGGGAGGGGCCACCCAGGAGGGACCAGACGGACCCGTGAGGTGGAGCCACCCTGCCAGGCCCTCTGCCCCCAGCCAAGATGGCCAATGCCCCACAGAGAGACCCCTACCAACCGCTGTGTGTGGAGACACACAACTCATCCACCCCTGTGTCCACAGCACCCTGTGCAGTAGTGCATCTAGGTTTTGTGTGGCTTGAAACCCAAGTTAAGGGAAAGAAAAAAATATCGATATGTAACTTATGCAAATTTAACCAAAAAGCATGATCATGTAGCCATTATGGGTCCCTCCTAGGGCCATGGAAGGGGCCCCAGCAAGTGAGGGGCCATGAACCCTCAGCTTCACTGCTTCATGGTAAACCCACACATGGGCTCCTCCGGGCAGTAGCTGGGGCTCTGTTGTAACCCCACACCCAGCAAAGTGCCTGTTTACAGCAAGCGGTCAATAAACAGGCAGTGAAGAATGAGCTTTAGCCGTCTCCCGTGTCAGATAAATATTTTTATTCCCAGACTCTGCTGTGACATTGGCAGCACAGGTATTGAAACCTCACAGGGACGTGAAACCCTTACTCAGAGGGTGTTCAGTGCAGATGCACAGACAGGCATTCACGGGCCAGGACAGGTCCTGGGGGAAGCCGCTCATCCGTGTCACCTGCCAGGTTGAATGTGCTTCCCAAGTGACACGGACCCCTGCCAGGACTAAGGGAAACCGACAGGGTCTCAAGGACACCACAGAGAAGCTGCTTGTTCTAACGACGAGATATATGGGCCAATGTCAAGGCCAAAAGCTTCGGAGAAGCAGCAGAAGAGCGGCTGAGATTAGAGACTCAACAACAGACACAATGACTGGGCCCCGACAGGTCCACGACACAGGATATCCTGCACCGATGGCTGCTGTGCCACTCTGACGAAACAAGATGCCACCTCGACCCCGAAAAACCCAACTCTTGAAAATTAAAACCAATCCATAAAATAGTATCTAGAAACTCTGCCTGGTGCCAATCTGCAGCCAAGTCAACAGAGAGTAAAAAATAAAACTTTCACACCTGACTAAAGAGCAATAAGGGGTTCGCCTATAATCGCAACCACTGAGTCCACCAGCAAACCCAAAAATGACTTTAAAGTGAAAATATCATTGGCCAGAGATTAAGAGTGTAACTTCATCAAGAAGTCAATATTAAAGGAACAGTTCATTAAAAGTTGTTTTGCTTAAAAAGAAAAAAAGAAATAGAACTCTTTCAAACAACCATTTCAAGTAAGATGAGCCTAAAAAGCATAAAAACATCGGGGCGCTCACTGCCGGCCGCTGAAGAGGGATGCCAAGGAGAGCAGGCTGGAGGCAGCGGGCATGGGCTTGGTCAAGGCCGTGTACTGGATGACATACTCTGGGTAGGCCTGGTGCCTCTCGAAGATCACGAAGATGCTGGGGTCGGACACGCTGTTGACGCAGCTGTCGTACAGGACGGTGCCCTGGCCCTCCTTGGCCGGGGGGCGGACGAAGCTGGTGTTGCCTCGGACAAACTCGCCCACCAGCACCCGAGCCAGGAACATGGTGTGGGACTTGGTGTTGGACTTGCTGTAGTGGTGGGAATACGCGGCGTCCCGGGCAAAGTAGCTCCCTGCAAGGACATCAGGTTTAGCTGGGCCCCGGGGCACCCGTGGCCAGAAGGGGAGGTGCCAACACCCTGAAAACCAGGCGAGGCCGTGGCCTCCACCGTTCCTCCCTCTGCTCCCCTTTTCCCGCCTCTCCCTCGCGATGGGCCTCAGAGGGGTCACCAGAGGCCGACACAGAAAACTCCTTTTGAGTCGGGATCTGTCACATCTAAAGGTCTCTGGGCACCTGGCTACTGAACCGCTGGAACCCCAGTCCCCTTGGCCAAAGATGGGGCTGTCACGCCCGACCTCACGGGGCGGAGGAGCAAGCAGGCGAGACGCCACGCAGAGAACACTCCGTGGACGCCGGCAGCCCGAGGAAAGGCTTCGGGAAACTTGTCGAATAGGAACCCGAGTTGGAAGCTGCCACCTACACACTGGGATGTACGGCCTCCACTGGCTCCAATGCCCTTGACCCTGCAGCCGAGATAAGAGCGTGTGCCGCTAAAGCTCAGCGACAGCCTCGGCAGAGGGGCTGCGACCACAGACCGCGTCACCGTGCGGCGCGGCTCTCGATTCAGCAGCCGAGGCGTGGTTCGCCAAGAACGCGTTCACAGGAGGCGCTCGGGGGTGAAGGTATGAAACAGGCCGCCCCCCGCCCCGAACGGTTCAGAAAAAAGGGAGAGGGGGTGATGAAGCCCATGTGAACGTGGTAAAGCGGATGAACTAGGTGACATTTACGTGTGAGGGTTTTTTTAATACTATTCTTGCACTTTTCCTGTGAGTTTGAAATTACTTTCAGTTTAAAAATAACTAAGAGACAGGAAAAGAGGTAACGCGCATCACAGCGAGAATAACCCACACGAACGCATCTGAGCGGTCAGATTTCCACTCTAAGGAGACGGCAGAGGCGGTCGGGGACCTGACTCAGGGCTGGCACGCAGCCCCCGCCCTCTCCCCACTCCCGCCGGGACGCAGGCCCATCGTTCGGGGAAGCCAACCCCTCGCCTGGGCCCAGGGTCGGGCCCGGCTCACACAGAGGAGCCAAGTACAGGGCCAGCAGCCAGGCCTCCCACGTCCTGGCCAGTCCCCAGTCCGGACTGCTGCTTCGGCTCATGCTGGTTCCCTCGCACCTCCATCCTCTGCTTTAAGTGGTCTCCAGTCCCGGGACAGAGAGGCAAGGAGGGTTCGGGCAGCGCGGGCCGCTCTGGCGCTTACCTTTGCCGTAGGAAGTCCCGTGCAGACCGCTGACCCGCCAGTCAAAGTTCTGCTGGCAGATGGCGTCGACTAAGCTGGTGCTGGTGCCGTGGAACAGCTGCCTCTCGTCCACCGCCTTCCCCCCATTTTTCTTCTGCATCTGCCCCTTTTGCCTAAAATCACGGGAGCGAATGTGTGCTGGAGGCAGAGGGCACTCGCCCCCCTGCCCCCCGCAGAACGGCCCCCCCAAGAACACATGTTTCAGTCCAAGTGTCAAGAGACCAGGAGCCCCGGGTCACGAGACTCTGGCCATGGGCCCGGGCCCGGGAGAGGCAGAGCAGAGGATGCGGGCACGAGCAGAGGGGACCTTCCCTCCAGGACTCCAGGCTCCCAGTGCTCTCTGAACCCCAACGCAGACAGGCCAGCTGCTGGGGGGCAGGCGTGCCTCCTCCCACGGCCTTGCTCCGCGTGGAGCTCAGCCGGGGGAGCCGAAGGCTGCTGGTCAGTCCTCCCCTCTCCTGTGAGTCACCTCGATCTCCTCACTGGGCCCAGAGTACAGACGACACTGCTCTGAGCTCGTGTGGGGAGAGACCGGCAGGACTGGCTTCCTCCCCACCCGAGGGTGTGCCAGGCCTCGGGCACGAAAGTGAGGCCCTGAGCTCTGGCTGCCAGGACAGGAGCTTCATGGTCCAAGGAAGTGGGGGCTCATGCTGACCCGCCCTATGTTGTCAGGGAAGCAGAGAGGACAGAGCTGGCTCTGTCACTAGGGGACCACAGGCCCCAACTCGCTGGAGGATCAGGCCAGCACTCAGCCATGCGGGTGATGGGACAGGCAGGAGAGGGACAGCTCCTGCCCCCAGCAGCACCGGGGACGCAGTGACTGCCTTCTCAGATTGTCCCCGCAGCCCAGGGCATGCTCAGTAAACCGCCATCTGTGGGGACGGAGGCCCAGACCACCAAGGGCGTGCCTCGGACGCACCACTGGTAGACTTCCCAGAGGGCCACGTTCTGGACCCGCTCGATCATCTGAATGCAGTGGTTGGGCATCGTGCAGGTAAAGAGGTTCCAGACCTTCTGAAACTCTTCTGAGGATGAATGCAGGGCAATCCTCTGCAAGAGGCAAATATTTTCACTCTGTTATCACAGACGTGCAGAATGTAGGCCTCTTCCCAGATAAAATACCAGAACTACCACACTCTCCTGTACCCCCAGGGGCTGTCTCTTCCCTGCCTGGGATGTGGGCAGTTGCTTGTCACTTCCCTTTTCTCCACTCTGAGGCCAGCCTGGAGGACAGGCAGGTAATGCTAGGTCAGTGCTACCCATGCCCCTCACCTGTCCCTGCTCTTCTGACCCCGCAGAGGGCCGACTACAGAGACCACAAGACTGCAGGACTGGTGTCACTGGATGTGGAACACACACACTGGCAGACGGGGGCGAACCCTGCCACGGGCAGCGATGCTGTGTGAGCCCCACCCACGGTGCCCAGCAGCTCAGGAGTCAGCAAGTCAGGCGAGCACCCCTCCCTCCCAGCTGAGCCCGCCACTCTTCTAGGGTCCGGCTCTGGGAAACACCACTCCTGATGAGCCAGGAGCAGAGGGACAACCCACAGATCCTGCACCTGCAGCTTGGACCCCACCAGTATCCCCGTGCCCGGCACCAAGAGGCTCAGCCTGATGACGGCCTTCCCCGGGGGTCTCTGGGGATGCCCTCCGCACCGCCTTCCCATATAACCACCTCGCCCCCCAAAGAGCTAATGACAGGGCTCTGTGTGCACAGCCGTGGGTCTCTGCAACCCCAATTCTGATCTGGATTTCCCTGCTCTCACCTCACTGGAGGGCACCCAACTCCTCTGCCTCACGCCCTGCCCTCCCAGACCAGAGCCTGCAAGGACTCCCACCTCTGGCCTGGCCTGCACTGTGGCCCCAACCAAGGGGCTCTGCAGCCCAGCCCTGACCTCCCCCTTCTGCTCCCCCACGTCCACGGACACCCTCCACCCCAGACACTCAGGGGGTGGGCTCCCTCCCCACCCAGTTTCCACCAGTCCCCATGTTCCTCCTGCCCTCTGCCTGCAGAAGGGCCAGCCATCACGGTCGCCGGTCCTCTGCCGCCCGAAGTCGCCAAGCCCTCCCGGCCGGCCTGTGCAGCTGGCTGGAAAGGCCAGTCTGCCCAGTGCTCACCAGTCCGAGGGCTCCACACACATGGGCGCCCTCGGACCCCGGCCTGGCTTCTTTGCCCAGCTCAGCACAGTGCCCGCCGCGGCGAGGCCCACACTGAGCTGCTCCAGCGCAGCTGCTTCTCAGTCTTCTAGTAAGTACCCAGCACCTCCCAACAGCCACTGCCCTTCCAGACGCCCCTCAGCACACGCCTGCTTGGCTTCTTCCCCTTTCCTTGCACAGAATAACTTTGATTATCCAAGCAGCTCTTAAGCGCCTTATTTACGTCCTTTCCAGAAAACGTCCAGCTCATCATCATCCCTCCACAGTACAGCCTCACCCCTCAGGCCACAGCCACCCCTGGGTAAAATCCCCAAGACCTAAAAGAAACCCCACCTCCCGCTCACCTCTCGGCGGTGAAGGATGCAGCGCAGTCTGCTCACATTTGCCCGTGTCTAAGAGCACCCGCCTCCCCAGCCCAGGACGGCGCCAGTCCCATACCTTAAAGCCGGTGTCTGGCACGGCCGAGTGGTCCCAATGCTCAGGGATGCTCTTTGGGCCTTGAAAATTGACGCTGCTAAGAAATGTAAAGAAAGACACTCAGGCAGTTTGTTCTTAGACCTAAGTGGATCTCTCGGAGATGCTTCCACCAGCCAAGACCATCCGCCCTGAGTCTCAGCACATCATCCTGTAAGAGCAGGGAGGCGGCGGCCAGGAAGCAGGCAATCACGCCGTCCTGCACGCGGGAGCACTGCCATCTCTGCGCGCATGGCCCAAACCAAGACCCACCAGGCGTGAGGGTCCATTTCTCACCTGCATCCCAACTCCAACACACAGGGGACAGAGCACACACGAACCCTGATTTTGATTTTGAAATTCAAAGCGCCCTGAAACTTTCATCAGAAACAACCTCAATGAGATACAATGGCATATAAAACACGTTTTTATGTAAAACTAATGTCAATCCTCTGACCTGAACTGCTAAGAGGCTGCTTGTGGTCTATATGCATTTCCCTCTTAAAGTGACTATGCATATTTTTTACTACAGAAATATTAGCATGTTTAATCACAGGCTGTCAGATAATACAAAAGCAGCACATGATCTTTCTAAAAATAAAATACAAATAAAAACTGAGTTCCAAAAAACGTGGCTCAAAGGGTCTAGAAACAAGGGCTGTGAAACTTTAACTCCAAATCATTCCTATTTAGTGTCAGAACGTTCTGTTCTTCCCACAATAGACCTACCTTCTGCTTCTGCTGGCATGAGACATGTACCTTCATCCTAAGCCTCAAAGAACTCCCACAAATAACTTTCCTAGGAAAATGGCACAGTTTAAAAATAACTAAACAAGGTCCCACAGGCAAGAATCAGCCAGAAACAGACCCATGAAGACTTATATCCTGAACTTAACAGGCACATTATTAAGCAACAACAATTCTTTCTATGTTTGAAGAAATAAAAGGCAAACTTTAAAAACATATGCAAGGAACCTAAAACTATAAAAAGACCTGGAGGATTTGAAAAAACAACAACCACCACCAAATAGAACCTGTAGAAATGAAAAATACATCCCTTGAAGTAGAAGTTCTATGAGCAGGCTGGCTGGCAGAGTCGACAACCTATAGAGAGAGGGTGAGTGAGCTGACAGCTATGGCCAGTGCGATAATCCAGAATGTGGCACAGAGCAGTAAGGAGAGGAATGAGGTGGGGAAGAAGCTGAGATGTGGAGAACAGAGAGAGAAGGCCTGCATCTGGTCAGAGCCTAAAGTGAAGCTCCAGAGAGAGAGGGGCAAGAACAGGATGGAGGCAATTTTCAAAGAGAACTAATGAGACACATCAACCTACAGATTTATGAAGCACAAAGGATCCCAAACAGGACAAATAACAACACACACCCAGACACACCAGTGAGAGTACCTAATACAAAGACAAACAGAAAACCTTAAAAGCAGCCAGAGCAGGGAGAAGCATGATTCCGGAAAAGCAGCATGAGTTAGAACAACACTGATTTCTCAAAAGCAGCAATGGAAACTGAAGGACAGCAGAGTAATATCTTCAATGTTCCAGGAGAAAGTAAAACAAGCAGAAAGTCTATACCCAGTGAAAATAGCTTTAAGATTGAAGGCAAAATAAAGGTGTATTCAGGCAAATAAAAGAAAATTTCTTTTTCTAACATCTTTATCTAAGGAAATCTTAGATAGTAAACACCCAAAGAAAATGGTAGTAAATTTAATGAAACCGTCATAACATAAATAGCATGAAGTTAGGAGTTCCTGCTGTGGCACAAGAGGTTAAGGATCTGGTGTTGTCTCTGAGGCGGCTGAGGTTCAATCCTCCACCTGGTGCAGTGAGGTAAGGATCCGGCATTGCTGCATCCGGCTGTGGCACAGGTTGCAGCTGCAGCTCGGATTTGATTCCTGGCCTGGGAACTTCCATATGCCAAAGATGCAGCCAGAGGAAACAAAAAAAAAAAAAAAAAAAAAAAAAAAGGAAGTTAAAAAACAGCAAGTCTGGAGGAAAGTAATGGAATGAAATAAAGCATATGAAGGATCTTGTATTAGGATCCAATTAGGAGGGCAAACACTGACTTATACCTAAGGGTGGAACTCGTGTTGTAATTTCTAGTATGCTGGCTTTTGCTTAAGGTTGCAACAAATGAAGAAAAAATGCTGCAGTAGATTAACAAACCTAGGGCTGAGCTCCCAAAGAAACGAAGGACTCTTAATGTTTAAGAAAAATACCAAAAAGTTGATAGAAGAATGGACAAAAAGACACATAATCCACAGAAAAAGAAAGGCAGTGGCCCTTACATGTTAGGAAGAAACACACTGAACATCACCCATAAGAGAAAGCACACTAAACACACTGTGACACTCTTTCCCACCGACGAGAACAGCAAAAAATCCAAGAGGCTATGACTCACTCTGCTGGCAAGACTCAGGGAAACGGGCACCTCACACATTCTGGGGTGAGTCATAATGGTCCGACCCCAGAAAGAGGAACTTGCATTTACCTTCTGGGACTGTAACCTGACGACCCAGCTCCACAAACACGAAATACACCAGAGGTCCTTAGCAGTGTTACACTTGTAATAGCAAAAGATACAAAAAAGGCAAAAATGTCCCTCCAAAGGGGACAGAGTACATACATGTGATAGAGAACCATGAAGACAGAAACAGAATTCAGACTTCAATGAACTGAGAGTCATCATCTATTTTTTCAACATTTGTACACATCGTAAAATGGTCACCACAATAAGCCTAATGAAGATCTATGTTTAAGGGAAAAACAAAAAGCACAGAACAGCACATTTTGAATGTTACCTTCTACACAAGAAAAGGAAACGAGGAAAATACTTTTTTTGTATATGCATTTGCTCATTGTTGCAAAAAGAAACACAGTAAAGATAAACCAGAAAATGATGAAGATGGTTGCCCATCATGGAAACAGTGCGGAGGTAACAGTGAGGGGAGTACTGACCACTGAGTATAGCTTGTCATATAAGCTTGACTTTTACATCATGTTTTACAGAGCCAAAATCAATTTTATTTATTTTGTATTTTATTTTTTGTCTTTTTGCCTTTTCTAGGGCGAGGTTCCCAGGCTAGAGGTCTAATCGGAGCTGTAGCCGCCGGCCTAACACCACAGCCACACCAGATCTGAGCCATGTCTGCAACCCACACCACAGCTCACGCCAATGCTGGATCCTTAAACCACTGAGTGAGGCCCGGGATTGAACCTGCAACCTCATGGTTCCTAGTCGGGTTCATTAACCACTGAGCCACCACGGAAACTCCCAAAAATAAATTTTAATAAGAAAGGGAGAAAGGCATACTTGGCTTCACCAGGGAGGGGGAAACCCCAGGAGGCTGCTTTGTTAGACCCACTCTATTTTCTTGGACTGAAAATACCTCTTCCCTCTAGCTTCTTCAGATGACCTTGCCATGCTCCACACACAAAACCACTGGAGCCCAGCTGTGAAATCTTAGAAGCACCAACAAATCTTAGAAGAACCAACACCAGCAGTTCTCTGTGCAACAGAAATGAGCCCGACCTCTCTGGCTAACGGAAGGTGCAGGCCGCCAACAGCAGCTCTGACTACAGTCCCGGTGTGAGCTGTCACACACCCAGACTAACAGGCACCTGTCACCACCCAGGCCACCCTCCCCAGTAAGTGGCCTTGAGAACTGACCCCTTCCTCCAACTCCATTCCCAGCACACTGGCCTCAAGCCTCAAACTACTGACTCAGCCATCAGGGCAAAGCTCACAAATCTGCCGTCAGCGGCAGGAGCGCCCTCCCTGCTCCTAAAAGCTTACAAGGCCAGGGGCTACCCTGGCGGCTCTGGCGCTTGTGACCTAAGGGATCCTCCCCTGGGGATGGAGTTGGCCCATCAGCACTTGCAGCATCTGTTTTAGTGTTTTTTTTGGTATTCCATTATATTCAAACACTAAAATAATGGGTTTTTTTTTTTTAATGGCCATACCTGCGGCATTAAAGTAATGGGGTTTTCATGAGTATAATTTTTGGTGTATTCGGTTTTTTTCAACAGTGACAAAAAATTCAGGTCTGTGGCTCAGTTTAGTCACTTGAAAGGACGAGATGAGAAGCTGGCTTCAAGTAGAGACTGGCTTGCAGAACACAGCAAGCAGTCCACTCGTTACATGTCACAAAGCCTCTGCCCAAGAGGATAATTCTCTCTCTGGGTTCGAAGCCCTTCCAGGTACTGGAACCTGCACGACAGTAGTCAAGTGCTACAGGTGACAACTGCCATTCACATGTAACACAACTAGAGGACACAGAGAACTGAAAATGCTTTTTTAGAAACAAAACCCACAGTTTGCTACCAGTGGGAAAAAAAACCTGACTCTAAAAAAACACATACATACAAACAGAAAAATCCAGAGAGCTGTGCAAAGAGATTTCCTCCCGGTCATAGAACGAAAGACACCACCACTCGGAAGAGGGAGACAGAGAAAGTATTAGGACTTAGACTATTACTATTTCCTCACCGTTCTCTAAATTAGTCTCAACACAGGAAGAACTTTTTGGCTTCTGGAAAAATCTGCACAAGAATACCTTCAGGTCTCAGTAAAAGCACTAGCAAATTTAAAGCTAAGACATCTCTACTTAAGTGATTTTTTTTTTTTTTTGGTGTCTTCAATGTTGTGTTTGGCTTATCACTTAAAAATTTGTAAACTGTATCTGCACCTAATGATTACCTTTTTATAAATTTACGTTATAGTTATAGCTTTGTAATACCTGCTACGACTGTTCTATTTGGAGTGTGATTTTTCAGGTTCCTGTACCCCTGGCCCTTGGCTAGATCACTCCTAAGAAGGGCAGCGCTCTGCTGTTAAGGAAAGTGCGAATACACATGGGGCAGGGTGGGGCGGGGCAGGAGGGGGACGTCAGTCCGGAGCCAACTAACCCTCCCAGGGCTGGAGCCCAGCTGAGCAGGTTTCTGTACCTGCAGCAGAGCACATGCTATGGAACAGGTGCCCCCAGTGCCACCTACCAGGTTTGCTTCATCTTCACATCCTGGGGAGAAACGTATTTGGGCCTCCGGCGAACTTTTCTCATGGTGCCATAGGCCAGATTTTTCTGAATGAAGGCTGGGGAAAAAAAAAAAACACACACACACACAAAAAATCCCCACATATACACACACAGGATGGGAATGTGCTATAAACACAAATTAAATGGGTTGGAAAGCTAATCCCAATGTTAAAGCCCACAATCAGTCTGTTAAAAACAAGGCCATTTTACACATTTCAAATATTCATAAAGAAAATAACGTATCTCTAGGAGACTGGGTTTAATGAATAGATGAATGATTAGTAATTGACATATCAATTATACATGAGTGCTTTGAAATCGTTCCTGCCAGTCTTGTTTAAACTATTATTTTGCTTAGCAATTTTTCCCAGCTTAGATATAAAGAACCTTCAGCCCAGCCTGAGACCAAATTACCACATCTTGAGCCAGTGGGACTTAGAGCTAATATAATAATTTTACTCTCATACCCTTTTTTTCCTTTATTTTGACTAAACTTACACTGCAGCAATATTTCTCAACCTTTTAAAACCTGTACCATCTTTAACGAATGAAATTCTTGCCCCATACCCGATTCTTAGATTCATTCTAAGGGCAGGAGGGAACCTACTCCATTTGAGCATAAACCCTGTGATCATCGAGGTGTGTGTTCCCTACGCCATCAAGAATGGGCCTCCTGGAGTTCCCACTGTGGCTCAGCAACTTAAGAACCCAACATGGCATCTATGAGAATTTGGGTTCAATCCATGGCTTTACTCAGAGGGTTAAGGATCCAGCTTTGCCACAGCTGTGGCTCAGATCTAGTGTTGCTGTGACCGTGGTGGAGGCTGGCAGCTACAGCTCCAATTCGACCCCTAGCCTTGGAACTTCTATATGCCACAGGTGAGGCCATGAAAAGACAAAAAAAAAAAAAAAAAGAATGGGTCCTGCTGGGGGGGGTCCCCCACATTCTAAACAGGAACCTGTAATTCAGACAGGTCTGCCACAACCCCGTCAGTCACCCAATCCTCAACCTCCCATCAGGACTCTGCTAATTAACTTACTTAAAAGGGCTTTTTTTATTGGTCCGTTGACTAACACTGTGATGAACTGCAAATGAGCTTCTACCGATGAAATTAAGAGTTATTCAGGATGTGCGGACTGGCAAAATACATGCAAGATCCATTCCCGATCATCCCATGGACAGGGTAAACATGAGGCCTTCTCCCTAATTTACCCTTAAAAAGGATACACTAGGCTAAGTCCCTAAACAAGCCCTGATATGGGGCTTCTGCCCAACTAGTACCAACTAACAGACATCAGAATTCTGCCTCTGGGAGTTCCCATTGTAGCTCAGCAGTAATGAACCTGACTTGTATCCATGTGGACATGGGTTCAATCCCTGGCGTTGCTGTGAGCTATGGTGTGTGTCACAGACGTGGCTTGGATCCCACGTTGCTGTGGCTGTGGCATAGGCTGGCAGCTGCAGCTCTGATTCAACCCCCAACTGGGGAACTCCCATGCTGAAGGTGTGGCCCTAAAAAGACCAAAAAAAAAAAAAAAAAAAAAAAGATTTCTGCCTCTGAAGTATTAGCATTTACTCTGAGTGACCGTTTTGTGACCAGAGTCTATAAAGGGACAGAGCCAAGTGATAATGGCCTGTGTATGTCTTTCTTAAATGTACTTGCCTCCCCCTAATATTTAGTTGGTAATATGAGTGGCAGGCTGGGGCCCGAGACATGCTTTCCCACTACCTAGGAACGAGGTTATGAAGAGAGAAGTTACTTCAGCCCAACTCTTCGGAGGCTGCTGTTATCTACCAACAAAGAGCAGAACTGTGCCCACCCCAGTGAGCCTGAGTCAGCCTGCACAACACACGCTTCTTGCCGCACTTTGCAGTGAACTGGCCGTGGGTGTTCTTCCCATCCTCAGGGTGACTGTTCTGTCCCCATGGGTGCTGCCCAGGTTGAGAAGGATAAAGGTTGCACCTGACATTCCTGGCTGATTTATTTTAATGCCATCCAGATACTTTGGGTTTTTTGGAGCCTACACCACAGCAACTCGGGACCCAAGTCCCATCTGTGAACTACACCACAGGTCACAGCAGCGCTGGATCCTTAACCCACTGAGTAAAGCCAGGGATCGAACCCGCATCCTCCTGGATACTAGTCGGATTCATTTCCACTGGGCTAAATGGGAACTCCTCATCCAGATACTTTGAAAAAAGATTTCAAACTGTGGTCAGCGGCAGTCAGATGAGTGCAAGGTATACAGAGTTGCTCCTCGGGCCAATCCTGACTTGTTATTTCCTGCGTCTCTCACTGTCCCCTCCAGGGCACTTGCGTTTATCAGACTGTGGACTGCAGAACACCTCACACGTGACTGGCGTCCCCAGCAGATGCTGAGGACTGGGCAGCAGTCCTCCCTGCAGAGCACGAGCAACTTTCAGGCTCTCTGTACAGGCACACCAAGGGGCCAGTCATTCCACTGTAAGCAAAACCACAAGTGCTGCAAAACCACAAGCAACACCAACCAGCTAAAAGCAGGCCAACAGAATGGATTTAGGATTTTTCACCAAAGACACTTTGCTGCCCTCCACACAGAAGAAGGTCCACAAAAATACAGAAAAGAGTGAAGTGTTTAAAGGAAGCCCTTCTTAACTTTCTTAAAAAGTGCTGAAATCTCTGAAGGATTCAAAATTGAAAATGGAACTTCAAAGGCAAAACTGAACTGAACAGGGATGGACTGATAAATCCAAGTGGAAATGGCTTGAGAGAAGCCAAAAAAAAAAAAAAACAACTTAGGAAAAAAACAAAAAAAAAAGAACCCTGGAGTTTCTGCCATGCCTCAACGGAAATGAATCTGTCTAGCAACCATGAGGACGCAGGTTCAATCCTTGACCTCCCTCAGTGGGTTAAGGATCCAGCGCTGCTGTGAGCTGTGGTGTAGATTGCAGATGCGACTCAGATTCTGCATTGTTGTGGCTGTGGTATAGGCCAGCAGCTACAGCTATGAGTGAACCCCTAGCCCGGGAACCTCCATATGCCACAGGTGCAGCCCTAAAACAAAACAAAAAAAACCAACCTCACAAATTAGCCACTGGAAGACCCAACCAAAGGGTATTTGTTCTGCCTCTGTCTGTCTGTCTGTCAAGGCAACCAGAACAAGCCATTTAAAGCCTAGATTCAGAACACCAGAAGCAGAGCACATGAAAACCTGCTTCCCGGTAATTTTTAACGAAAGTGTATATCTACCACTTGCTGAGCTGACCGCCCATCCACACTGAAAGCACTTATAACAAAGATGATGTGGGAGTTCCCGTCGTGGTGCAGTGGTTAACGTATCCAACTAGGAACCATGAGGTTGCAGGTTCGATCCCTGGCCTCACACAGTGGGTCAAGGATCGAGTGTTGCCGTGAGCTGTGGTGTAGGTTGCGGATGCAGCTCGGATCCCGCGTTGCTGTGGCTCTGGTATAGGCCATCGGCTACAGCTCCGATTCGACCCCTAGCCTGGAAACCTCCATATGCTGCGGGAGCGGCCCAAGAAATGGCAAAAAGACAAAAAAAAAAAAAGAAAAGATGATGTGGATGCTGCCAGTCAGGGACCAGGGTTAATGCTCAGACCCACGGGGACTCGCCCATGGCAAGCTGACATGCTTGTTCTGCCACACTTGGGCTCCTGTCCCCCCAGGCAGCCCCTCCTATCCTGCTGGCTGGCCTCATCTGCTGACAGGTCCATCTCCCGGTGCCGACAGGCAGCACTTCAGGAGCAGGAACCAGGGCACCCCTCTCCTTCCTGGCTCTCCACGTGTATAGCGCTCCTCCAGGGTTAAAGCAGAAAAGGCAGAGCAGCAGGTGAGCAGGCCTTGCTGGGTGAGGGAGGCGCAAGAAGTACCTCTGAAATCTAACTCGTACGTGTGCTTCCCGGCCTGGAACCTCAGAGTGGCTGCCTTGGCGTCAGACCCTGAGGTGCAGTACGCCAGGTAGGCCTTCTCCAAGTCGCTGCTGTTGACGCTGGTCATGGGGTGCTCCATGTCCTGTGAAGAGAAAGCCAGATACCTGGTGAAGGCAAGAAGAAGACAGAAGCGGAGTTTCCACTGTGGCTGAGCAGGTTAAGACCCAACCAGTGTCTGTGAAGACCTAGGTTCGATCTCTGGCCTCGCTCAGTGGGTTAAGGAGCCGGAGTTGCCGTGAGCCATGGTGTAGGTCCCAGACGGGGCTCGGATCCCGAGTTGCTGTGGCTGTAGTGCAGGCTGGCAGCTACGGCTCCTGTTCAACCCTAGCGTGGGAACTTCCATATGCCACAGGAGTGACTGTAAAAAGAGAAAATGAAAAAGAGGACAGACGCTGGGGGCCATCCGCGCCACCCTGCAGACATGCCCGCAGCGGGTATTTGCATCCTGGGGAAGGCAGAGGAGAGAGGAGCCAAGGGGCTGGGGTGTGGCAGGAGAGGGAGGCACGGAACGGGGGCCAACACCACGGCCCCTAAAAGCTGCGGGGAAAAAGAAGACAGTACACGCGCTCTCCCTGTTGGTCAGTGTCCTGCCAAGCTAGGGAACCTCGACGGGAGCGACGGCAAAGAGGGCAGTCAAGTCTTCGTAACAGGTGATACAGCCCTTCAAGTGAAGGTGAAATGTCAAGGTGAGTTCTCGGATGCTGCTTCACTGAGGGCCTGAGCAATGCTGCCGTGAGCAGTGACCAGACGAGGGAGCAGTGGGAACAGAAGTCAGATTCTGGTGAGTTGAGGAAGAAATGGAGGTCCTCCCTTCAAGCAGAGACGGACGGCTTATTTGGGTACAAAAGAGCAATCACGAAGCCTTTACATCAAAGCAAAGGAGACCACAGCAAACAGGGGAAAGGGAGAAGGTTAAGTCGACCCAAGAAGCCTGATGAGAATAATCCGAAGCAGATATGGGTTGGGGGAGTGCATCCTGGAGCCCACCACCTCTGGGACCTCAGGCTCAGCAGGGGAAAGCTCAGTGGGCCAAGAGAGTGACACGCACAGGAGTGGTTACAGGTTAATCTGGGACCCCCAGAAGACATGACGAAGTCTTACCGCCCAGGACCTCAGAACGTGGTGACTTTATTTGGAAAGAGGATCACGGCAGACGTGAATAGTTAAGAGGAGGAGAGTGGGCCCTTAGCCCACATGCCCAGCGTCATCACAGGGGACAGCCACGTGGAGAATGCCGTGATGAGGAGGCAGAGCCTGGAATGATGCAAATACCACTGAGGAGCGCCAAAGACAACCAGGGAACTGCCCGAATCGAGGGAAAGACCAGAAAGAAGTCCCTACGTGTTTCAGAGAAAGCGTGGCACTGCTGCCACGTGGAGTCTGGGTTCCAGCCTCCAAGCTGTGAGAGTACAAACCACTGCTGCTCCAAGCCGCCCAGTCCATGGTTATTTGCTATGGTGACCTAGGAAATCAATACAGGGTGGAGGTGACCCGGACCTGAAATTTGGGACCTGAGCTCAGGCAGAATGGAACCTAGCTTTTCTGATAATCAAGAGAGAATTGTCTTGAACTAGCAATTAGCAGAAAACTAAGAAAGAGAGCTGAGTAGGGAGTGACACCAGAACTGCGTGGGAAAGGAAGGGCTAGAGGGGACAGGTCACCCCACTGAGGGGCCCAGCCGCCGGTGCAAAGTGAGACCGTGCAAGTCCCCGAGGCCGCGTGTGCACAGCTGGACACAGCAGCACGAGGTATGTCAGCGCCACCCACACAGGGTGTTCCCACAGGTTTTCACTGTTCTGAATTCTGCTCTCTGACTGCACTGCAGTAAAGGAGTCGCAGCTTAGGAACGAAGAAAGGAAAACCCTACGCCGGGCTGTTTCGAGGAGAAAGGCCCCTGTCACCAAAGCAGTGGCAATGCAGCTTCTAAAGTCACCCAGGGAAACATTACTTCCAAGTGTGTTGCCCCCAGGGCCCCATGTCACTTCACTCGGCTCCCAGAAGAGGGACAAATCACCAAACAAAACACGGGTAGCTGTCACATGTGCTGAGCACTTCTTGCCTGCTGTGCGTCCCCCAGGTGAGCCCCATCACAGAGCATGGCCACATCACCGCCTCCCTCCTCAGCGCCAGGCTCGGCCTCTCCCCTCCCGCTCCCCACCAAGCCCAGAGGGAGGGATGCTAGGGAGCCTCCCTGGCAAGGCCAGGGAAGACGGGCGGAATCCCCCGATGTGCAGTGGGGAGGTGCGGGAGTCGGGGGGCAGGCAGAGACGCTGGCTGGAGCAGTCGATGCAGAAAGGCTGGCACTGGAAGAAACGGAGGCAAAGAACAAGGGCTTATGTCATCTGCTGATGGCGACCATGTCCAACTGGCCAGCAGGTGTGGGGCAACAAAACCTCTGTCCTTGAGCAGCTACTATCTTCCCCCAAGGACCTGCCAGGTGCAGGCATGGTCCTCAGCACGGGGGCATGTAGGTGGCAAAAGCTCCCTGCCTTCAGGAAGCGCACACTACTGAGTTCCCAGAGGAAAAGACATTCCAGGTGCAAACCAGAACAAGAAACTAAAGCTCTAACATAGCCTCATACAACCAGGAGAATACGTCTGTTAGACCATGCACCCCAGTTTTCACTGTGGGGAAGCAGTCCCTATAGACATGGTGACCTCCCGATCCGTGTGCCTCTAGAGGTGGCCAGGAGGCTCCCTTTAATCTGATTCATCCATGAGCACCTTCACGTCATTCCATCCTGACACCAAGTCAAGACCAGAAATAAGTCAATTTCTGTCTACTTGGCCGCTTTGCATCAAGTTGCTACTACACACAAGGCAGCTTTGAAAAGCCTTAAACTTTATTCCACAGTTGCACACACAGGCACGTGCTCTGGAGCCACCTGTTCAACAGGACAAGCGGCATCTTTCTATCCCATTTAACCAAACGGGACAACAACTAAATTCCGTCCGTTCTCATGAACCAACAGCTAACTAACTGTTCAAAGGCAGAATCTCATACAGATGAATTTCAAATTATCCAGTGTTGCCATAACTCCCCCAAAGTAAGTGAGTCACAGGGGACCTGGGGGCCTCTGGCTCTGTCAAGGGCTCCCCGGAGCAATCCCGAGCCCATGTTTGGAAAGGCTCCTCCGTCACAGACCCGCAGGAGGAAACACCTGCCCGCTGTCCGTGCCACTTACTTGTCTTCCATACTCCTGCCAAGAGCCTAACTCATCAGTCCAGTACCAAAGCCACTCGGTGGTGAGGATGAAGTGCGGAGGTTTGGTGACCGACGAGGCCGTGGACAGGCGGCGAGCCCGGGTGCCATCAAACGTCATGGAGTCAAACTTCAGAGAACCAATGAGAAAGCTACCGGCCGACTCCGTGCACGTGATCCTGCAAAAGAACACAAGAAGTAAACTGAACATTCCACGAGCCAAATGAACTCAAGGCCCTCAGCTTCCACCGTGGCCTTCCGGACGCTTGGCTGAAAGATATGATCATACATGTGACCTGCGCATTAAAAAAATGTTGGGACAGGGTCATCTGCTTTTTAAAATCAGTTTTGCTGTGTGAAAATAATGAAGTCACTCTCATATGAAAAACTTGTTATCATGACATTCCTTTCACTACACAGAAAATGCTGGTTAAAATATTCTTTTTTTTTTGTCTTTTGTCTTTTTGTTGTTGTTGTTGTTGTTATTGCTATTTCTTGGGCCGCTCCCACAGCATATGGAGGTTCCCAGGCTAGGGGTTGAATCGGAGCCGTAGCCACCGGCCTACGCCAGAGCCACAGCAACGCGGGATCCGAGCCGCGTCTGCAACCTACACCACAGCTCACGGCAACGCCGGATCGTTAACCCACTGAGCAAGGGCAGGGACCGAACCCGCAACCTCATGGTTCCTAGTCTGATTCGTTAACCACTGTGCCACGACGAGAACTCCAAAATATTCTTTTTTTAAATGTACTGCTGACCTGGCAAGAAACAGAAATCCTTAGGAGCCAAAAACAGTGAATATATACAGAATGTATGTGGGGTGAGCCAGCCCCAGTAGTGAATGCTTTACACATATTAAAGGCTTAAGTCTTTGTAACATTGAGGCTACAGCTTATCTTCATGACACAGTTGGGAAGACAGAGCCCAGAAAGGTTAAGAGAGCTGTCCAAGGTCAGACAGCTAATACATGGTAGAGCTGGGGTTCAAGTCGAGCGGTCTGGCAGAAGAGCCTGCCCCCTGAGCCACCAGGATCCACTCCCTCTCCAGATGCTGCACTGCCCTACAGGCAAAGGGAAGGTCTAGCTAGAACCAAGGAGGTGAGTGAGGACTAAAGCCAGTGGCTGTCCAAGGGCAGTGTCAATACGCACAGACACAGAGCCCTGTTTTCAACAGCAATAAGGATATGGGAAGTGAATGTAGCATCCGAATATAGTCTGGGGTTGAATCTTCAAAGAGATACCTCCGGGCAAACCCATGATCATAAAGATGACACTCGAGGCCGGGGAAGGGATCTGCTTTGCCAGGAGAGTCAGCAAGGAGGCTGGCCCATGTCCGTGCTGGCTTCGGAAGGCAAGGAAGAAGACTTCCACTGAGAACTGGTAAACCACTCAGGCCTCACAAAGGTGAAGCTGATCCACTTGCGGTGTGAGAATCAGCTTTAAAGACTCGCAGTGGTAGTTCCCAGAAAACCAAACACACGTTCTCTCTGGAGGAACTCACCTTCAACCTAGGCCTCAAAGAATTTCCACAGATAAAGTTTCAGCAAACATGAGCTTACAAATAGATCAGAAAATGCATGTGGAAACAAGACACCATGAGCAAAAATCAGCAAAAATAGACAATGAGTCCAATAAAGATAACAAACACAAGGAGTTCCCATTGTGGCTCAGTGGGTTAAGAACCTAACTAGTATCCATGAGGATGGGGATTTGATCCCTGGCCTCGCTCAGTGGGTTAAGGATCCGGCGTTGCCATCAGCCGTGGTGTAGGTCACAGACGTGGCTCAGATCTGATGTTACTGTGGCTGTGACAGAGGGCAGCAGCTCTAGCTCTGATTCAATCTGACAGCTTCCATATGCTGTAGGTGCGGCCTTAAAAAGGAAAAAAAAAAGACAACAAACATTAGAATTCTCAGACACAAATATATAATATGTATAAAGTATTTTTTAAAGTTAAAATGAGTATCAAAGTATAAAGATTAAGAAACTATAAGAATTAACCAGGTAACTTTGAAAAAAAAAAAAAACAAACAGAACCTTCAGAAGTAAATAATATTAATAATTACAATTTTTAAACCATAGGAGGTAGGACACACTGTGTCCCAGACAAAGCTTGACTAGTGAACTGGGTGACCAAGAAACTCTCCTGCATACAGTATAAAGAATGAGAGAGATGTTAAAAATATAAACAATAAAGCAACGAGACAGTAACATACGTTTGATGAGAAGTCCAGAGAAGCAACACTGGAAGAGATATGAGGAGCTTCCAGAATTGATTAAACCTAAAGCCTCACACTCAGCACAAATTACAAGTAGATTAAATAAAAATAAATCCACACGTAGATCTTAGCGAAACTCAGCACCAAAGAATGACAACATATTTAAAGCAGTAAGAGAGAAAAAAAAGAGATTACTTGCCGTAATGGGTTGAACTGTCCCCTCACAAAAGAGCTATTCAGATCCTAACACTTGATACCCACAAACGTGACCTCATTCGGAAATAAGGTCTTTGCAGATGTCGTCAAGGTAAGATGAGGTCACACTTCAGTAGGATGAGCCCCAATCCAATGACGGGCATCATCATAAGAAGGGGGGATTTGGATGCAGACAGGGACACACAGGAGGAAGCCGTGATATGGCAAAGGTAGCGACTAGAGTGATGCAGCTGCAAACCCAGGAACGCCAAGGAACATCACGGAGCGCCCAGAACCACCAAGAGCTAGGAAGAAGCACAGGAGGGTCATCCCCTGGAGGCTTCAGACAGAGCAAGGTCCTGCTGACACTTGGACTTCGGACTTCTAGCCTCCAGAACTGTGAGAATAAATTCTTTTTGTCTTAACGTCACCAAGTTTGTGGCAACCTGTTTGGGCAGCCCCCAAAACTAATACATGTATACTGACAGCTAACTTCTAAATAGAAGCAATAGAAGCCAGAAAACCAAATGATTAAAACTCTTTGAAGAATCGAGAGAAAATACCCAATAAAATTATTTTTGAAGAATGAGGATGAAGCACTCCCTGGTGGCTCAGTGGTTTAAGGATCTGGCATTGTTACTGCTGTGGCTAGGGTTCAATCCCTGGCCCAGGAACTTCTGCATGCCACAGGTACAACCAAAAAAAAAAAAAAAAAAAAAAGAGGATGAAATAAAGACACTTTTAGACAAACAAAAACCACATCTGCCACTAGACTATCACTGAAGCAACTTCTAAGAGATGAATTTAAAAGAAAATGATCCACGAGGAAACCTGAACAAAGGAACAGTGTGCAAAACAAAACAGGAATTGTCCAAACCTAAATAAATGCCGACTATAAAACAAAGCCAATTTTTACCTTCTGGGATCAAGAAAATAACAGAAGCAATATTTATATAGCACATCTTATATGCCTGGCATTGTTCTGAGTGTTTTAGATACACTAATTCTTTAAATTCTTAGAGTAACTTCTTGATGTAGGAACTACTATTTTTATCTACTTGACATATGGGGAAATCGAGGCACAGGAAGGCTAAGTGATTCGTTTAAATTCACACAAGTGGTAAATAAGTATGCATGGACATAGGCAGAATTCAAGTAGGTTCAAGACTCTTAATAAGAGAAAGATAAAAGTACTGATTAGCTTAAGCTGTTAAGCTAAAGTTTATTAAGTTAAAGGGTCTGCTTTCCAGAGTAACCACTAAAAGAACAGAATCTCAGTAACATAACTTCCAAATTAGTAGGTGAGGGGAAAAAAATCAAAAGAGAAGACCCAAAAGAAAATATACATAAAACAGCAAAAAAATCAAGATAAATCAAGATAAACAGCAGAAATAAATTCAAATGTACAGGTAATCATAATAAATGAATAAACTGCAATAAATAAATTACAAGAAATAACTTTTTTTTTTTGGTCTTTTAGGCCTACACCACAGCATATGGAGGTTCCAAGGCTAGGGGTCCAATTAGAGCTGCAACTGCCAGCCTACATCACAGCCATAGCAATGCAGAATCCGAGCTGCCTCTGCGACCTGCACCAGAGCTCACAGCAATCCCAGATCCTTAACCCACTGAGCGAGGCCAGGGATTGAACCTGTGTCCTCATGCATGCTAGCTGGGCTTGGTAACTGCTAAGCAACCACGGGAACTCCAAAAATGTATTTTATCTACTCAAAAAGTAGACTCAAATTCTTTTCTTGGCTACTATCTCAGCAAGTTCAATCCAAGATATGATAAGCATTTGAGACAGCAGAAATAAACTACCCAGGAGTTCCCCATTTACTCTGAATTGACTAAGTGAAAGTACTAGGACATAGAAAAAAATTTTTTAAAGCTGAACAATAAGCAAGAATTCAGCTGTATAACTTTACAAAAGCTGAAATTTCACACAGGATTGTCTCTTGCTTTTCTGTCCTAATCAATGAGGATATATTTATATGATCAATCCTAGCAGCAAATAATTCAGAACTCACTTGGACTGCCCTCATCTCTCCCCACAGCTCCCCCCTGCAAGGAGAGGAGGATAGGGGAATAGAGGCACCAACCACCAGCATAAAAATCAACATCTAACTTCTAGCCCAGAGCTTCCACCTCCAGACCAGGCTGCCTAGAGAGAGTCTGTCCAAGTTTATAGCCCATCAAAGCTAAACCCTGATGTACCCTCCTACACTGTTGGTGGGAATAGAAATCGGTACAACCACTATGGAAAACAGTATGGAGGTACCTCAGAAAACTAAATATAGAACTCCCATATGACCCAGCAATCCTACTCTCAGACATATATCCGGACAAAGCTTTCACTGAAAAAGATACATGTACCGCTATGTTCACTGCAGCACTATTCACAATAGCCAAGACATGGAAACAGCCTAAATGTCCATTGACAGATGAATGGGTTAAGAAGATATGGTACATATCTACAATGGAATACTACTCAGCCATAAAAAAGAACAAAATAATGCCATCTGCAGCAACACCAATGAACTAGACTCTCATACTAAGTGAAGTCAGAAAGAGAAAGACAAATACTATATACTATCACTTATATATGGAACCTAACATATGGCTCAAAGGAACCTATATCTACAGAAAAGAAACAGGAGTGCCTGTTGTGACACAGTGGAAACGAATCCAACTAGGAACCATGAGGGTTTGATACGTGGCCTTGCTCAGTGGGTTAATGATCTGGCATTGCTGTGAGCTGTGGTCGCAGACACAATTCAGATCCCGCATTGCTGTAGCTGTGGTGTAGGCTGGCAGCAGTAGCTCCAATTGGACCCTAGCGTGGGAACCTCCATATGCCGTGGGTACAGCCCTAAAATGCCAAAAAAAAAAAAAAGAAACAAATTCATGGACGTGGAGAACAGACTTGTGGCTGCCAAGGGGGAGGAGAAGAGGGAGTGGGATGAACGGGGAGTTTAGGGTGAGTAGATGCTAACTATTGCATCTGGAGTGGATAAGCAATAAGATTCAGCACAGGGAACTTGTGATGGAGCATGATGGAGGCTAACATGAGAAAAAGAATGTATATCTATATATATATACACACACACGTGTGACTGGTCACTTTTGCTCTACAGCAGAAATTGACAGAACACTGTAAATCAGCTATAACAGAAAAAATAAAAGTCTTAAACAAAAACAAAAAAACAAAAAACCTGAAGCCTGCTGTGTCAGCTTCCCACGCCACACACAAAAGCCCAGGCCCAGGGCAGACCCAGTGATGTGTTTCATACCCGTCTCGTCTGGGGTTGCTATACGCCTCTTCGATAAGCTCCATCTTGTGCAAATCCTTCCACTTGCCTCCATCTAAGACTTGCCACCGATACGGCAAGTCGAAGTGAACTCTACTGCACTTCTCTGAAACAAAAATATAAGGAAGTAAGCACACTGGCAGTACAGCGCACGACCCAGCCCCCTGCTTCCCTGTGGGTGTGGTGCCGCCTGCGACCCAGAAACACTGTGGGAACCTGCGATGGAGCCGTTTTCAGTGCAGTCATCCCCGAGCATTTAGCTATCAAGATAGCATGGATTTTATTACATACACTTTCTTTTTATGCCTCCCTTTTTAACCGGACATTAAACACATCAAACTGATTTTTTTTAACGTGCGCTGGTAGGTTACATTATGCAGAAGTTTCATCTCGTGACAGGAAAGAAGCTGATGGTGAGGCGGTCAAAGCCTCCATCCCCACAGGGGGCAGTCTGTCCAGGCCTTACTGCTATACTTGTGACACTCAGATGGGGAGTGGTCACACCAGAAATGGAGCCGGGTTCACCTCTACTAGAGCCACCCCAACCCCAACAGGTCCTAGCGCAGGTGGCCTGCGCACAGTCCCAGTGCACCTGGACCTCTGCGGCTGCCCCCTCACTGCCCCTCCCAACACCCCCACTCCCTGAAGGTAATACACCCACAGCTCTGCCCCCATCTGTACACACACAACCGGCCCAGGTCTCAGGTTTCCAGCCAACCGCACCCACCCCTCCCTGTGCTCCTGGCCCGTCCCTCCTGGCACTTCCTGGCCTGCTCGCCAGGACGCTGCCCACACCCTCCCTCTACCCTTCAACAGCCTCTGAGGCTCTGGGCCACCCCTGCAGAGCAGTGCGGTGAGAGCAACAGGGGACAGGAAGGAAGAGCAATGGGAATCCTCATACCCTGACGCCTGAGGATTTATATGCTCCTAGGCAGAAAGAAACACAAAGTGCAGAAGGCCTCTATTTAGGGAAAAAATAGAAAACATAAGATTAGAGATACACTGACTAAATATACATGTATGCACATATTATTTCTTGCAGGGGAATCTGGGTGGCCAGGCACAGTTATGAGGAAAAATTTGTTTTGAATTTTGAATCACAAAAATATATTATATAGTCCAAAAAATTACATCTAGTTAAGTGAAAAACAATACAAAACAGTGGGCAAAGTGCACCTATGTAAAAAGAAAGAGACTAGGAATTCCCATCGTGGCTGACATAGTGTCCATGTGGATGTGGGTTCAATTCCTGACCTCGTTCAGTGGGTTAAGTATCTGGCGCTGCCGCCAGCGGAGGCAGGTGTTTCTGCAGATGCAGCACGGATCCAGACCTGCTGGGCTGTGGTGTAGTCCGGCAGCTGCAGGTCCAATTTGCCCCCTA
The DNA here is from genome assembly GCF_016906955.1 of Phacochoerus africanus. Lineage (NCBI taxonomy): Eukaryota > Metazoa > Chordata > Mammalia > Artiodactyla > Suidae > Phacochoerus > Phacochoerus africanus. The sequence goes on along the minus strand of NC_062559.1, from coordinate 9,702,013 downwards.
GTCTGGAAACTTCCATATGCCCAGGTGTGGCAAAGAGAGAGAGGGGGATGGAGGGAGAGAGAGGGAGGGAGAGAGCCAGAGAGAAAGGGAGGGAGGGAGGGAGGGACTAGACATACGCACTTGTGCTTGTACAAAATCTTTAGGGAAGGGTATTCAAGGAACTAGTGATAATGACCGTACTGGAGAGATCTGGGTGCTGAGAAAAAAGGCTGTGAGGGAGTCTTTCTTACTGACTTACTTTTGTACATTTTCAATTCATCTTTCAAAACAGTAACAATGAAGCTTGGTTAACTTGCCAACTGAAAAAAAAAATAAATTTTCTAAAATCTTACGCTAGCTTTCAGGCAAGCCTTGATGCCACTTCTTTCCTAGATACCCTGCAAGGGTACAGTGAAGGGGGGACCAGGGAGGAAGGCGGGGTGGGCTTGTCAAAGACCAGGCCTGGGACCAGGCTGACAGGGCAGAAAAGAACACTAGCCCAAGAGGCCTCAGGGAAGAAGAGGAGGGACCCAACCAAGGCTCTTAGCTCAAAAGGATCCCAAGAACCACAATGGGGACACAGGACGTCCTGATATGTCCGGAGTTATAGCATGGATTGCTCACACCAGGCCAAAGGGAACCCTCTTGGCCTCCTGACCCGGGCTGTGGATGATAAAGTGATTACCAGGGGCTGGACCTGGATAGATAAGGCCACAGCTCTGGTCCAGAGGTCACGACCAAATAGGATTTCCTGTTTCCTCCTAAGGGCACTAAGGGAAATGATCAGGGAGGGGTTTGGGGCCACTTGTCTTCAGCCCGGCACAGGTGAGTCCTGGACAACCTGAGCACAGGCTCTCCCCTTAAGAAGGCACCCGCCAGGGAAGGTGCACCCCTACCTGCGACCCTACAGCTGACACTGGCAAGGGCACAGAGGCGCAGGGCAGGCACGGCTGGCCTGAGGCTTCCGATCTTATTCTAACCTGAGTGGGAACCCACACCACCCAGAAGCTGCAAGTGCCCAGAAGAGGAGGATACCACACAGGCCACCGCAGCCACAGGGGCCGCCAAGCAGAGTCCCAGCCCAGTGCTGGAGGCGTGAGGCCCTTTCTCTGCCACATCTTTCCTGGTCCTGGTTTCTCAGCTTCCTTCCCTTCGTCCAGGGTCTGTACCACCTGCGGCACTCTGGAGTCTAGGCTTTCTGGAAGGGGAGTCACAGAAACCAAATCGATTTGGCCAAGTACACACCCACATCCCTTTCTCCCTACTTCCCTTGAAATGACAGATCACAGAAAAGAATACATCCAAAAACACTGAAAAATCCAAGGGCCATCAAAAGGCCAGAATTACTAAAGAAAGCGTAAGAATAGGAAACCATCCAACAAAGACAGAGAGGAAAACCCATGCAAAATATGCAGAAGAGACCACCCTGGAAGCAGGAAGGATCTGGGGGCTTGGCAAACTCAGAGTCAGAGGAAACAAGGAACAACAAAGACACCCGGAGTTCCTGCTGCGGCTTGGCAAGTTAAGAATCATGTACCCATGAGGATGGAGGGTCGATTCCTGGCCTCGCTCAGTGGATTAGGGAGCTGGTATTGCCACAAGCTGCAGTGTAGGCTGCAGATGCACTCTGGATCTGGCAGTGCTGTGGCTGAGGTGTAGACTGGCAACTGCAGCTCCGATGCAACCCCTAGCCTGGCAACCTCCATATGCCGAACATAAAAAGGAAAAAAAAAAAGAGAGAGAGAGAGAGGGAATGACACCCAGACAATAGCATTGAGACCCACTGGAACAGGTGCCCCAGCAGTGCCTTGCTTGTGCCCAGAAACCTTGCTCTTTGTCCCATGGAACATGTGAGTGTGGAAATGGGGGCTGGAGAAGCACGTGAAAAAGCCATCAAAGTCCCACACCCTGATCTCAGCACACAAGCTAGCAATGCCCACCCACCCAAGCCAAGACCTACTGCCTCTCCCCACCGACTCTGGAACCCAAGTCAGCATCCACCAGCAGACACAGGGATCTGAGTACCAACGGGAGGAGACACCAAGAATCACCCAACACACACAGAAAAATAACACAGACAGGCAGCTAACTCACACGAAGAATCAACCCCTAAGGAAATAATTACTAGAGAAAACAGATCAAGAATAACAACCAGACCTAACATGAAAGCTAAAAAAAAGGAAAAAAGCCATAGGAGAAACATTTTTGTGGGCTTGGAACAGTTAGAGATCTTTAGGGCATAAAAAAAAAAACGCAAACCATTAAAAAAATGTATTACCATGAACATCAATATTAAAACTTCTATTTTTCCAAAAACACTGTAAAGAAAATAAACATGAAAGACACAGCCTGGGAGAATATATTTTCAATACCTATATCTGACAAAGACAAGAATAAAGAATATTCAAAACCAGAACTCAATAATGAGGGAGCAAACAACCCAATAAAAAAAATTGGGCAAAATAGTCACAAAAGACCTCACACTATGAGATTCCGTTTGTAGGAAATATCCAGGCAATTCATAGAGACATGGTGTAAAGAGCTGCAGTTGCCAGGAGCTGAGAGGAGGGGAGAGTGGGAAGTCACTGCTAATGGGTATGGGGCTTCTTTAAGGGTAATGAAAATGTTCTAATATTGGCTGTGATGACGGCTGCACAACTCTGATTATATTAAAAACCATTAAATGGGTGAACTGTATACTTCGTGAAATATACTTAAAAGCTTAACAAAGCTGTTATTTGCCTATAAAATAGGCAAAATATTTAAACAGATACTTCAGAAAGGATACACCAATGGCTGATAAGAACATGAAAATCAATGTTAAATATCATTATTCATCAGGGAAATGCAAATAAAAGCCACAATGAGCTATCACTACTTATTTACTAGGATGGCTAAAATGAAAAAGACAGACAATGCCAAGTGCTGACAGGGATGCAGAACAACCAGAACTCACACATTACTGGTGGGAAGGTGAAATACATCCACCTTAGAAAACAGTTTGGCTGTTTCTCGTGATGTTAAACACAGATTTATCAAACGTTATTTACTCCTAGGTCTTTAACCAAGAGAGATAAAAATATACATCCACCTGAAAACTTGTACATGAATAATGTAGAGTCTTTCTTCATAAAAGCCAGAAACTGGAAACCACCCAAATATTCGTCAACACATGAATATAAATGTAGTTAATCCATGCAACCGAATACTCCTCAGCAATAAAAAGGCGCAAATTACGGATATGACAGCACGACCAAATCTCAAATATGCGAAGTGAGAGGACGATCAGGAGAACACATGCTGTATGATGACTTTTATGTAAACTTCTAGAAAAGGTAAATGCAGTCCACGGCAACGGAAGGTAGAGCAGGGACTGCTTTGGGTCAAGGAGCTGGGGGATGAGGATCAACTGTATGGGGCATGAGGGAAATTTCTGGAATGAGAGAACTAGGCCATGTCTAGGTAACAGTTAACAGTTACGTGGGGATCCATATTTACCCAAACTCAAAGGGTATACGTAAAGTGGATGCATTTTATTGTGTGTAAGTTATCGCTCATGGTGCTGATTTTAAAAAACATAAATATATACAGCACACATTCCCTGACCTAGTATTCCACTTCCAGGAATCCATGGAAATGCACATGAACTCAAGATGCTCAGTGGAGAATTACTCCAATCCAACACTATGAAGTTGTTTTTAAAATCCAGGTAGACACACTATGTATGTAGAAATGTGGAAAAAAATCTCCAAGACACACCGTTAAGTAAAAGACGCTGGTTAAATAATGCATTTCACATGTTCTCATCTGCTGAAAAAATACGCAAAACAAATTAGACCACATGTCATGTGTTTACCTTTGGAGAAGGACTTCAGACTTTACTCTCTATTATTTGACTCTTTTACAAAAGTGAAAGTATTCATGAATTGTTTGGGTCATTTTTAAAGACTGAAAACGAAACAAGAAGTTTCGGTGGTTGGTTTTTAAGAGGAGCCATCAAATCTGAGAAGGAATCTTTCTTCAGTCAAAGCCCAGAACAGCAGTAAGAAGAAAGCAAAGGTTTAGTGAGAATACAGTCACACACGTACACAATTTGCTGCTTCTGATAAAAGAAAGCGTGAGGAAACAAACCCCCAAATTAAACAATACTCACCCCCCAAGAGCGAACACAGGCGTCCCCTCCTGAGGGAGGCCGTTCCTAGGGGCTAAGGCATCTCTGAAACCGAGCCCTTGTTCACACAGATGGGCATCTGTGCGTCTCTGCAGGCCGATGACCGCACGCTACGCTGACCAAGGGGCAACACGCGACCCTCACCAAAGAGTCATGTTCCCCCAGCTCATCTACAGTTTGATTTTTAGAAACTCAGAAGTCATCCCTACTGCCCTCAATTCCCCTAGAAAATCACCAAAGTGCCACCAGCTCACAGTTAAGAAGGCCTGACCCCCTCCAGACAGGGGAGAGGACCGGGGTGGGGGTGAGGGATGGTCTCAGAGCAGAGATCCAGGAACCAGAAGGAGCTGGCCCACCTGCTAGTGGACGAATGGCTCCCCCAACTCACCTTGAAAGCTGCAACTCTTCCAGATGTGGTACAAGCAAATCTCATCACTCTCCTCTTGGGGAGCTGTGTTCGGGCACACAGAACCTGTGTCTCTTCTTTCTACAAAGAAACACCGCAGGGATATATCAGGTTCTCCTGACTCTTCAGGTGTGGGATCGGAGTGCAGTTCATGGTACAAAGGAGAGCAGGGGGGATTTATTCATCCTTCTGCTCAAGGCGGAAGTGGGCGAGGCAACCTCACAGAAACCGTACAACATCCGGGATGCAAGTACCCTCAGATGTACAGGTGGACCTCTGCTTTATTCATTTACTTATTTATTTTTGGCTGTTCTCATGGCACGCAGAAGTTCCAGACCAGGGATCGAACTTGCGCCACAGCAGTGACCCAAGCCACGGCGGTGACCACACCGGATCCTTAACCTGCTGAACCCCAGGGACCTCCAGCCCTCTGCTTTTAGGGAAGAACCAGGGAGCCCAAGGCCACACAGCTGTTTGCCAAATCCAAGACATCAAGGCTGGGGGTGAGGGGGAGTGTTTTCTCAGCTGTTGCTGTGCACCCAATTCACCAGGAGACCTGTTTAAAAATACAAGTGCCTGGCCCCGCCGCAGACGGGCTCAGTCAGAACCATCAAGCTGTGGAATCCAGGACACTTGGTTAACGGGGGGAACCCCTAACCCACACATTGAGGTAGCTTAAGACGCCTTCTGTATCAACGGCTGTGATGACCCCAAAGAACAAGTGAAGGCTGCATTTTATAAGTGAGATTTGATTCCAACTGCAAACACCTGTCAATGAACTAACAGAACTGGGTACCAGCACCAAGGAAAAAGAACAATAAGTGGAAAGCCTGCAACTCAAAATGAAACCAAATTTAATTATAAAAATTTTAACATAATAAGGGTATGCAAGTGCTTTCAAAGCTGACCCTTACTAGCAGTGTTTCAATGAGTCATTGCCTAAGAATCACATTTATGCCCACCCTGACTGCCGCCTGAGAGAGAAGCAGAGAAAACTCATCAGCAAGCCCTTCCTGGTTACTACCACCTGTCGTTGTGTTATTCATCCCCCCTTTCCGTTTTATAGGCCCCTCAGACATCAACATGCTGGACCTCAAAACCCACATCTGGGGGGCCTTAGAGACTACCTCCCTCCCCCCACCAAAGGGCAGGTATCCCCCTTCCCTCTCTAATAAGTCCATAGTCCGACTGACACTCAACATAAATCTATTTAAAGCAAAACCTGTCTCCTTCTGGGTTTCCTACTGTTGAAGGAAATTAACAAAAATAATTGAAGAAAATATAAAGGAAGAACATATGGCAACAACAATTTTCAAATATAAAAATCAGATAAAGGAGTTCCCGTCATGGCTCAGTGGTTAACAAATCTGACTAGGAACCATGAGGTTGCAGGTTCGATCCCTGGCCTTGCTCAGTAGGTTAAGGATCCAGCGTTGCTGTGAGCTGTGGCGCAGGTTGCAGATGCGGCTCGGATCCTAAGTTGCTGTGGCTCTGGCGTAGGCCGGTGGCTATGGCTCCGATTCGACCCCTAGCTCGGGAACCTCCATATGCCGTGGGAGCAGCCCAAGAAATAGTAAAAAAAAAAAAAAAAAATCAGATAAAGATTAGAGTGATAAGTTGGCTTGCTGACTGTCCGGGCACTGTTATTTTAGGAAGTGGTCTATTAACAAATCTGAGCTTATCACTACAGCTAAGTCAGGGGAAGCCATGTCCCACAGCTACCAAGGTATAACCAGGGCCCAGGATAGAGGCCAGAACATAGCAAGGACTCAGATTTGTTCAAAGAAAAAATGGATCATCAGAATGGCCAGGCAACAGCAGATACTGTGACATCCAAAGGGGATTAAGGCATCGTGGCCTCCCTAAGGGACGATGGTGTTACAGGTACTCAATAAATGCTTATTAAGGGAGTTCCCATCGAGGCTCAGCAGAAACGAATCTGACTAGTGTCCATGAAGATGCAGGTGCGATCCCTGGCCTCACACAGTGGGTCAAGGATCCGGCAGCTGTAGCTCTGATTCGACCCCTAGCCTGGGAACTTCCATATGCTGCACCTGCAGCCCTAAAAAGCAAAAAAAAAAAAAAAGAAAAGAAAAGAAAGAAACAAAGAAAGAGAAAATGCTTATTAAATAAACAATCTCTGCTCAAAAGGCTCCCATCTGCCTGTCACCAAACCTGATAGTCTTCTTAAAAAAAAAAGTGTCCTGGCAGGCTCATTCATTCAGTAACTGTCTGCATGCCCACTGTGGCCAGGCACCATTAGAGATGAGCAGCGAACAAAGTGAATTCACAATGACTTAAAAATCTCATTTATTCATGTCAAGAAGAGAGTAAATTAAAATATGCTTCACTGACTCTTTTTTTTTTTTTTTTTTTGCTGTGTCACGGCATGTGGAGGTTCCCAGGCCAGGGACTGAACCTACGCTATAGCTGCAGTAACCTGAGCCACTGTGTGATAACACTGGATTCTTAACCAGCCAGGCCACAAGGTAACTCCCATTCACTCGTTTAAAAAAAAAAATTCAGGCGTTCCTGTTGTGGCTCAGCAGTTAATGAACCCAACTAGCATCTATGAGGATGTGGGTTGGATCCCTGGCCTTGCTCAGTGGGTTAAGGATCTGGCGTTGCCATGAGCTGTGGCAGACACAGCTCAGATAGCACTTTGCTGTGGCTGTGGTGTAGGCCGGCAGCTGTAACTCCAATTCGATCCCTAGCCTGGGAACCTCCATATGCCACGGGTGCGGCCACAAAAACGACAAAAAAAAAAAAAATCCTTAACAGAACACAAGGCAAAGGATGGCCCTAGAGCTGTACAGCATGGTGTTCTTAATTTTGGGGTCCCTCACTGGAAGGCAAGTTTCCGGGGGGGGGACAGAGGGAAACTGGGGTGAAGAGAAGCAGCACCTCCTGAGTCTGTGCAGCAGGCCCAGAGGGAATTCACCCGCTGTCAGCACTCACAGGCATTTGTTTAGACCGTCTTGCTTGTTTCCATTCATCTTCGCAACCCCACTGTCTAGGAAGGGACGGCCAACTGCATTTTACTAGAAGTGGCCCAGACTCGCCCAAGGTCGCACATTCCATTTAGGGGCAGCTGGAATCCAGGGGCTCCAGCCCAGACCTTACCGGAGGAGCCCTGTGACCGTGAGGGAGGAGGCGGTACTCTGACGAGGGCCGAGCTCTTATTCTTGATGTCGTGAGCGTTTCTGTAGATGGAGGGCAGCCTGCTCACCAGGTCTGACCTCATGCCCAACTTCTCCAGTTTTTCCAGGTTCTCAGGGTTAGAGAAATCATGGGATCGCTTACAGCCAGTGCCAAACTTGCATTTGCCCTGTGAAAAATACTGGCAAACATGGAGTTTGATGCATTGCTTTTTAAAGGAACAAGAGCCGTAGGGTCCATCTCCTTTGTTGTAATGAAGGCAGATCTGTTAATAGAGGAGGAAGAGACAGCAGCTTAGAAAGGCCTCACAGGAGTTCCCATTGTGGCTCTGCAGCAAAGAACCCGACTAGTATCCATGAGGATGCAGGTTGGATCCCTGGCCTCTCTCAGTGGGTTAAGGATCCGGTGTTGCCCTGAGCTGTGGTGTAAGCTGGCAGCTGTGGCTCCAATTCAACCCCTAGCCTAGGAACGTCTATATGTTGGGGGTGCAGCCCTGAAAAGACAAAAAAAAAAGGAAAGACCTCACAACACCAGCTCCTTACTGACCAGTTTCCTGGTCAGAAGACATTCCTCTGGAGACCTAGCCGAGGCTGTGAGCCCATCGTCTACAGGGGTCAGACAGCTCTGAGGGCACCCTCACTCTAGATGGACAGCCGCTGGCACATGCCCTTGGCTAAACAGGCCCTGAGCGAACTGCAGGCTGCTCAAAACAAGCCCCTCCCCGGGAGAATCCAAAGCACTTCCAATGGATCAGGGCTGCCTTCTTCACCTAAGGCAACATTTTAAAGCAACTCACATGCAGCCTCCTGAACCCTTACCTGCCACCTACGACCTCCCTCCTCTGATTCACCAACTGTCCTAACCCAGGGCCCAGTTCTCCCCACTTCTTCTTTTCTCCAATTCAGGGTCAAATACAGCCCTTTCACTTCTCAGCGAAGTTAGGGGTTGCCCTAGGTCACACAGCGTCTCGTACATCTGGCACAGACAAGGTCTGCTGAACCGGGTTGTTGGTAAAGCTGGCACTTGAACTGGAATCTTCTTTCTCCTCTGTGTTCCACAGGCCTGGAGATGGGAACCAAGCCAGAGACCACCAAAGGTCCTCCCCCCCCACTCAATTCACAGGCATTACAATGAACAGAGGGCTGCAAAAGCCAGACCTCGATCAGTAGGGACCCCCTTCTGGGGATGGAAGCCCCAAGGGAAAAGGTCAGAGAGGCCTGGGCCCTAACCCTGATTCTGCCATTTACAAGGTGCCCGACTGTGGAGACTCTGTTTTTAAATTCCCCTGATGGGAGTAATGCCACCTACCTCGCTAGGCTACTGTGGGAACGGAATGAGAAATACACGAAGCCCCCAATTGGTCACCTGATAATAAGAGGACCAGCCTGAGAGCAGAGGTCCTGGCAGGAAAGCCACACTGGCCCCGAGGTTTTGGTCCTGGCCCCTGAGTGCTGGCACTGTGTCCTGAGCCACCCAGGTCTCCCTGCAGGCAGCACCCAGGGGTCAGTGGGGTCCCTGGCCTCTCTTCTGCCAGAATGTTTCCCTGTCTTCCAACGCCTGGCCTCTCCCCGTCCCGTCCAGAGGCCCATGCCCTCCTGGCACTCACCTCGGGCAAGAGCAGGGGGTCGTTCTGGAGCAAGAGCACGGTGAGCTCACTGAAGCTGAGGTGGTCCACGCCCTGAGTCTTCAGCACGCTCATGTTGTGATCAGACATCAAGCTGTGACCATTCCTACACTCCTTCCTGCAGAGGAGCAGAGCTGGCGTGGCAGCTGAAACGTCTCCCTGGAACCCTCCTGCTCAAGTCCTAACCACCCCCTAGCCCCGCACCTCGGAACTGACTGTATTTGCAGTCTTTCCCCAAAAGGTGATTAAGTTCAAATGAGGTTACTGGGGAGCCCAATCCAGCCTAACAGGCGTCCTTATAAGTAAAGGGGATCAGAAATAAAAACAAGAACAAATGGGACCTAATCAAACAAGTTTTGCACAGCAAAGCGAACCATTAAAAAAAAAGAAAAGAAAAGACAACCTACAGAACAGGAGAAAAGAGTTGCAAACAATGCCACTGACAAGAGCCTAATCTCCAAAATATACAAACAACTCATACAACCCAACAACAATGAACAACCCAATCGAAAAATGAGCAGAAGACCTGAATAGACATTTCTCCGAAGACATACGGATGGCCAGGAGGCGCATGAAAAGACGTTCAACATCACTAATTATTAGAGAAATGCACATTAAAACTACAAGGAGGTACCACCTCACGCCAGTCAGAACGGCCATCATTAGTCAGTCTATAAATAACAAATGCTGGACAGGGGGTGGAGAGAAGGGAACCCTCCTGCACTGTGGGTGGGAATGTACATGGTACAAGCACTATGGAAAACAGTCTGGAGGTTCCTCAGAAACCTAAATAGAGAACTACCATATATGATCCAGCAATCCTACTCTTGGGCATCTATCTAGACAAAACTATAATTAAAAAAGATACAGGAGTTCACACTGTAGCTCAGAGGGTTAAGAACCCAATGCTGTCTCTCTGAGCATACAGGTTGGATCCCTGGCCTTGCTCAGTGGGTTAAGGATCCGGCACTGCCGGAGGCTGCGGCATAGGTGGTAGATGCAGCTCAGATCTTGCGTTGCTGTGGCTGTGGGGTAGGCCTGCAACTGCAGCTCTGATTCAACTCCTAGCCTAGGAACTTCCATATGCCGCAGATGTGGCCATTAAAAAAAAAAAAAAAGATACAGGCACCCCAATGTTCATTGCAGCACTATTCACAATAGCCAAGACATGGAAACAAACTAAGTATCCATCAATAGATGAATGGTTTAAGAAGATACGGTACATACACACAATGAAATACTACTCAGCCATAAGGAAGAACGAAATGCCATTTGCAGCAACATGGATGCAACTGGAGAGTCTCATACTAAAGAGAAGTCAGTCAGAAAGAGAAAGACAAAACCCATACGATATTACTTATATGCGGAATCTAAAATATGGCACAAAGAACCCATCTACAGCACAGATTCACAGACTTAAAGAACAGAAGTGTGGTTGCCAAGAGGGAGGGAGGAGGGAGTGAGATGGACAGGGAGTTTGGGGTTAGTTGATGCAAACTATTCCATTTAGAATGGATTAAGTAATGAGCTCCTACTGTACAGCACAGGGAACTATTCCAGTCTCTTGGGATAGACCACGATGGAAGATAATATAAGGAAGGGAATATATATGTGTATCTATCTATCTATATGTATGATTGGGTCACTTTGCACAAATTGGCACAACATTGTAAATCAACTATAATTTTAAAATTCAACTTAAGTAAAATATAGCACAAATGAACCAATCTACAAAACAGAAATGGACTCACAGACATAGAGGACAGACTGTGGTCGCGGAGGGGGAGAGAGCAGGATGGACTGGAATTTCCGGGTTAGTAGATGCAAACTATTCCATTTAGAATGGCTAAGCAATGAGGTTCCACTGTATAGCACAGGGAACTATATCCAATCTCCTGGGATAGACCATCATGGAAAATACAATAAAAAATAATGTGTATACATACAAATATGTATGACTGAGTCACTGTGCTGTGTAGCAGAAATTGGCACATTATAAATCAACTATAGTTGAATAAAAAAAGGCAGCTAACTGTAAAATCAATATAAAAATCATTATAACCATCTCTCAGAAAAACAATAAAAGCCAGCAAAACTAAAATTTTTACTTTTAATGTAACATAGGGGAAGAAATATTTTTCCTCTACCCATTTTAAGTTTTCAGCTGGAGCTTTGTAACAAAAGACAGGTTAACAAGGGAAAAAAAGCACGGAAATTTAGTTAATATGTATTTTAGGTGACACAGGAGCACTCCTAAGAAAATGAAGGCCCTGCAAAGGGGCAAAATCTAAGGGCCTTTGTGTAAGATTGCACAGAGAGGGCCCATGGCTGGAAAGTAACTAAACTTTGTGGATGACTAAATGTTGGTCACGGTTTTTTAAAAAAATAAATAAATAAGATAATATGAAAAAAAGATATGAAAAAAAATATATATATATAAAACTGGGTCACTTTGCTGTAAAGCAGAATTGACAGAACACTGTAAATCATCTATAATAAAAGTTTTTAAAAACTAAGCAAAGGGCATGAGGACACAGAGGGAAGACAATGTGAAGACAGGGAGAAGATGGCATCTACAAGCCAAGGGGAAGAAGATGAAGCTTTTTCTCGGAAGAAACCAACCAGTTGACACCTTGACCTCAGACCTCCAGCCTCCCGAATGGTGACAAAATAAGTTCCTGTTGTGTAAGCCACCCAGTCTTCGGCACCTTGTGACAGCAGCTTGAGCAAACCAGCACGGCTGGGAACGTCAGTCTTTAAGACAATTTTTTCAGCAACAGTTTCTGACATTGTTTAGAAGCACCAGAGAAAACCAGTTATGTCAATGCAACGACAAAGGAAGAGATGGGGCCTTTTGAGTCCTAAACCCAGGGTGCACCTCTCAGCAGGTATTTGATAAAAACGACATGGCCATACCCCAAAGAGTCACAGCATGCCAATCCCTGGGCACTTACTGGCATTTAACACTGGCTGGAGAAATGTGTGTGGATGGCTTGTGGTACGGACACACAGACACACACACACACAGACCTGAGACCCAGCCCTTCTTTCTGTCCCTGCCTCCATTCTTTTGAGCAACAAGCCCCTCTTGGACACTCACCACGAGCCAGGCACTGGCGCCACACCCCAATGCCCCAAAAAAGCCTTCGAATGATCACCCAAGTCAAAAGGACCCAGAGAGTCAGGGAAACAGCCCTGGCTAAACTCGGACACTGCCATACCTATGCTAAGAATCTCACGGGGAAAGTGACCCCTGATCTATCCCAAACCCGCACCTCCCATGGGCTCCCCCATCTCAGTAAAGGGCAACTTCCCCCTTGCACGGCTCAGGCCAAAATCCCTGCAGTCTCCCAGGCCCTCTCCTCCTCTCCAGTGCAGACGCGGCCACAGAGATGATGCCAAACGCCGTGGGAAGCGCGAGGTCAGCTGGGCTCAGGATACATCGGCGCAGAGAGGGGCACTTGGGCCTGACAGAAGTAGAGAAGCCATCAAGGGAGGGTGCTGGGCAGGTGGAAAGCCTGAGCTCAATATTTAGGGTTGAGAAACCAGGCATGGAGGGCAGGGAAGAACATTCTAGACACAGGAGCATGGTCATTGTAACAAGGATGACGATGGCCACTAAATCTCACTGGGCATTTACCAAAAACTAGGGATTACCTCAATGTTTTGTGAGTTAACTCACACGGTCCTCAACAAGCCCATGAGGTGGTGATACTATCCCATTTTGCAGATGTGGGAACTGAGGCTCACATAAAAAGTAACTTGCCCAAGATGACTCAGCTGGCAAGGAGCAGAGCCAAAGAAGAGACAAGGCAGGCTCTTCGGCCCCTAAGCACAGGAGGGAATCAGGGACCTGGGACCCTTCCCAGCTGCCACCAATGAACAAAAAAGCAGCACTGATCCTCTATTCCTGAGACAGGTGACCCCGTGGTTGAGGAAGACGAGCAGCTCCGCACGGAAAGCATAGAAAATACAGCTGCTCTGGGGCCCAGAAATCATCTGAGAAGGACAGTTCAAGAAACTGTCCCATGTAAACCACAAGGGGGAGGGGAAAATAGAAGACGAAAACTCAGAACCATTCAGGCCAGTAAATACCAGGTGTCCAGATTTCCAAGACAAGTGAAATCTGGCCCCAAGTTTTTGGGAATTAGCCTAGTGGGACCGCCATCTTCATCTTACCAACTCCAGGCATTGCGACCCACCAGTGAGCCCCATCATTAGATCCCTCCATCCACCATTTACCGTGTCCCCCTTCCTCTCCAGGTGCTGCTGCTCCTTCCTCCCCAAGGTGCAGCTTCTTCACCAGCCCCTGAAGGCCTGACTGCCCTCAGCTTCCATCCCCAGCCTCTGCCTCCACCTCGGATCACACCCACTCCTGGGGCTGCAGAAATGGCATACACTGCCCACCAACTCCCCAAACCAGCATCTAGGGCCCTGGCGACCCTCTCAAGGATCAGACCTGGGTAGCCACCCCCTGCGTGTGCCTCCAAACAATACCCTCTCCGGCTCTGTCAACAATAACAAAGAAAAGTCATCGCTGAGTCAACAATAATACACATGAGTCATCCCCTCTCGTGTTTTGTCACCTCTCTCATCATCAGCTCCCCATCACTCCCAAATTTCTCACACACACACACATCTGTTCCTCTTAAGGCTGTATCTAGGCCTTGCAGTATTCAAATCTAGGTATTTCTGAGCAGCTGCTTCCCAGGGACCGCATCCCCCCCCCCCGCCCCCCGCAATCCCCGGCCTTTAAGCAGAGCCCTGAGACATGGAGCAGGGGACGTGGACAGAAAGATACCTACCATTCCCAGACCTAGCCCATAAAAACCTCCTACCAGCCCTCTACTCCCTGCTCCTTGTCCCTCATACCCTGACGGCCTTAAGAGCCATAGGTTGAGAAGGACCGAATTCTGTATCTGTCAGCCTGGGTCCCTAAATGACTGCATGGATCTAGCCCCCACCCCAGGCTATTTATTTATTTATTTGCTTTTTAGGGCCGCATCTGCAGCATATGGAAGTTCCCAGGCTAAGGGTCAAATTGGAGCTACAGCTGCTGGCCTACATACTACAGGCACAGCCAACACCAGATCCAAGATGTGTCTGCAACCTACACCAGAGCTCACGGCAACGCCAGAGGCCCAACCCACTGAGCACAGCCAGGGATCAAACCTGCATCCTCATCGACACTAGTCAGATTCGTTTCCACTGCACTACAAGAGGAACTCCCTTTTTTTTTTTTTCAGTCTGACGAAACCTCACTCTTTGACCCAATGTGAGCAAGAAATAATATCTACTGTGTTAAGGCAGAAAAAAAGAAGAAATAATTCTTCTAAGTAAATGGACTAGCTACTTAGAAACAGGGCCATACAGATGCCCATCACATCCTCCTCTGAGTCAGCATCCACACCACTATCTAAGACAGCTTCCTAAAACACACACTTGACAGCTGCTCTCTCCCGCCATCGGAAGGGCCCACACCACCTTCCCGGGAGATCTACGTTCTGTAGCAAAAATCTCGTTAATCTACTCCACAAATCTCAGTGAACACCTGTTAGGTACAGAGCACACAGCTGAGGGCCCGGAGAGGCCAGCCAGGTCAAGACAGCGGTCAACTCCGCCCTTGGAGTTGACATTCTACGGCGGGAGTGGGGGACCATGATGAACGCTCTGGGAAAAGCCAACACAACAGTGTGATGGAGAGGGAGAGGCAGAGAACAGCTCAAAAAGCAAAGATACTCGAGTCGAAGCCTGAAAGATTCCCTGGGCCGAGCAGGAAAGACGGTCCCCTGGGACCGTTCCCCAGGGACACTGTGGGCGATGGTAAGGAGCTTGCAATTTACGCCAACGGCTAAGCAGCCATGGCGGCTTGTAAGCAGGTGAGAGAAGTTTCGAAAGATTCCTTCGGCTGCGGGGTGGAGAAAGCTCCTCCAGCAGCCCTGGAGCTCTGAGCAGGAGCCAGCCACAGCCCCTCTTCTTCTGGAGAACCCTCCCCGCTCCCTTAGCCGACGCTCCCCCGCCCCCACCCTGGTACTGTCACCCCGGGGTGTCCCGCCACGCACTGGGTTCTAAGGCTCTCTGAGACCGAAGGAGCCTAGAGGGCACCGTTCGACGCGAGTCCCACGCACGGGGCCAGGGGTCGAGTAGCTGCTCAATAAACGTTCGCTGAAGGGAATTAAGGGGGAGGGGAGGCCAGGGAACAGCCACCTTCCCATCTCCCGGTGTCCCCGAATTTAAGAAAGGCCGAGACCCAGCTGGGGGCAGAGGCGGCGGGTCCCCGCCCTTCGGCTCCGGCGCGGCGCCTTACCCGTCCCTCGGGAACTTGCACTGGCCGTAGAACACGAACTTGCAGAGGTGCAGCTGCGCACACAGCCCGTCGCAGCTCGGCTTCGGGCCCAGGTGGGCGGCGCACAGGCGCAGCGGCGACGCGGCCAAGACCGTGGTCTCGACGGCCGCCGCGCCCGCCCCGGCCGCCCGCTGCGCCACCACGCAGCGCCCGCACTCCCGCAGCAGCCGGTCCAGGGCATCCCCGCCGACGTCCGGCCGCAAGCGGCGCCGCAGCTCTTCCAGCCCCAAGGAGCCCCCGGCCGCGCACAGCGTCTGGGTCACCTCGCGGAGGAGGGCGGCGGGTGCCATGGCCGTCGAGCCGGGGACTGCAGGGCCGCGGGCGGCTCTCGTGGACACACCGGCTGGAAACGAAACCGAAACCTACGGCTGGAAAGCAAACCGAAAGCTCCGGCGGCTCCGGGGAAAACAGAACCCGGCCGCCTCGCCACGCCCCCGGCCCGCAGCTGAGCCGGGCTCGGCGCCTTCCAGCCGCGGGTCGCCCGGCTGCGCGCTAGGCCTCTCGCCCCGTCGGAAGCCCGTGGCAGCTGCTCGGCGTCCGAGGAGTGCTCGAGGGGGTCCCTCCGAGCGGCGAAGGAACGAGGCCCCGCTGCCTCGCTTCGCGCTGCTCGAGGCGCCTTCGCCGGGCCGAGGGGGGTGGGGCCGCCCCGGGCGTCGGGAAATAACGCGGCCGGCGGATCCCGCACCTCCGCGCCCGGCGCTGGGGCGGAGCGGCCGGGACGCCCGCCTGCGGACGGCCCGCAACGTCGCAGAAGCCAAATCCGGTTTCCTGGTCACTCGCGGAAACGGGGGCGACGAGCAGGGGTCCGTCCCCCCTCCCCGCCCCCCGCCCCGCGCCAGGGGAAGGCAGTCACTCGGAGCTGCGAGACGGGCTGCGGGGCTCCTTCCTCCACTTCAGCGCCGGCAGCGAATCCCCTTTGAAAAAGAAGTCCCTTTCTCCCCACCCCCGCTGAATAAAGATGGACTCTTAAAGGCCTGCGGGGGCCTGGCGACGCTCACGGGGGTCGCAGGTAGAACTGTGAAGTGTTGAGAACGTTATCCGGGAATAGTTATTAAAATACTGAGCGTGCGTGACCTTTGGCCCAGCAGCCTTTCTTCTGAGAATCTTCTAGAAGTCAGAGGAACAGTAAATAAGTCAGGTGCAGAAGCGTCTGTATGGAGGAGGTAGGGTAGTGGGAGCAACGCGGTTGGTGGGTTTCCGGGCTATTACTCAGGTCTAAGGAGCATGCGTTGAACCCGTCTTCCGACCTGGAAGGACCTCCATGTTGTGAAGTGGAAAAAGCAAGCTGCATAAAAATGTCTGAATTGATAGGAAGGGGAGAGTCCCAGTTGTGTGTGACTGAATCCGACTAGTACCCACAAGGACCAAGGTCGGATCCCTGGCCTCGCTCAGCGGGTTGAAGATCCGGCGTTGCCGTGAGCTGCGGCGTAGGTCGCAGACGCGGCTCCGATGTGGCAGTTGCTGTGGGGCTGGTGTAGGTCGGCGGCTGTAGCTCCAATTAGGCCCCTAGCCTGGGAACCTCCTCATGATGCCTGTGCGGCCCTAAAAAAGGCAAAAAAAAAATCTATTTGTAATATTACGAATATGCAAAAATCTATTAAGTGTATGTGAGAAGAGTAGATCGTAATGAGAACAAATAAAAGTAAATTAATTAGGGCATGGGATGAGGGACAATTTTTTCTCTTGGATTTTATTTTAAAATTTTTTTCATGTGTAAAAAATAATCTTTAATAAAATTTAATTTAATTTAATAAAATTTTTCATTTAAATTTTTAATCCTTTCTCACAGCAGTGACCATGCTGGGTCCTTAACCCACTGAGCCACAGAAGACCTCCTAAATTTTTCATTTTAATGGTGGTCTTAATATGGTTTTGAAATAATAGGACATTCTGCATAAAGAAAAAAAGGGTGTTGTTTTTATCCAAAACCTGGGTTTCTCGCTTACCACGTACAATGGAGTCACAAGACACAACCAAGGCAAAGATCAATAGAGAGAAGGAAAGATTTATTACCGACAGCAAGTAAGGAGAACACCAGGGATCTTTCCCCAAGCAGTGTCTCACCAGCAAAATGGGTGACGTTTTAAGCTAAGGGTACATGCATAGTCATCAAGGGACTTGAGCAGAAGTCAGCAAAGAACTGGGGCAAAGGGTGACAGAGTCCGAGCTTTCGTTGATTGAAGTCATGAGGGTCAGCCTGTCAATAGCATCATCCCTTTGGTTCCAGTTATCTGGTAGTTGAGCACCTGAGGGGGGTTAAATTCTGTGAAACAGCTGGAGTGTTCTTCAGACTAGTCTTTACCATTGAAACAGAACTAGGCATCTCTACAACTAAGTTGCTATCTTTGCGGTTGTTATTTCTAATGACAGTTTGTTCTCCTGTTCCCTGGAGATCATTATTTCTGAGACCTGTTCAGAGTCACGCATTGCGGCCAGGCCTGGATCACAACATGGCGTAGGCCTAAAATGGCTTTTCTTATGTCAAGAAAGCCAGGCCTGGTTTTCTTTTTCCGGGGACTCCCTATCTTAGCTGCTTACATTGTGACAATGGAGGCAGAGAGGGCAGAGATTGCAATGATGTGCACATAATCCGGGAATGCCACGGAGTGCCATCAGTCACCAGAAGCTCAGAAGAGGCAAAGAAGGATTCTTCGGAGCCTCCGGAGAAAGCACAGCCCTGCTCTCATCTTGAGTTCGGATCTCTGGCCTCCAGAACTGAGAGAGGATAGATTTTTGTTGTTAAGCCCAGTTTGCGGTGATGTGTTCTTGCAGCCCAGGAAACTCATTCAGCCTGCTTTCCCAGTGAGATGTGGAGAAGGGTTATCAGCTGAGAGGAGCTAGAGTGGGGGCCGGGGAGAGAGAAGACAGGACCAGGGATCACGGCTCGTTTCGGGGAATGGAATAGCGAATAGTACTGCAGAGACACAGGCAGGCCAGTCCACATCAAGGGCCCTGTAAGGCTGAGGATCATAAGATGTTAACTCGAGCCAGTCAACCTGGTTATGTGCTTGTCTTTTTCCAGGAGAGATCAGCTGCTTCTGAGTTGCAGAGAAAGTTGGCTTCACCTTGGATTGGGGTTTTTGCCTCTTGATTGGAGGCAGGACCTTTGCAAAGGAGGAAATTTCTTAATAGATGATGGAAACCACGCTGGGTTGGAAGAGCAAAGGCGAAGGGAGTGTGAGCGATAGTGCAAAAGGTCAGGGATTGGATGGACATCCTAGTCAGACCTCGCTGGCAGGAAAAGCTTAGCAGCAGCCAGTCTTTGGAGTGTCCAAGCCCTCCCCAACCCACGGTTTGGCCAGAGTTCACGTTCATGTCCCCTCCTGCCCCATCCAGCATTATTCTTCTCGACAGAATAACCCAGGCTTTGGGAGAACCACCCCTGAAAGTTATTGCACCCTGTGAAAACTGATCGCACACTCCCCCCCCCACCCCCGGAAGAGACCAGCTCTGTGCCATGCAAATTAGACCACAAGACCATTGCAGAGGAGTTCCCTTGTGGCACAGCGGGTTCAGGACCCCAAGTTGCTGCAGCTGTGGCGTGGGTTCCATCTCTGGACCGGGAACTTCCACATGCCCCTCTCAGTACCTTGCGTTGCACAGAGCTGGTCTCTTGGGTAGGGGGTGCAGTCAGCTGTCCCAGGGGCTAAGGAACTGCCTAGGAGCAGGGAGAAGAGTGCTGCACTGCCCCTTCTATTTCAGGCTGGCTTCCCCAGACGCAGACCCTGCGACCTTGATTCTTGTGCAAGTAATGTACTCCTGGTGCCCTCAGGAAAAATTTGTAAAAAAAAAAAAAAAAAAAACGGCGGGGGTTGGGGGAAATGCCGGTGAGTCCATAGGCAGAAGCTAGGTTCGGCCTGAACGCACAGGGAGTCCGGAACGGACAGTGGATTCTTATTATTCACGGTAGTCATGTTCTAGAACTTCACCAGGAACAGTGCATTAGTGAATACCAAATCACCGCTCCTAGGCAAAATACAAGGTTAGCTTCCTTTGAGCCACAGGTCACATTTTTAGCAACCAGTCAACGCACGACTTTGCTTTATATGTCTCTGTTTAAAGATACCCCATTTTGATCTCTACTGTTGACTGACTACCACGGAATGCGGCCAAAGGCACCACAACTCACGCCTGAACGAAGCTCCTCTCGCACACTGAGCTGCTCCGTGAGGTGCATCACAGCCTTCGGGCTCTTAGGAACACCAGGCAGACCTTTAGCACAAGGCCTGCAGGGCATTTTAAACAGCACAATCACCAACAAAAAGCGCAAGGACAAAAAGCATGGCACTAAATAGACCATGGAAAGGACGCTTGTTTCCAGGAGGAGAGTTGCAACAAGAGGCGAGCATCACCGCATCCTGTGTGTGTCCACGAGTGACCAGGAAAGCACCGCACACGTGGGCTGGAGGTTGCAAATAAATGTGACGGCACAGACACATCTGCACATGCAGAAGCTGTGACTCACGAGGGTTCGCTGTAAATACCCCTCCAACTTTGCCCTCCCCCGGCTACCATCCTCCTGCCCATCCAGTCCTGGCTAAGGCCTGCAGGGGAGGGAGGCAGAGGGCAGGAGCAGGGTCCCCAGCCCTCCTGTCTCTCTATACCTTGATAAAGAGGCTCCAGGAGCCAAGCTTGCAGACAGACACACGGACAGGGCAAGGGAGCGATGACATCTGGGTGGAGCGGACACGCCCTGCACTTCGGACCACTTGAACTTCACTGACCGGCAGAGACGGAGGAGGAAGAAGACGGCACTGGCTAAACGCCAGGCCCAGGACGGCATGTGACCCCTGCGGGGGCTGCAGGACTGTCACAATGGTGGCACGTTGCTTGTTTCCTTGGCTATAACACGGGGTCTGACAGCTGCCACCCTGTCTTGTTCCCTTAACCTCCCTAGGGCCCAGCCAGGACCTAATCGTCAATCAACATTTGAGGAAGAATAAAGATAGAAACAGCCTCCATGATCGCACCGCCCAGATGGAACCGTATTCACCCTAGGGCTGAGATGTGGATACGGGCAGTGCTCGGAGCCCCATCCCCACCTTCATCTGGCCTATGGTGACAGGGTCCTCTCAAGGGCTGTGGGCAGGCCAGTGACCCCGTGAAGAGCCCCATTTCTTAGGCACTGGTCACCATAATTGTGAGCAGGGGACTCTAAGCAGATAATGCGATAGTAAGAAAAAAACAATATTTGGGGGGGGTCTTTATGGCCGAACCCATGGCATATGGAGGTCCCCAGTCAAACTGGAGTCATAGCTGCCAGCCACAGCCACAACCACAGCCACGTCTGCAACCTATACCACAGCTCACAGCAACACTAGATCCTTAACCCACTGAGCAAAGCCAGGGATCGAACCCTTATCCTCGTGGATACTAGTTGGATTTGTTTCCGTCCAATGGGAACTCCTGTTTCTTCTTTTTTTAAACATGGCTTTATAAACTTTACTCTCTGAGAATTATTGTTTGTATATATACGTATCACTGGACCCAGTGGTGTTTTGGGTTGAGTCATGTCCCCACCCCAAATTTGTAGGTTGAAATCCTAACCAACCCCCACCTCAGAATATAATCATATTTTGGAGATAGGGTCTTTAAAGAGTAATTCAATTAAAATGAGTTTATTAGTCTGGGCCCAAATCCACTACGACGATGTCTTTATTTTTTATTTATTTAATTATTGCTTTTTAGAGCCGCACCCACAGCATATGGAGGTTCCCAGGCTAGGGGTTGAATCAGAGCTGCAGCTGCCGGCCTACACCACAGCCACAGCAATGCAGAATCCGAGTCTGCGACCCACATCACAGCTCACGGCAATGCCAGATCCTTAACCCACTGAGCGAGGCCAGGGATCAAACCTGTGTCCTCATGGATGCTAGTTGGGTTCATTACTGCTGGGCCATGACAGGAACTCCAGTATCTTTATAAGAAGCGGAGACTTGGACATAGACGTGTACAGAGGGAGACCGTTTTGAAGAGACAGAGGGACAAAGCGGCCACTGATAGGTCAAGGAGAGCGCCTGGAGGAGATTCTTCCTCCCTGGCCCTCAGAAGGGACCGCTCCTGCCAACACCTTCATCTCAGACTTTTCTAGTCTCAAGAACTCGGAGAAAATAGACTTCTGTTGTCGAGGCTGCCCAGTCTGTCATGCTCTGTTACAGCAGCCCTAGCAAACTCATACCAGCAGTTTGGCCCCAACCAAAGAGAACAGGCACACCTTCCCCCTCGCTGGCAGGAAAAACTCGGAAGCAGCCGGTCTTTGGAGTGTCCAAGCCCTCCCCAACCCACGGTTTGGCCAGAGTTCACGTTCATGTCCCCTCCTGCCCCACCCAGCATCATTCTTCTTGATGGAATCACCCAGGCTTTGGGAGAACCACTGCTGGTGGTTGCTGCAGAAGGTTGAAGGCTATATCCTGGGATGAAGTCAGACCTTCTTGGCAGAGGGGTTGGTTTTCCTAAGAGAAATGGAAATTTCCAACAGCAATGGATTTGGGTTGGAGAGTTTCCATTCACCGCTCCAGGCCCACTCTCAACTCTTCTCCAACCTGGACCTTGCTCCTGGTCACTGACCTCTGTGGATGGGGTCGAGAGGTCAGTTACTACAATAACTAGTATTACTGTTGATTGATTCCTGGCTGTCCAGCCTCCTGCAGGCCCCACCCATGAGAGAGGCCCTGGCAGGAGATGAGAGAGAGAGAGGCCGTATGCTTGTGCCAGACACCACAGGCCCTGCGGGAGGCCCTCCGCACCCAGCTCTCCCTCCGTGACCCAGCAACTTCAGGACGGGTATCGGCTCCTCCCCTCGGACGCAGCTGCTGTGCACCTCGCCCTGCTCTGGGCTCTCCCTCACCCCCGCGCACATTTATACACAGTCCTTGCTTGTCTTCACCTTGCC
Source organism: Phacochoerus africanus (assembly GCF_016906955.1). NCBI lineage: Eukaryota > Metazoa > Chordata > Mammalia > Artiodactyla > Suidae > Phacochoerus > Phacochoerus africanus. The sequence continues at coordinate 9,679,436 of NC_062559.1, read as the reverse complement.
AGGTACACAGTTTGAGGGTACCATCGGCACCTTCCACCGAACCTGACGGAGAACGGAGTGAAGAGACCTTTTCCACTGTTTAGGGAAAGTGGGAAAAGGTCTTAAAACAGAGACAAGGCCAGGGAGTGGGGTGTTCCCGAAAACAGGCCATTTTCCTGGGGCTGTGAGGCTGCGATGGACAAATTCAGTGTTAGGACTCTGTGACTAATAAATGCTGGAGAGGGTGCGGAGCACAGGGAACCCTCTCACACTCTTGTTAGTGGGAATGTAAACTGGTGTGACCACTATGGAAAAGTTATGGAAGTTCCTCAAAAAAAATTAAAAAGAGAACTACTATATGATTCAGCAAACATCCCACTCCTGGGCATCTATCCAGAGAAAGGTAGAATTTGTAAGATACATGCATCCCCCTGCTCACTGAAGCACTGTTCACAATAGCCAAGACATGGGTACAACCGCAATGTCCACTGACAGAGGCGTGGATAAAGGAGATGTGGTACATATGTACCGTGGAGTATTACTCAGCCATAAAAAAGAATGAAATCGTGCCAGGTACACAACATGGATGGACCTAGAGATCATCACACTGAGTGACGTAAGTCACAGACAAATACCATAGGATATCATGTATATGTGGGATGTAGAAAAAATGGTACAAGCGAACTTATTTACAAACCAGAAATAGGCTCACGGACTTTGAAGACAAAGTTATGGTCACCAAAGGGGGAGGGTTGGGGGGAAGGGAAGGACTGAGAGCTTTGGATGGCACAGGAACACTCTTGTGTATGAAATGGATGGTCAACAGAGACCTGCTCTAGGACATGGGGAAATCTACTCAACATTCTGGGATAACCCACGTGGAAGGGCCATGTGTAGGCGTCTAACTGAACCACTCTGCGGTATCGCAGACACTGACACAACAGTGTACATTAATCATCCTTCAATAATTTTTTTTTTAAATGTGAAGGGTATTTCTGGGGCTGAGTGTGGGAAGGGCCTGGCAAGGAAGGGCAGGATGCGGAGCTGGGAAGTGAATGACGAGGCTGGGGACGGTGGTCGTGGATGCGAAGGGGGCAGGAGCGGGAGAGGAGCCAGGCTCTGGAAGAGGCAGGCAGAGGAGTCGTCTCCTTCTTCTTCCTCACCCGGGCAGACCCGCTCACCAGAGCTGAGGGGCAGAAGGTGGCAGGAGAGGCTTATGTGGGGCGGGGAGGGGGGGGGGAGGGGGGTAGGCGGCGCAGTGCGCCGGCGCATCAGGGCTGGTGGGCGAGCATGTTCTCTGCACCGGGGTCTGCGGCTGGGGGAATGCATGCTCCGTTCGGGTGTCCTAACACGATCACGTGTCCCTTGTTTACAGCCTCTTCCTCACCAGAAGGTGCGGTCTGGAAGAGAAACCACTTTCCTTCACGTGTGCCCAGCCCCGGGGAAAGCACAGATGCAACGCGTCAACTGAGTGACAGAAAACTGCTGTTAAAAAAAAAAAAAGTATTTTTGACCCAAAATGGGTGCCTACAAAGAAAGTTTTAGAACAAAATCATTTCTCAAGACCATCTATTAGTGAAAAGTATATAGTAATTCAAAATATTAAGGAAGAGAAAAAAAATTTTAAAAGACAAAAGAGAAAAAAATAGAGAAGTAACATGGCCTCTAGAGGGTTTTTGTTGTTGTTGTTGTTGTTGTTTGTGTTGTTGTTTTGGCCATGCCTGCGCATGTGGAAGTTCCCAGGGAAGGGATCCAACTGGCACCACAGTAGCAACCCGAGCCGCTGCAGTGACAACTCGGGATCATGAACCCCTGCGCCACGAGGGAGCTCCTTAGAGTTGGGCTTTGATTACAGTCTTGTTCTACTTGTTAGCAGGGTGAACCTGGACCCGTTATTCCCCTCCTGGCCATCTGCAGGATGGGGACCACAGCACCTTGCTGGTTTGTCCTTGTGAGGAAGAAACGAAAACACGCCTTGTATGCAGTGATGGCGCACATGGAATAAAGGGAACGGGGGCTTCTGCTCAAAACCCCATCTGCGCGCTGCACCTGTCTGTCTCCACTCTAGACACCCGCGTCCCGCCCTGCTGAGGCTCACCGGCTCCCTGCTTGGTGAAAACACAAACTCAGGCTCAGAGTCTGGGGAAAGCGGTCCTGACCCTCGGCGGCGCTTCTTTCTAGCGGAGGAGCCAGCTGAAGGGTAAACGGCCCACAGGCTTCCTGAGAGAGGATTTTTACCAGTCTCAGATGGAGGCTCAAGGCGGTGGACAGAAGCGGGCCAGTGGGTAGGAGGAGGGCCGTGAGGCGCTCTGGGGGACTCTCCTGCAAGGCTGCGGAGGTGGTTAAGGCGCGAGCGCTCTGGACCAGCGGCGCTGCTGCAGGCACCGGGCGGCGGAGGAGCAGAGGCCCCTGGCGCTCCGGTTGCCGAGGTCTCTGGGAGGCTGAGCGCGGTTCCTCTGCCCTGACGGCCTGCCCCCTTTCCCCCCTCCATCGCTGCCCCCTCGGCTCCTGCCTCCTTGGGCTTCTCTCAACAGCCCAAGGCAAGGCCTCACCACACTCAGATCACCCAGGGCCGGCTCTCGCAGCCTCGGGAGCACCGTGTCCAACACGAGCTCTTCCTCCTCGGTCAAGTCGCCCTTCCGCTCCCAGCTCCACGAGGCAGCCAGGCCCCGGCACCTGGCTCGCCCTCCTCCGCCGCGGAGCACGGGGGCGGGGTGTGCACCCCCGCAGCTGCCGGGACACTGCAGGTGCTCAGTAATCATCTGGGGGGTGTCCAGGCTGGGGACCATGTGTGCTCCTAAGAGACCCTCAGGAAGGTCACTGAGACGGCCACAGCAGCGGCCTCTTCCCGCCCATCACCCCGCTGGGCTCCGCCCTCTCTTCCAGCAACTGCTTCCCCAGCAACACAGCCAGGAAAGGTTTCACACTGAAACCTTCAGAACTCGTAAGCAGCATAAGTTTGACACAGTTTTTCACATCCTCAAATAATTCTCCCAAGACCCAATAAGCACAAAACGGGAACAACGCAGAGGCAGAAGTGGATATAGAATTCAGATTTTTTTCTTTCAAAGACACAGTTTATACAACTTTCAACATTTATACTTTCAAACAAAATGAGCAAAAAATACACCGAGTGCTAAAAAAAAAAATCAAAACAGAAGTAATACAATTTTAATTTCAATATTTTAAAATACAGAAATTGGAAAGTAGGAATACCAAATACAACTTTAAACAAGTCACTTGTTCTCCCCTATAATAACCAATGTAAGCTACTTAAAAACTTACAAATTCAAAACAGAAACAAATAAATACTGTACACGTTCCCTGCCTGCAGGCAAAAGATGGGAAATACTGTTATGAATTGAAAAAAATGCTCTTAAAGCTTCAGCATCCCACTTCCCAGCCACACCCCCACGCCGTCGTCACACAGTGTGCTTCTGTATTCAAAGGGCACACCTGTGCACACACGCGGACTGCCTATACACACAGACAAGACACTACTCCGCAGACACCCCCAACAAGAAAGGCTAAGTCACCTGGGACCATGGGCATGAAAATCAGCTCAGGAAAGTCAGTCAGGCTAGCAAAACGTTACTACAAAACTAGTAAATACCATAGCCAACAACCGTCCCTTTTCAAATTTCACAGACTTTAAAACCCCTAAAACCAATCCTACCCCTCCCGGTCACCACCCTCTTCCCTCCCCCCCGCCCCCCACCCCCAAATCAAACAAACCTGCTGAAGCACTGGCAAAGTTAGACATTTCACAGTAAATGTGAAAAATTCATATTATATAATCTCTTAAAATGAACCTTTTCACCCTCTTTCCACAGCATGAAACTGTTATGGCTTAATTTATATTAAAAGTAGAAAAGTCTTTTGGGAAGGAAACGCAGTCTGCCAAGATCCACGCGCACTTCCTGATCAGTGCTATTTCATACCTAACAACTGCAGACGTGCTTTGCAGTCAGAAGCTGTTTTTGGAAAAACTGAGGTTATAGCTTTTGATTCAGTCTAACCATAAATGTAAGGCCCTTAGTTTGGTTTAGGTTTCTTTTGCAAGATAAAATAACCTTGGGGTTCACTTAGCAAGTTACACCTCAGGTCCCTGACTATAATGTGGAAGTTATACGTATGCTTTGTAAAAAATAAAAGGTGAATCCTATGAATCTTAGAGGGAAGAGATGATTCTAGGCAAGGAATCAACTCCTCATTATATGTTACACTTACTGCTGGTAATGGTTACCAACCAAACTCCACCAAAGACATATAAGAGTATTTCTGAGTTATTTTATTCCTGCAAAATATTATATATTCCAGCACTTATGATCATTGTTTTGGTGAAAAATCTTGGGGGAGGGGGGGAGGATAGTTGACATTTTGAAAAGGAAATGGCCAAAAGAAAACTGGGTGGAGGCAAAAGTTTGTGAGTAAGTTCCATGGAGGACTGCTTTCTGAAATAAAGAAAAGTGAATTCAGAATGTCACAGGTCTTGCATAGGTAAACTACTTGGAGGTCATGGGCTACGTAGTAGCCAGGGTTTATTAGTGAAATAGTGCAGAGTAGATAAACTTGTTGGAAGGATCACTGAATACGGTTTTAAAAAGGATTTATCACAAAAAAAAAAAAATTAACGTTGCACTTGTTAAGACAAAGCTTTAGGACACTAGCAAGGACAGGAAGGGTGAGAGAGAGCCTCTAAGGGGCAGAATGCAGGTAAATGAGTATTATTCTCCCCTATCCACTAAAGAGGAAAACGATACTATAACAGAATAAAACCACCGTCAATCACGATAAGCTAATTGCTTTGGAAATAGGCATTTGCTTCTTAATGTCCTTAAGGGCAAAAAAAAAAAAAAAAAATTATGTAAGGGTTGGGTTATCAAACATTTGACTTACAGCATGGCATGCACTGAAAAATAAATCGAAACTAAGGGAAGGGCTTTTAGTAAGGCTACAGAGTATTACAGTCACGTTCAAAGCAATGTCGTGGGTCTGCCGCTCCCTCCCTCTCTTTGCACCTGGCTTCCAGTTAGCACATCAACACCATCCACTACAGGGCGAGCAGAGGCTGCAGTGTCACAGAATGGGGGCTGTCGTAGGGAGCAAAGTACCAGAGGTTTAGGATCCACTGTGAGCCCCAGGCGAGTCACGACCCTTGCTGGGTTTCGTGTGCTGTTTTTCCCAAGCTAAAGATCTGATGTGCAACCTTCTCAAACCTGCTTTAGAGGAAGGTCGAGGGCATATGAAAATGACTGGTGATCTTCAGCTTCTCTTTTTGGAAGGAGCAATTAGCTGAACATTTAACGAGAAAGACGAGTTTTTGAAAAAGTTTCAAATTTCCCTTAAGCCCTCGTCTCTTAATACACAGCCCCCAATAGTTACTCCCGGCAGTGATACACTGGGCTGTACAGTGATCCGTCAACTCTTTGGGGAGCAGACCTGTCACTGTGGAGAGCGTTTTTTTTCTTTTGAAGCTGTCCAGCAGTCTCCCTTCCTACACGACTACAGTGGTGTCTCTCTCTACCAATGAGCCATCGTTGGCCAACTCAGAGCTGTTTCTGCTGATCCCTATCTTTCTAATCACCCAATTTTTCCACCCTAGAACCATGGGTAGCTGCTACATCATTTTAATTCCATGATTTATTTTACCTTAGTCTAGCGCCTGAAGAGTATGGAGAATCTGGGGGGCGGTACCCTTTGAGAAAAACCTAAACTTGTCTTTCAGTTACTTCAAATCACCTTAATGAAGATTTGAGGATGACCATTCTCACTCTTATCCATAAACTATCCCCTTCCTTTTTCTTTACTGGGAGCACTGATTCTGAGGTTAATTCAGCACCTTGTTAGAGGGTCTTCAGATTTTTTAGGTAGCACATTCTGGGTATATATTTGATATGAAGCAAATTTTATGAGTAATGGCGGTTTTCATTTAAAAATGCATATGCATGTGCACTCACTGTCAGCTGTAACTTAAATAATGAAGTGTTAACAGATTAAGGAATGCCTTTTATGTTCTTAACTGCTTTTTGATCCAAATTTACAAATGAGAAAATACTCAGAAAGGATAAGTGACTTACTCAAGGTCAAAGGGCAGAACTTGGACAAACACCTGGTCTTCTGCTCCTTTTCATGCCACACTATGCCCCCATGATGTCCAACCTTAAACTATTAACTTTTGAAATGTTCTTGAAATTTTGAAGTTAAATTTTTTTGCTTCTCCTTCTACAGTTGTGCAGTACATCTCTGTTGCAACTAATAATTACGTTTTGCTTTTTTGTAAATGAGCCCTCTTTTGCTTAAGTTTGCTCAGAAGTAAAAATAATACTGCTTGCTTCCTGGAGAAGACGTCTTCAAGAGCAGAGACCACAACTTCAACTTTGTATCCCCTCACAGTGCCAAGTAGTGCTGAGCACACAGCAGATGCTTGATAAACAGCTGCTGACTCCACATGAATAGACACAGTAGAGATCATTAAAAAGGCCATCAGGACTGTGAAAAAAATAGAGCAGTATTCAATGCTAAGTATTTAAGTAGTGATAGAAATGAGCTTGTTTTCTGAACTTATAAGACGGTTTCGGTCAGAATTTGCAATTCTGTATGCTTTGAAAATTAACCGATGCTCATGAAGTTCCAAGTATTTCGAGGACACTGAACTATTGTAACTGCCAGCTCTGTACAGATTACATCCTTATGGAGAGCACGATATCATGCGACATTATCAATTACAGTACAGGAGAGCCCCCTTAACAGAAGTCACTTATTTGAATCAATAAAGGAAAAGTATTACCTATGACTACAATTAAAATTGCATACGTTAAAATCACAATTGTTTGACATATTTATCACTAGCTCAAAGCCCCCACTGCTGTCTTCCTAAGTTGCAGGGTCTGTACGGTAGTATTATTTATACATGAGACTGAGGAAAAGACGAAAGGCTGTCTGTTGCGCGTCGAGTCCAGATGCCGGCAGCAGGTACCTCAAAGTTCAGCCGTTTCTGAACTGAATGTTGCATGAGATAAAGGGATGCATCAGAGCCAGTGATTTTATAAGAGGTTTGTCTGGAAACAGTCACTGGATCAGTGGCTGAATTTTTACCAATTCTCAAAAAGATTACATGTATTCTGTTTTAGTGGTTATATCGCCTCACTGAAAGTTTTTAAAAGGTAGCCAGTTAAGGGGCTAACACTGCCAAAAATAAATCCACAGTACCTTCACTTAATTAAAAGTTCCACATACTGGCTACTTAAAATTACTATTTACCAGCTTAAGTACACAGGGTGGATACTGGCCACAATTTAATTCCCCCAAATAAATTATTTATTTCCATTTTTATAGTGAAAGAAAAAAAGTCAGCTAATTAAAAATACTTAGAGCTGTGAAAAATGTAAAGATAGCAAAAGAACCCAGATCATAATGTAGCTGAAAAAAAAGAAGTTACAATTCCTATTTCTTAAACCAAAGCAAAAATCTGTGTCCTCTAACACGACCATGGTATCTACAGAAAACCAAAACATCACAGTAATATATTGTGGGGGGAAGGTGGGAGAAGCAGGCAAACCCCCGTCTTTGACATCTCGAGATCTGGTGACCAATCAAATGACTGCCTGTACCTCTCTCTTACCTGGTTTCGGCATAGTGTAGACAGAGTTCAGGTAGGCCTATTACAGACATTCGGCACTTGCATGAACATTCTTCTTCCTGACTCCCAGATGAGACCCAGACAGTGGTCCGGTCACCTGGACCAAGAAGGCTAATTCGTAAAGGCATTTCCTACTAGACACTCCATGAAGCCCCGGAATGGAGACAGAGTAGGAAATAAGTTCTCTTTGAAAACGCACATTTGAATGCAACCATGAAAGATAGTGGTATAGATTTTTTCCCCTAGCTTTTCAGGTGATAACACAGAAGGGAAAGTCCTGCCAAATAAAAAAAGACAAATCCATGATATGGCCATAGTTCTTCTCCATAAACATACACTTTATCCAATTTGCCCATATTTTCTTTGCAGAAACTTGTAAAATGGCTCTATTGTCAAAACTGGGAATATCTCCACCCCACCCCCAGAAATCACTTGTTTTAATGCCACTGGGAGAAAAAAGGAAAATATAAGCTACTGCAAGCAACTGAAATCTGGCATTCAGCAAAAACTGTGCTCAAAGGCGGTAAAGGACTCCTTAAAGCTCGGCGAGATACTTAACCTCACTATGCACTGGTCAACTTGGGACAGATGGAAGAAACTGCAGAAAGCACCCATTCTACTCCAAATCCATACCTTAAATAATTCTTTAGAATGTTAGGAAGTAAAAAACTAAACGCACGCACCCTCAAATCATCTACTCCAACGTGCCTGCTTCTATACAACTTAGTATAATGTAGTCTTATATTACGGCTTATTACCAGATCTGAATATGCTAAGTCAAACCATAGTTCATTATTTTCCAACAACTTAGGTATACAGAATGAAAGCGCCACAAAATGTAACCTCTGCGGCAGGCGTTGCTCCTGCCCTCCAACACCAGCAGCATGGAGGCCCTCTGTCGTTACAAACGGGTGTGAAAGACTACACACATGACAATTTTAACCAAACTTATCATACTTTTCCCACAAGTGGGAAAAGAGATTAAAGCTGTACTCTTTGGGACCCAGACAGCATCAGCAAAAATGAAAATGCAGGAAGCCTGTTTTTCTAGTCAGAAGAAAACTGCAATGTCAAACGAAAGGAGAAAGGCGGGGTCGTTCACGTACTTCTTACACATTGGCTACGAAAGTGTTTCCCTGCAAAGAGACGAAGAGTCTTGTCGAGTGGTCACAAGATGCCGGGGAGCGCAGAGGGAAGGTGGGGGGTGTAGGCAAGCAACCTGGCTAACAGTATGCACCTCGGATGTTAGCAAAAGCGAAGCTAATAGCTTATAAAAAACACATGAAATATATAAAATAAAATGATTTTCATATACATCTTAATTTAAAATAATTAATGCATCAAATCCCTGTTTAAGACTTTAACCTGAATAGCAAATTTAAGAGTCCAGACTGGTTACTGTTACCGTGGCTCTTCCCCACCTGTAACAACACACACTATCAAAAATAATTTAAAAACCTTCACATTCTTAAATCTAAATTAGTGAGATATTTCTCCAGAAATCTTCCAAATAAATAGCTTTAAAAAAAAGGAAAGAATTTAAAAGTTGTTAACTTTAAAAAAAAATCTGTTAAATAAATTATTGATAATTCTTTAGCCTACCACTGAAAATAAATCAAGACACTACCAACAACAAAATGAAATTCAAGCCCTGACGAGAGACCCTTTCCAGTTCAAGGCCTCTTTTTAAGGTTCTACCCTCCTTCTTCCTCTCCCCACCAGGTCCAAAATGGTTATTGCTGAGTGGGTGTGGCACAGTGAAAATGCAGCATCGGGTTCATTTTGTTCTTCAGGCAGTGTTCTCTACTGTACATGCAACCTGCTTGGGTGGGGCGCGGCGAAGCTCCAGGCTCCCGCCCCCGAGCCCGGTCTCCGAAGGGAAGAGTGGCCGCAACCGCAGCTCCGTCACACAAAGAAACGTGCGTGGCCATTTCTGTTCAACTTAAGGATCTTCCCGAGACGCTGTTTGGCCGTTGCCATTCCTTTTTTTGGACGTTTACCTGTCAAATACACCAGCAATGGGGTAAATAACAGTGGCCAGCACTCTCGACAGCACACATCATCGCCGGCACCAGGATCGACCTCCTTCCTCCAAAAAGCCCCTCCCGCTCCTCAGCGGTGACACGGGTATCCTTCTTCTCTGTCCCCATAGTCACCTGTGCACACCGCTGTCACCGTGCCAGCTGCAACGCAGCAGGCTGGCAGCAACGGGAGCGCAGAGACCAAGTCTACCTAAACCGCTCCTGTCACCCACACACACAGAAACACACTTAACCTATGCGTGTAAAAGTTACCTTTTGTTGCCTGGTTGCTGATCGGTGGTGGATTTGATGCAGGTCTCTTGGTGGGATGAAGGGGCACTGAAAAGGAGGTTTCCCCAACAGGCCCTTCCGGGCTTACAGTGCCATTACTCATCTGGCACACCCCCGACAGCAAGCTCGAGCTCTGCGTGTACTTTCCACTCTGAGGGCTGGAGCCACTGCTGTCCACAGAATTCCTACTTTGGACTTTCTGACTGATTTCTGATGAAACTTCCTTTTTGATGCATTTCTGACCTCTCCTTAGATCCTAAAAAAGAAGGGAGGAAATAACGTTGACTTTTCAGGGTTTCTTTAAGATAAGTAAGGTATTTAAACTCTCTACGCATTAACCATTCAAGAGACAGAAGAGACAGATGACTGTCCTTGGGTTTTCTTAACATGCAGTAGCCACAGAAGGCCACCCCCTCCAGAGGGTCACCTCGTTTCAAAACCTAATAGCTCTGAAAGACTCGCGTCTTGAAGATGCCTCACAACTTAAGCTGAAAAGAAAACATTATAGACAGAAAGAATGAATACCCTCAACAAGCCACCCAGAACTCAGCCGCACGTGCCACGCTGGGCCATGGCACGAACAGGCCACATCCCCACCACTGCCTCAGCGCATCTCGGTTCCCATATTTCTCAGGGTGTCACATACTGCCTTTTTTCAGAACCTAACTAGTGTACGGTTCATCTCTACTATATTTAAGTTGCTTGCTAAAAAAAAAAAAAAAATCCCTGGATTCTGAGCCCCAAGTCTGGTTTTTCTCTAATAATTATTCCTTCAGTCCTTTAAGATTATCAAGTGAACTGTCAAGGAAAAAAACACCCAAACAAACAATGCTATGAATTGGTGGGTCTTAAATAAAATGGAGAGGGTCCTGACCAGAATTAAAAAGAGAAAGGAAAAGATAAAAGAACATACTGCAGATGCGATGTTTCATGAAACTAGTTTTAAGTGTGTGTTTGTGTGTATTGAAGTGAATTTCTGATTCTGTAATGGTCAAATAAGTTTTAAAATCAGCATGGAACACAGACTTGCTTTCAAATAGTCTTACAAATATGCCTGAGCATGAAGAAACAGCGGCAGGATTGGACACGCCTTTCTAATACCTCCCCAGATTACAGGCAAAGGAAAGTCGACTTCCTCTAAGAGCATCCTGCTAATCGTCTCTCCTCTACTTCTTTATTGTCAAAGACAATTACGAAAACAAGTTAGATTTAAATAATAGCTGACTTTTAATACCAAATTCTGTAATGTTAATGAGTTATAAATTTTATGACCAGTGAGGCACTATAGAATCACCCACTGAGTACAAGAATCCTGAAGAGTTAAGGGATTTCTTACTGGATCTCTGACTCTTTGACTCCATTAAAAGAACCTGTACTCACAAAACTTTGCCTAAAGAAATAACTTGGCTCTTTTTCTTTCTGTAAAAGCAACTGATAAGTATTTAGAAAATACAGAGTAGAAGCTGAATGGAGAAACAAAAACCACCCAAATTGTGCTACTCAGAGTGTGCAGGGGTGAGGTGGCCTGGGCACTGCACTCTAGCTCCCGAGAATTCTGTCCTTTCTTGGAGGCCATTTTCCAAGGTTTGCAGCCAAAGACCTTATTGCCTTCCCTGTATGGTGGTACTGGCAAAGTCTGGGTTTTTTAAAAAGATATGTGGGGTTCATTTTGTTTGGTATAAGCACCCATATCCGGATCTTAAGACATCAAGTGTCTTCGCTTAGAGCAGAGGCTCTTAATCCGGCATCAGCGGATAGTTGGGGCGGCGGGGGTGGGGGGTGGGGGACCACAAACCATGAGAAAATGTAAGCAACGGTCACATTTATGATGACCATTTTTCTGGAAAGAGAAGTGTAACTGTCATCAAATTCTCAAAGAAATTCAGTACCTACAAATGTTCAACAAACAAGGAATCCTCATCATACTTTTCTTCCCCTGTCGTGTTTCTTTCTAGCCAAACATAACCTAAAGGTGTTGGCAGCCAAGAGTTTTTAAACTGCTTTCTTAAATAAACTGCTCTTTTCCAAATCACATTCTATCCATAAGCCCTGTATCAGTCATTGTATCAGAATGCCTAAAAATGGACAGCTGTTCAAATGTCCATTTAATTGTAATTTCTAAGCTTTCCAGATCTTGTGGTTTATTACTGGTTGCAGTTTAAAAAACAAGAAAGCAAAATCAGAGCTAATGACAACCCCAACTTAATGTTTCAAACCTCGACTATACCTGAAGATTAAATCTGGAAGTTGTATCAAATTGCTTAATCCAAGAAGAACTCCTCAAGTCTTGATCTTCAGTCTTGACATGATATCCTAAAGAGAAGTTTTAATTAAGTTATCTCCAAACAAACTTCATCATAAAGAACAAAGTTAGCCTAATGCTTATAACTGAAAGCAAATTTATGTTGACATTTTATTTAAAACTGAATATGCTCTTTAAATATTTATTCATAGACTTTCACTGCACTCCTTTCCCTTTCAAAAACAAAACAGCCACCAGTCTACAAACCTAACATGTTAATCCTTTCAATTCTCCCAAAGACTGTCTTTATACAACAGGTTTTTGTGCCAGATGCTGTGAGGATCTAGGGTCAAATTCTATGGCCATCTGTTGTAGATTAAAACCAAGTGCAATACACTTTCTCTAAAAATAGTATATTTTTCCACATAGAATAAAGGCATATATTTACCTGAATTTGGCAGCATTTCCATAGCTTTCTTTTCAAGGAACCAAAGAGATTATAGGGAGATAGAATGGTAGAATGGAAAGACAAACTCAGATTTGAATTTGAGTTCTTCCATTACCAATGCATCTTTAGGCATGTTATTTAACCTCTTTAAAGCTCAGCTCCCGCTTATACAATGAGCAAGTATTTTGAGATCAGATGGTCCAGTTTTGGGTTCAAAAAACACCACTGAATGCTATGTAAGGATGGACAAGTTAACGCCCCTAAGTCTTTTGTCCTTCATCTGTTAAGTTATAGTATATATGCCCAAAATATTGTTTCAAGAATTCAGTGAAGCTCCTGGTGCTTAGTTGACACAGCTAGATGGGAATGAACACAATTTCTACAACAGGAGTTTCCACTGTGGCACAATGGAAACAAATCCGACCAGTATCCATGAGGATGCAGGTTCGATCTCTGGCCTTGCTCAGTAGATTAGGGACCACGCATTGCCGTGAGTTGTGGTGTAGGTCGCAGACGAGCTCAGATCCTTTGTGGCTGTGCTGCAGCTGGCAGCTGGAGCTCTGATTAGACCCCTAGCCTGGGAACTTCCATATGCCAAAGATGTGGCCCTAAAAAAAATCAAAAAACAAAAACAAAAAACAATTTCTACAGCAAGCTGCAGTTTTAATGCAGTATTATCTTCTCCGCAGTCCTCCTCAGACTTTCCGGGAAACAAAAGTTTTTCCTGAAGGCAGAGAGAAGACCCTATGTGGCATCACTGATATTGCCCCTGGGTCCTCTCTCTTTCCTAATACTTCCTTTTCAAATAGGGGAGACAACATCCTCAAGGAGAAAGAGTTCAAGACTTGCTTTCCCCTCCGTAAAAGGAAAAAGAGTTGACTGCTCAAAGTCAGTACACTAACGAAGACACCAAAACATTCCCTCCACTCTGATAAACTAATAAAAGGGAAATAAAACTGTCTTGCAACAGTAATGGCAGAATTGTACCAGTGAACACGACCCTTAATCCATTAATTTACATTTGAGTTCTTATACTTGCATCTTAGATCTGTCAACCTCATGTATTTTTCAGCCAACATGCTTAACATTTCCAACTAAAGATGTGCAACAGTTTTTTTGTCTTTTTGCCTTTTTCTAGGGCTGCACCTGTGGCATATAGAGGTTCCAAGGCTAGGGGTCGAATTGGAGCTGTGGCTGCGGGCCTACACCACAGCCACAGCAACACCGCAGCCACAGCCACACCAAATCTAAGCCGCATCTGTGACCTACACCACAGCTCATGGCAACACCGAATCCTTAACTCACTGAGTGAGGCCAGGGATCGAACCCGCAACCTCATGGTTCCTAGTCGGGTTCGTTAACCACTGAGCCACGACGGGAACTCCTATACGTTATTTTTTAGAGACCAATAATTTAAGTTTCTTACCACATTCCACTGGCTTATCATAGCGATACAACTGCCTGACCTCATGGTTCCTGCTGTGGCAGCTGCTGGGATCCTGGAGAGAGCGTCTGTCACCATCACAGTCTGTGCTTTGTATCTGCCTCTGTAAACACGTGGAATAGTGCAACCCTGCCATAGACAGCATGCCCTGAATAGCTTCTTCCTCTGTGCTCGTCGAGGTAGGACATTCCCTAAAGGGCAGAGCAGCGAAAAAGACAAAAACATTTTTATTCTGATGAAATTTTTGGTAAAGTTTAACCCCCACTCCAAACCCAAGAACAAGCATTTTCCTAGCATTCATATCACAATATAATAAGACTACTACTAGGCGTTCCCATCCTGGTGCAGTGGTTAACGAATCCGACTAGGAACTATGAGGTTGCAGGTTTGATCCCTGGCCTTGCTCAGTGGGTTAAGGATCTGGCGTTGCCATGAGCTGTGGGGTAGATCACAGATGCGGCTCGGGTCTGGCATTGCTATGGCTGTGGTGTGGGCCGGTGGCTACAGCTCCGATTAGACCCCTAGCCTGGGAACCTCCATATGCCGTGGGAGCAGCCCAAGAAATGACAAAAAAAGACAAAAAAAAAAGGAGTTCCCATCATGGCACAGCGGAAATGAATCGACTAGGGACCACGAGGTTGCGGGTTCAATCCCTGGCCGTGCTCTGTGAGTTAAGGATCTGGCATTGCCATGAGCTGTGGGGTAGATCGCAGATGCGGCTCGGGTCTGGCGTTGCTGTGGCTGTGGTGTGGGCCGGCAGCTGTAGCTCCAATTAGACCCCTGGCCTTCGAATTTCCATATGCTGAGGGTGCGGCCCTGAAAAGACAAATGATCAAAAAAATAAATAAATAAGGCTACTACCATCAGCATGCCTACCTTTTGACCGGAATTTCGCTTCTAGATGGCTTCTGGCTCTTTTGAAGGAAGTTTCTCATCATATTAGATTCTTCCTTAAAGTTTGATGTTATTTCTTGTTTCTTTTCATCACCTGAACTTTCAGACTCTTCAGTGGTAAAATTATTTTTCTGAAACAATGAAATGGAGACAAATCTACATAAGAAATCTGAGTAAGTCTGTACAAAAGAACCCCAAACACCTATCCATCTCGGCAAAGTGACAATCCCCATCACCATGGAATTATTTCTGTAACTGAAAAAGTACAAATCTCTAGTAACTACAGGAACATAATGCCTTACGTAAAAACACCCGGTCAACAGAGCTTTTGTCTGATTTTGGAGGGGGTGGAGGGAGATGCTCTTCTCATGTTTCTCCTATTTCTCATAGGGTAGGTTTCATTTTGCCTTAAAGAAAACCTGTCCTGGGAGTTTCCGCTGTGGCTCAGCAGATTCAAGACCCAACATGGTTTGTGAGGATGTGAGGTCTGTGAGGATGTGGGTTCGATCCCTGGCCTTGCTCAGTGGGTTAAGGATCTGGCGTTGCCGTGAGCTGGGGTGTAGGTGGCAGATGTGGCTCAGATCCTGGGTTGCTGTGGCTGTGGTATAGGTTGGCAGCTGCAGCTCTGATTGGTCCCCTGGGCCCAGGAACTTCCATATGCTGGGGGGCAGCCCCTCAAAAGAAAAAGCTGCACTGTGTGTTTTCTCTCAGGAATTACAGTATTGCAGTTACAAGTCCCATGAGGAGGTGTGTGTGTCTAATCACTGCTGCAGGGAAGGCCCTGCACAGCAAAGGACAGAGAGGCGGGCTTTGGTCGAGCTGCTCTTCACTCTCCTCTTGGGTAGGGGAAGCAGCCCTTCAGCCTTCCATCAAATTTGGAGTAAGTCATAGGGTTGCAGGCATACCAGTGCAGTGCAATCAGGTCCAGAGTCTTCTGAATCAGAAATATCAGAGTATTCCGATGGTCGATTCCTGAGTTCCGATTTCACACTTGTTAAAAACCCTGAGAAGGGAAATGATGACAGGAAAAGAAAGAGTTACTAGAATTTGAACAAAATGCCATCCACAGCCTGTCCAACTTTGAGAGAGACATCTCAACCGAGCCTGCTCTGTCCTTTCTCACTATTTTCATCATCTTCATTTTGTTCTTCCCTCAAGGACTTTCTCACTAACTGACCAAGATACAGACTGAAGTGTATTCTCAAAACATCGTGGTATTTGTTTATTTTAACTTTTATTTATTTATTTTTGTGTGTGTGTGTCTTTTTAGGGCCACACCCGCAGTACATGGAGGTTCCCAGCCTAGGGTCTAATCGGAGCTGTAGCTGCCAGCCTATGCCAGAGCCACAGCAACACCAGATCCGAGCTTCCTCTGCGACCTACACCACAGCTCACGGCAACGCTGGATCCTTAACCCACTGATGGAGGCCAGGGATCGAACCCACAACCTCACGGTTCCTAGCTGGATTCGTTTCCGCTGCGCCACGACGGGAGAACTCCCATCTGTGGTATTTATTGAATAAGGTTCTATATTATATGGATGAATTGACTTATATTTCTTTCCAGAAAAAAAAAACAACCCTAACACCAAAATCAACTACAAGATGCTTCTCACTTTCCCTTGTGTTATTTTTCTCAACAGAAAACAAAACCAAAAAACTCTCCTAAGCCAGACATGCATTCCAGTAGACAATGAATTCACACGCTTGTAAACCAGGATTCACCAGTGACTTTCTCTTCCCTGAGGCCCTCCCCAAGGGCCACTGTTTGATGAATTCTACTGATTAGCTGCCTCTCCTGTAGCATGTAAACAAATGCACAGTCACCGACTACACATTATCAAATTTAACCGGATTTCGCAGAAACTGAGGTGTTCCGACATGGATTAGATAACGTCAATTATCTAGAACATTTACTAATCAAGTGCTGAAACATCCAACTATGTTTTAAGATAGACGAATGTAGGAAGACCCTGAAGAATGTTGAGAAAGTGAAGACTTCATTTAAAGAAGAAAGATCTTGGCGTTCCCGTCTTGGCGCAGTGGTTAACGAATCCGACTAGGAACCATGACGTTGCGGGTTCGATCCCTGCCCTTGCTCAGTGGGTTGAGGATCCGGCGTTGCCATGAGCTGTGGTGTAGGTTGCAGACGCAGCTCCGATCCCGAGTTCCTATGGCTCTGGCGTAGGCAGGCGGCTACGGCTCCGATTCGACCCCTAGCCTGGGAACCTCCATATGCCGAGGGAGCGGCCCAAGAAATGGCAAAAAGACAAAAAAAAAAAGAAGAAAGATCTTGAGGAGGAAGTGTTACCATTCATCACGCTGCTGATAACCAGTTAATAACCAAGTAGAGGCTTTGGTTCTTGTCAACAGAAGACAAGTCAATCACATAAAGCAATGCGTGAACAGCTTCAGATCAGCCAGTTACATATGTCCCCTAATTCTGAAAACCACAGGCATGTTAGCTAAAACTATCTTTGAAATTGCATTAAACTTGCAACTGCTTTATGATCTGGAGTAGAGGCCCATAAAATGCATGAGCTTTCATGTGACTCTTGTAAAAAACTGTCATGAGACAAGGGTGTCACTAACCGGTGACACCTTCCCTGGATGCCACGCCTCAGCTGGCAGTCACATTCAGCATTTCCCTGATGGGGAGACTACTCAGAAACACTTCGGATTTCTCAAAAGTCTATCAGGGACAGAAAATTTTTAATCCCACTACAAACTTAAGAACCTGAAAGCTAGCAAGGTACTTTACAATCATTAGCATATGAGTAATGAAGAAACCTCTAAAATGACCATTAGCACAAACATACTGTTAAGTGGCTTTCGAGACGCTTCATTCTCCACCCCGTCTATTCCTGAACTCTCTTCTATCTTCACTTTTGCCTTTTTCGTCCTTCTCTTATCCTCTTCATTTTCACTGTCTGCTGCATAAAGACTTTGATCTGCAAAGGGTTGTCTCTCATCCCTGTGTATAAAGAGAAAAACAATTAGGTCAGAAGACAGTGCAACCATGTGGTCAGTTAGTATAAAGCCCTCTTCATTTGCAGAGAGAACTGAGACGCTGTCCCCACATTTCAGGCAGGTGTACAATGGTCTGGACGAGGGACTGAACGACTAGAGGGACCCACTGAAAGCTCATCTGGTTGGTATCTGGTCGCCGTCACGTACTTAATTATCCTTCCATTCGTCAGCAGTAATCGTAGATCATTATCCTTCGCTCTCCATTCAGGAACCGTGGAAGATGGCTGGAGGTGTTTGTTGAATTTTCCATTCAGTTTAGAGCTCAAAATGTCCTGAAAATATAAAAACAGGACTGACTTAACTTCCACCCTCAAATATACCTGCTTGACACGTCCAGGAATACAATACCACCGCCTCCCCCGGCAGCCCTGTGTCCTAAAGAGTGCAGGCGACCTCCGAGGCTGGGGCCTTGGCAGCGGTGTGGCATGAAAACAAAACGGTTCCCAAAAGCAAAGCGTGAATATGGTTCATCTTTCTGTAGGGCCAGTAACCATAAAACACACTCTACAAAGCAGAATGTAAAATGTGTATCGAGTGAGGTCAATGACATTTCACTCTTTCAAAAAAAGTGAGAAGCTAGAAATACTGCCTTCATGGACCTGGATTCTCTTTGCTTTGTTCTTCCCGCTGAAGTGCTGGCTGTTGGGTCCTTCCCAGGCCCCCTACCCCTGACCTAATCTCTAGGCTTCCCACTGGGCACTCTCAGCAGGTCACCGCCAGGAACAAAGGCTACCGGGTGACATAAAGGCACAACAGTAGCTGGTTTTTAAGACATAAAGAACACTTCCTTTTCGTGGTAATAATTTTCTTTAATAATACACCGCACCTTTTATAGTAAAGCTAAATTTTCTCCCACATGCCTAAGGGTTTAAAGAGGTTCAGAACAACGAAAGCTTAAAACAGTATAAACACAATTATGTAAAATATAAAATATTTAAGGAAGTTTTAATCTCTATACAACTTCTCTAACTATGTCAATTCGGAGATACTGCTGTCTTACTCACTTTAACTTATCCCCCACTTAGGATGTAAAATGATGGATGAGATGACTCTCCCCAGCATGTTTTCCTTACACTGAGCTCATTACCGCCCACCCCTTCTCACCCTTTGTCCATTAGGCGGCGTTTCTCAAACTATACTGGGTGTCCTTTACCAGTCTCTGGTCTCACAGTCAGCCACGCTGATGCCGCTGGCTCAGGAAAAGGCCTTCTGCGCGTGCTCTTCCCTCCACCTGCAATCCTTTACCTCAAATCCGTGTGCCCACCTGACCTCTTCTGCTAAGTGTCAGTTAAAATGCACACCCGAGAGCTCCCTGACCAGCTGAGCTAAAGCAGTCAGCCACCCAGCCCCTATATTCTCCTGCTCTATTGTTTTGGCTTCCTTCATAAAATTTGTTATCCGAAATTATATTTTTTTAATATTATGCATCTCCAGCTTTGATCTTTCCAACTTGAGCTAGGATGGAAGCTACATGAGGGCAGGGAATTAAGTTTTGCTCACTCTGGAATCTTCCCCAGAGCCCAGAAGAGCACATGGCACTTGGTAAACAATAAATAAACATGTCAGCAGGGTTCCTGTTGTGGTGCAGCAGAAATGAATCCGGGATGCGGGCTCCATCCCTGGCCTCGCTCAGTGGATTAAGGATCCGGTGTTGCCGTGACCTGTGGTGTAGGTCGCAGACGAGGCTCGGATCCCATGTTGCTGTGGCTGTGGCGTAGGCCAGTGGCCACAGCTCTGATATGACCCCTAAGCCTGGGAACTCCCATGAGCCACAGGTGTGGCCCTAAAAATAATGAAATGAAATAAAATAAAATACATGTTAGCAAACAGAGGCGATCTGTTTGTCCTACTACAGTGAAGCCCAGAAAGCTGAAGCATGTCCCCAATGCTAGAAGAGCTGCGGACCCTACGAGGCTAAGCAAAGGTTAGCTAACAAGAATGTCCAACTCTTTCCATCACCCTTCCGAAGGCCCCTGAGAAACACCCGCGCCTCTGTGGAAGCATGAAACGGAGGCTTGCCTCTTCCCACGGGCACATCTCCAGTCTTCGGAGCACCTCCCGCGTGTGGAGCTCCAGGATGTCGAGGTTCGAAGGGGTCCGGACGTTATGATCCCGAAGCCTCCTCATCCTTCGTCGGGAATGGTGGGGTGAAGCTGCTTCACTCGAGGACCGTGAAACTGGACATACAGTAGGAATTCCCTGAGATTTAACTGGTTTGCCGTTTTCCTCCTTTAAGAATTAAATTCAGGGTATTTTTATAAGACCACATATATACCTGACTAAATAATCAGCCATAAAAACATTTTAGAAAACAAAAAATTTCAGTTTAATCATATAAACAAAAAAGACGAAATCATAAAACTTGAACAGCGGGGAGGGTAAATTATGGGGTTAGGGCCGACATGTACACACTACTCCATATAGACGGGTAACGGGGACGGGGACCCACGGCACAGCACAGCACGGGAGAAACTGACTCAGCACTGCGGGGAGAAGAATCTGAAAAGGAATGCACACATGTATCTGCACAACTGATTTACGGTGCTGTGCCTGAAGTTAACACAACTTGGTAAATCAAGTATATTCCAATAAAATAAAATTTAAACAGGTGAACAGCTTTGCTGAGACCTTTTCCCCGTCTCTCCCCATGTAATATACTGTGAACATAGTTCCTCGGTTTTCGACATCATTTTAAGGGCTGTGTAGCAGGCTACTGGAGAGGTGTGACGTAACTGATGGATCTAACACTTCGGGGAGCTACTCAGGCTGCTCCCCGTTCTTCCCCATCATGACCCTGCTTTCACACACATAACTGCATATATCCATGAGAGCTTTTAAACCAAAGTCATACATCTATGCACTTTTATTTTTATTATTATTGTTATTTTGTACCCGTAGCATGCAGAAGTTCCTCGGCTAGGGACCCAACACACGACATAGCTGTAATCTCAACCCACCAAGCCACTGGGAACTCCTACACACTTTGGTTTTTTGGGGTTTTTTTTGGCCACACCTTTGGCACATGGAAATTCCCAGGCCGGAGGATGAATCTGAGCCGCAGCTGTGACTGACACCACAGCTGTGGCAATGCCGGATCCTTGGCCCATTGTGCCATAGCAGGAACTCCCTATGTAGTTTTAAAAATTAAAACTCTATCAAACATATTATGAAGTGCAATCTACTCTTCCCCGTCTGATTCTCTTTCTCCAGAGGTAACAACTTGCAAGTTTTTAAAAACTGTAGTAACATATACATAATTTTGTACCACATAATATATGCAGTAACACGCATGTAATTTACCATTTTAAAGTGTATAGTTCAGTGGAATTAAGCACACTTTGCATTGTTGTCTTACCATCACCACCATTTATCACCAGAACTTTTTGCTTTTGTCTTTTTGTCTTTTCAGGGCCATACCCAAGGCACATGGAGGTTCCCAGGCCAGGGGTCTACTCAGAGCTGTAGCTGCCGGTCTACACCACAGCCACAGCAACACCAGATCTGAGCCAAGTCTGCAACCTACGCCACAGCTCATGGCAACGCCGGATCCTTAACCCACTGAGCAAGGCCAGGGATCGAATCCACAACCGCAGGTTCCTAGTCGGATTCATTTCTGCTGCACCACGATGGAAACTCCGGAACGTTTTTTTTTAATGGCTGCACCTGTGGCATATGGACGATTCTCGGGCCAGGGGTCAAACTGCAGCTTCAGCTGAGGCCTATGCCACAACTATGGCAATGCCGGAGCCTTAACCCACATTCTCGCAGAGATAACATTGGGCCCTTAAGCCACTGAGCCACAACGGGACCTCCCATTTCCAGAACTTTTTAACCTCAAACTCAGATGTTTCAACAGTAACTCCCGACTGCTCCTCAGCCCCAGGCAACTCGCCATTCAACTTTCTCTCTGCATCTGCTACTCTACGAACTACATGTAACCGGGATCATACAATATTTGTTCCTTTGTGGCTGGCTGATCTCACTTAACATATCTTCAAGGTTCATTCACATTGTAGCATCTGTCAGAATTTCCTTTTTATGCTGAATAATATTCCACTGCACATATATACCTCATTTTTGTTTATCCATTCATTTATGGACACTCGGGTTGCTCCCACCTTTTCAATGCTGTGAATAATGCTGCTACGAAGTGCTATGAACATGCGCATGCACCCTGCTTTCAATTCTTTTGAGTATGTACCCAGGACTTTCAACCCTTGTAGCTGTTTTTCATCATTGTTATTGTTGTTGTTTCTGTTATTTGCCTCCAGATATCTAAAGAACACATTTAAACTGTTATTTCTTGGTTTTTCAGCTTCAGGTATTACTGAATGCTTACCATGCAGATGAAGTATTAATCCTTACATGCCTCTCCTAAGTGTACATTTATTTTCTCTTCCTTCAATATTTAAACTGGACTCAATGAAATTTACAACCCAGGGCCACGTAACGTAACTATTACATTTCCTTTTACATCCTCTGACTGTCCCTTGAATTTGCAATTTTCTCATTTCCATCTGCTTTGTTTCCTGTGTATTTATCATTAATTGATCCCCCAAATTCCCCATTAGAGGGATGTAACATTCAAACATAAATAAATTACTTATTTATCAATTTGAATCAATTTTTCTTTGGAGACAGATCTCCTAGACAGGAATGCTTGCTAAGTACAAGATGCTTAGTTAAATTTGAATTTCGGATGAATAACCAACATAAGGCCTTTCATTCTCCTCATCCACCCTGGACTAGCTGCTCTCTGGGCCTGCACATGACATCAAAGACCTTTCCCCATCGGCTCCCACTCCGCCACACAAAACTACAACCCTACCGCCATCTCTGGCTGCCACTCCCTATCCTTTTCCTCTCCTTTATTCTTCTTCATAGCACTTGTCGGTTACTGGGACATTAAAATATTTATGGCCAGCCTCTTGCTACTAAGCTCCATGAGGGCAGGGCTTCTGTTTTGTTCACTGCTCTATGCCCACTCCTGATGGTACACGGCACACAGCAGGTACTCCGTATTTGTTGGAAGATGAATTCCAGGGCTCCTCCTTTTTTGCTTTACCCCCTCTCAGCACATCCTCTAAGAGTTTCCTGAGAAAGGAAACATGGGAGATTTAAAGTTCAAAATATGCAAAATTAATCTCTGATGAGAGCAGGAGAGGTCAGAGGTAGCTTAGCGTAGTCAAAGAAGAGGACAAGAAATGACCTTCCAGGGTGATGGAAATGATTCATATCTCAATTGCAGTAAGGGTTACAAAGGTAAATACTTCTGTTAAAACTCAACTGTACACTGATGACACCTGTGCACGTCACTGTATACAGAAAGGAAAAAGCTAACTGGGAGCGCCATGCAAGTGGAGCTTTGACAGCTGACGGGTTTAACTGTAGGAATCTGGGTTGTTCTGCTCCATGTGAAGGTTTCAAATTGTTAGTTTCAGTGGATCCTCTTCTCAGCCTGGAAGGTCCAGGCCAGACTGCCACTGGTTGGGGAGCCACGTGGAAGAAGAATCATTCACTATGTAGACTGTCACTTAGCCCTCTTGTTTTCTCAGCTGGGTTCAGTGTTCCAAAAGCCAGTCTCAAGGTCAACTTCTCAAAAATCTAAATCTCCAGTTTCCTGTATGTGTTGAGGCAGGGTTTTGGAGGTATTTTCTTTCTTTCTCTTTTTGTCTTTTTTTTCTTTTTAGGGCCACACCCAAGGCATACGGAAGTTCCCAGGCTACGGGTTAAATCGGAGCTGTAGCTGCCGGCCTATGCCAGAGCAACAACGGATCTGAGCTGCATCTGCAACCTACACCACAGCTCACGGCAACACTGGGTGCTTAACCTGCTGAGCGAGGCCAGGGATCAAACCTGCATCCTCATGGATACTAGCTGGGTTCTTTACTGCTGAGCACAATGGGAACTCCCTATTTCTTAATGAGATCTTTAATCAACCTGCTCTCAATTCCACCTCCCCTCTCCTATTTAGAGGGTCCTAGTATCTCTGACTGCTGAGCTTCTTGAAGGTTTTACTGTACACATAAGATCTGCTTCTGGTTTTCTCCCACTGCACACACAGATTCCAGCTCTCTCTGACCTGTCAGTTACCACTTGTACATTTGCTTTTCAGCTTCCAAAATCTCTATTACTCTCTTTGTTTTCAAGGGACATCACTTCTATTCTTTTACTCTCATTTTGGTTCCAGGAGGTGAGGGTGGTAGTAATATGGTCCATCTACCAGGTTTAATTAGAATCCTCTTATTTACTTTATTCAAGTAATGTTAGGTCAGGGGATATGCCTTTACTCTTCCTACCAGCCAATTTTATTTTTTATTTATTTTCTTATTTTTGCCAATTTGATAAACGATCATTTAAAATCATAAATTATTTGGCAAATGTAGTTGAATATTTTTAACATATTGAGAATATTTTTCATATTTTTATTGGATTGGTCATTTCTCTCTCTTCTTTAGCGAAATTCCTATTTATATTTTCTTTGTACATTTTTTTTTTTTTTTTTGGCTGCACTTGCAGCATGTAAAAGTTCCCAGGCCAAGGACTGAACCCGGGCCACAGCTTTGACTTAAGCTGTTGCAGTGGCCACACTGGATTTTTCGCCTGTTGTACCCCAAGAGAACTCCTCTGTACATTTTTCTACTGCCATTTCGCTGCATTCTGTATTCACTACCTTCTAATTTAAAAAAATACCTAGTTGACTATTTTTGTCCAATTATTCTTCCAGGTATATTTTACCATTTTCAATTTGTAATACTAATTTGGAATTGATATATTTCAGAAATGACACTCCCATTTCTTCAATATAGTTTTCAATATAGTTTTATTTTTCTTAGTACAAGTTTATAGTTTTTTTTCCTTTCCTTCTGAGTTTATTCTTAGTTTTGGGTGTTATTGTATATGATGTTTATGTACTTAAACATTTACAAATATATTTAAGATTAAATATGATTTAAATATCCAATTACATGCAACTCTTCAAAAATAGAAAATAATTTCCTCCCATATCTGAACATATGGAGAATTATATGAACTCCTCTATCCAAGGATGCTAAACCCAACATTTTAACATCTCTTCGATTTATACCTCTTTACATTTTCCAAACACAGCCTTAAACTAAGCTGTTAAATATTCAGGGAGCCTCCATTCCTCCATTTAATTTCCTTTCAGTTGAAGCTAAACACTAACAGAACCACCTTCCTGAAGAAATACTTTAATTAAAACCCCCTTCCTGGAGTTCCCTTCTTGGCTCAGGGGTTAATGAACCCGACTAGGATCCATGAGGATGAGGGTTCGATCCTCGGCCTCAATCAGTGAGTTAAGGATCTGGTGTTGCCGTGAGGTGTGGTGTAAGCTGAGGACGTGGCTCAGATCCAGCGCTGCTGTGGCCATGGTGTAGGCCAGCCGCTGTAGCTCTGACTGGACCCCTAACCTGGAAACCTCCATGTGCTGCAGGTGCAGCCCTTAAAAAAACAAAACAAAACAAAACCCTTCCTTGAACAACTAGAATAGCTCCTATTTAATACATGACACACCTAACCTCAGATGTGGTGGGCCTTTATCAAAGGGCAGCTGCTGTAGTATCTTCCGTCAGGTGGACCCCTCGCCCCACGCCACATCACCCCTCTCTCCAACCCGGCTTCGCTCACCTCTTGCCTTACAGCTTCTCTTTCTCTAATATCTCGGGGTGTATTCATCTCTGTACTTTAGAAATGAATGAGATCTGAAAGTTTTGTTTATTCTGTATTTTTTTTTATTTGTGCAGTAACCTCAAGAACATGAAGTAACCTGGTAAGTGCTTCACATGACCTCATTATGACGCAACGCTCTAGATCTCTCTGTAGGACTTTGGAAGTCTGCAAACCTGAGACTCCTTCCAAGGCACAGCTCACTCACTGTTTCTAAGAGTGTTTAAGGTCTTTCAGATATTTGCAGTGTGGTGACAGATCCAACCACTTCTCAATTGAATGCAGATGGTAGCCAAGTGTTTAGATGATAGTCTTACCTCTACTGCTCGAATCACTTTAGAGAGTTCTTTAATAAGATGTCCAGGTCTAACATTGTCTGGAATTTCAAAGGCATGTTCAGATACAAGCTGTATTTGGATTAACAAAGATAAGACAAGTTATTTACATTTGAAGATGTAAAAACTAATTTATTCATTTTCACGTTCTCTAGATTTAAGACAAAGCCAAATACCAATGAGCCAGGTCTCAGACCTCATGTTTAGAAGGTTTAAGACTTTCTGAGGAGATCCTTATTAACTTATAAAATCCTCTTACCTTGAGTTAAAGATGGATTTGTCTTACTGTGAATTTTGCTCTATATGGAATAGTAACCTTGCACTCTGTAAAGCCAACTGTAGTTCTAAATACTAATATAATTAGTAAAGAAATTAAAGAAGCCTTAAATTTAATTTATAATACATAAGAATTTGTAAAGGGGGGAGGGTTCCCATCGTGGCTCAGCGGAAACGAATTTGCCTAGCATCCATGAGGATACAGGTTTGATCCCTGGCCACACTCAGTGGGTTAAGGATCCGATGTTGCTGTGAGCTGGGGTATAGGTTGCAGACGCAGCTTGGATCCCAAGTTGCTGTGGCTGTGGCGTAGGCTGGCAGCTACAGCTCCAATTCAACCTGTAGCCTGGGAACCTCCATATGCCTCAGGTGAAGCCCTAGAAAAAAACAAAAAGACAAAAAAAAAAAAGAGGAGTTCCTGTCACAGCACGGTGGTTAACAAATCCGAATAGGAACTATGAGGTTTCAGGTTCGACCCCTGGCCTTGCTCAGTGGGTTAAGGATCTGGCATTGCCATGAGCTGTGGGGTAGATCACAGACGCGGCTTGGATCCCGCGTTGCTGTGGCTCTGGCGTAGGCCAGCGGCTACAGCTCTGATTAGACCCCTAGCCTGGGAACCTCCATATGCTGTGGGAGCGGCCCTAGAAAAGGCCAAAAAAAAAAAGAATTTGTAAAGGGGAACATAAACAATTAAATCATTCTAACTTCTCATGGGAAGTCTAATTCATAAAGTTTTTCTTTTAATATCAAAAGCAAAATAGGAAAAAGAGCCCATCAAATGGAAAGAATTGGTGAGTTGCCATATCTACTGAACTGCTGCCATTATTTATTATGCCTATTTCCAAATATTAATCTCTATATCGAAGAACAGTTTGACTTTTTAAAAAATTTCATTTCATTTCATCATTTTTTTTTTCCCACTGTACAGCAAGGGGGTTCATTTTTTGCTTTTTAAGGCCACCCATGTCATATGGAAGTTCCCAGGCCAGGGGTCTCATCGGAGCTGCAGCTGCTGGCCTACGCCACAGCCAGAGCAAACGCCAGATCTGAGCCACGTCTGCAACCTACACCACAGCTCACAGCAACGCCAGATCCTTAACCCACTGAGCAAGGCCAGAGAGCGAACCCTTATCCTCACAGACACTATGTCGGGTCCTTAAGCCATTGAGCCACAGTGGGAACTCCCAGGACAGGTTTTCTTTAGGGCAAAATGAAACCTACCCTGTGAGAAATAGGAGAAACATGAGAAGAGCATCTCCCTCCACCCTCTCCAAAATCAGACAAAAGCTCTGCCGACCGGGTGTTTTTAACAAAGGCATTACGTTCCTGTAGTTACTAGAGACGGAACCCACATCCTCATGGTTAGTAGGCGGGTTTGTTACCACTGAGCCACACTGGAACTCCTGAGAACATTCTGACTTTTTAGACAGTTAGCATACTAATTATTACTTCTGCTTTACATCCTCTCCTTGGTTTTAGCTTAATTTTTCAAAACAAACTAACAACAACAGTAACATTAAGTGCTAACCATGTGCTGGGCAAGAGAGAGTTGAGTACTTTACGAGCGTTACCTCGTCAGTCCTTTCAACACTACTACTGTGACTCTATTATACAACTGAGGGAACGGAAGCATAGAGGTTAGTGGTCTGCAATAGCATTGCTAAGACCTGAATCCCAGCATCTGACTCCAGAGTCCACACTCTTAACCACTATGCTAAGCTGCGTCTTAGAGCAAGGTTAACAGTTAAATGCAAACATCATGCTTGTAAAAGTGCACTTCAAATGTAATAAATTAACGGTACCTACTGATGCATTTTACTGTGCGTCAAAATCACCTACAAAATTTGTTTAAAAACAGAGGTTCAGATCCTACTCCAGATTTACAAGTCAGAATCTCTCAGGAAAAATGCAGGGAGTTCATTTTTTGAAAGCTCTAAGGCCTTTTGATAAACACACAAGCCTGAGAACAGCTTGTCTAAAGCCTTCAGCAGGAAAAGGATTACACAGATTTTGCAACATATCCTTTATTTTGTTTTTATCTTGTTATAAACTATATCCTTTTGTAATCTATTTGTCTCTCTGTCATTTAGATGATGACATCTCTGCCACTGGAAGACACCCTTTTTACTTTCCTGAAAGCTCCCGCAGCACGTTGCTCTAGTGGGTATGCAGGCAGGGTAATAAGGTGAAAGGGAGCATAAAACTATTGGAAGAGTAACCTATTTATTAACTACCGTTGCCCAGTATCTCTTAAGAGCAGGATTTTTATTTCAAGCAGACATTGGAGAAATTAGCATGGAAATGTATTTTCATCAGCTCAAACAGTTATCACTTATTAAAAGCATTGTGTGCAAAGTTCCAGGAAGGAAATAAAGATGAGGACGTCCCTGTTTTTCAAGAGCTCAAAAATCTAGGCAAGAGGACACAGACACATTACTGCACAGGCATTTACTTATAAGTCCACTGGCGCAAGAACTATGCTATGAAGGCAAAAGGAAAGGATATACTAATTCCAAATGAGATCTGGGACGACCTCTTAGAGGCGGTGGGATTCAAATGCAAATGAGGCCTCATTCTAGGGGAAATGGAAAGCTCATGCTTGAACTGTGACCTCTCTTTTCCTTCATTCTTACTTGCAGACTAAGCAGAGAGGTAAGAGCCTAGGCTTGGCAAACACAGAGACCCAGCTTTAGTCCTAGCTCCAGAAAGTTGTCTTGGGCAAACACTAAAAACTCTAGAACCTTAACTTCCCCATATGCAAAAGGGGACAACAACAGCTCCCCAATCTCATACATGTTACTGCTTTACGAGTAAATGAGTTTATGGATATAAGGACTGAGCACGTTGGTGAGCACACCAGGAGAGCTCCAAGTTATTTATTATTACTCTAAGTCTACGTGTCATTTCTTAGTCAGTACCCTAGATATACTCAAATGAGCTTCCTTTCGACATTAAAGAAACACCTAGGTACTTGATTCTCACAAATATCAACAAAAACCACATGTGCCTACACTGTGGGATAAAATGTGGGTTGTACCCAAAGCACGCTTTCCATTCCCTCTGCTGCTCCCGCTCACAAGTACTGCCCAGAGAGCATAACCACTCCGTTTTCCTGACCCTGCCGCAGGAAAAAATTAACAATTATTTCACCAAAGATAACGACTTACTTCCTTTTTCATCCACAATTTTAAAGCAGTGTGCAGCGCTTTCACTCCCTGTACTAGGTAAGTCTGCGGCTGGAAGCCATCTTCTCTCAGCTCTGTGGGAAGGCGGGGGAAGGCGTTAGTATTCCGTGATAAAGGGGTTAACCTTTAGGTTCTGAGAAACCACCAAATATCAAACAAGCTAATAGAAAAGGGAAAAAAGTGAAGTCAGAAACAATCAACTGAAAAGGCAAGAAAGACAAATAAAATTACATTAAATGTGCTTCTACTAAATGCTCCAGTTAAAATAAAGCTCACGAACATAATGCTGAAGTAAAAGACAGGTCATAAAAGAGCCTCAGCAGGAATCGACAAATATAAAGCCTAAAAACGGGCAAAATTCAACTATTTTAGTGACATGAAGGATAAAACTGAAGAAAAAGATTATCACAAAAGTCAGGATGAGGTTCTCTCTAGAAGGGAAGGAGGGGGTGCCAGGGGAAAACTAACTGGGTCTCTCTCAGGCACCGGCAAGGCCGATTTCTTACCTTGGGTGGAGCTGACCTGAGTGATGGCCACGTGATTCCTTAACTGCAGGGGACTGTTTGTGTATGTGGTGTGTGATCTATATACACTTGACTATGGGTCTGATATATGACTACATTATTGCAAAGGCAAAAACACATACACACACATCTTGCCTGAGTTTTAAAACCAAATTATCCAAAACTCATACAAAATATATTAGATGTGGTCTAAAATTCAGGTGAGGTGAAACAAAAGCAGAAGATTCTGCTTTTCACTTCTGCTCAGTGGTTAATTTACTTACATAAATCCAAAACTGGTTCATTGTTTTATTATTCCTGACACTAAACACAGTTAAGAGTTTCACATCCTCCACACTCATTTAACTCACTGCATAAGCCTTTTAACAGTCTGAGCTGGCAAATAACAGGCTGCAACAGAAAGTTAAAAGGTCAGGAATAAAAGAACGACATAATGCAGGGAGGTACCAAGACCACCATTCCTGCTACAATGATGGCCATTTGGCTCGAGCTTTAATGTGACCGGACCAACTCACTAATATTGCCAGGTATCCTACACTGACACAGCTGATGAAACGAAGACACTTTAAAACTTGACCTACAGATATCCTTTCACAGTAAAGTGTTTAATGTACAGGGTCATGTTTTCAATCAGACCTCAATATCTCTGAACTCTCAATGGCCTGAAAAACCAAAGGCTAAACTGTTATTCCAAGACTAATCAATTAGTCTGCTGCTTGTGGCTGCAAGAGGAATAGCAAGATTTTGTCTTTCAGATAAATTTTTAATTTGTTCTAAGAAATTGATTGATGAGCCCCTCTTAGACCTTCAGGAAAAAGCATTATTCCGGGTGTGTGGGTGTGTGTACATACCTGTCTGTATTAGTGAAAAGAGAGAGGTGGAAAAAATTCTCTCAACTTTCTGAGTATTGAATTGCCAATCTCTTATCTCAAGGGTTTAGTAATTGGGTCCAGAAAACAAGGACATTTCCAAGCGTTTTTATTAGTGTCCCTGTTTTCCTAGGCTTCTATTTGAATAAGAGACTATGAACTTTACTGGCTAGTGTTTTCCTAAAAGTCATATATGGGAAGTCTGTGGGTCCACTGTGACATTCCCACAGTAAAGAAAAATACCTGAAAACACGGAATGAGTCAGGAATTTGGGCTAAGGAAGCATTTCCAGAGCAGAAACTGGGCTTGTGCAGAAAGCCCTGCGCCTCATCCATCGCACTCAGCTGCACCACTGCTGAGACTACTTCTCCACGGTGCTGCAAGGTGTGGGATGCGCTGCGAGTGCTCCTGCTTTCCAAAGAGAACGAGCTTACCCACCCCACCCCACCCCCCGCCTTTTTTTTTCTTTTTTTTTTTTGGTCATTTTGTCTTTTTAGGGCCGCACCTGTGGCACACCGAAGGTTCCCAGGCGAGGGGTCAAATCGGAGCTACAGCTGCCAGCCTACACCACAGCCACAGCCACGCCAGATCTGAGCCACGTCTGCGAACTAAACCACAGCTCACGGCAACGCTGGATCCTTAACCCACTGAGCGAGGCCAGGGATCGAACCTGCAACCTCATGGTTCCTAGTCGGATTTGTTTCCACTGCGCCATGATGGGAATTCCTCCCCCTTTTTTTAAGGAAAGAGTGTTATCATTTAACTCTGTGCATGCTCTCCTGGGAAATGAGTTACTGGCTGTTTCTTCTCATTTTACCTTTTCTTCTTGTGTAACCTCAAATATTCAGAATACGTTTGCTGTTTAATCTGTTTATATCTCTTCTTCTGGGAGTTAATTATAACAGTAGCACTACTGGCAAACTGACTAGGAAGTTGGACAACAGAGAAACCAGAAGGACTGTATTCTCATGGGCACAAGTGCAAGAAAAGCAAAAAAAAAAAAAAAAAGGGTGAAAGTAGAAGTAAAATTGAATCTCCAACTTGACTTCTCAAAGATTATTAAACCAAAAGATAAAACACCAAAATATGAAATTCCACATTAAAAAGGTAGCTTTCAAGTTTAAAGGAATACCCCACCAAAAAAAAAAAAAAAAAATGGTGCTAAAAAGATTCTTGACAGGAAAATCATGCACTTAAAAAACAAAATAGAAACAAGAGCCACACTGTATTTTTAAAAGGGCCTCTATTTCTATCAGTGGCTTTCAGTGAATTTACAAACATCATCCATCAAATGAAACAATAAAATGTACAGATCATTTATTACCTTTTAGGGTTTCCAGCAAGTTTTTGGCTACAAACCAGCATATGGCTTCAAAGAAAGGGAATTTGAAAAGGTCTGGTGTTTTTAGCCTTTTTTCCATCTCATAACACCTAAATCAATAAAAATTGAAGAAATTTTTATTCATATGAGCAGTTCAAAGTGAAATGGAAGCAACCAGCTTAAGGAGAATAAAATAAGCAGCCACGGCCGAGGCCAGCCAAGCCCTGTGCACTGCTTAACAACGTCACATGCGGCTGAGACTGAGCTGTGGCCTTATTCGAATTCGACAGCACACTGAAGAATGTACACTGGCCTTCAAAAAGAGCACACCTTGGGATCTGTATCCTGGTTTTACCAGAAAGAATTTTACAAGGGTTCCACCACAATAAATACAGCAACACTGCCACAGCCACTCCGGGGGGATTCTTTAGGCTCCACTAAGCAGTCAATGTCAAGACCATGTTTGGCCGCTGGTCAAGGTGAGAAGACAGAAACCACCTTGCCACGGCGTGACTCTTCTGTGGGTGTCCTTGCCGCAGTCCACAGAGCCAGCCTTCCCCTGGCGACAGCTCAGATATAAAGAAAAAAGATACACACTTGGCAAGGACGGGAGCTGCCTGAGCTTAGAGCTTCATGCCCCGTAAGAGCTAGTATTTCTCACAACTCCACAGACACATGGCTTCCATGGGGAACAGGCCAACTTTAAAGAGTCTCACTCAGGAAAGCCCAAGATATGTCTTCCTACCAGGTATTTCTAGTTGTCCCAGTCCTGAGGCCGTTTATCAGGCAGGAACCATTTTACCATTTAAGCAATATTGCCTGGTAACATTCTTCTCTCATGAGGCTACCAGGGGAGTTATTGCCCAAAGGTCAACATCTCACACACAGGAGGAAGTAGCTGTCAATCCTTTGCCCCCAGCACCATCAAAGAGGTGTTTTGACAGCAATCCTCACTCAGGGTGCTCTTCCCCAGCACCTTTTGTCACATCTGAATCCGACTGGATTTAGTTCAATTCCCTCAAGGTAAAAACAGTCAAAGAAGAGCCTACCCATTTTTATGAAATTTTGAAATTTGGGGAAATATCTAGCGTCAAACAGAATGAGTTATTCTTTTTATTTTATTTATTTATTTGTTTTTGCTTTTTACGGCTGCACCCATGGCATATGGAGGTTCCCAGACTAGGGGTCTAATCAGAGCTTCAGCTGCCGAGCTATACCACAGCCACAGCAACTCGGGATCCGAGCCACGGCTGCGACCTACACCACAGCTCACGGCAACGCCAGATCCTTAACCACTTAGAGAAGCCAGGGATCAAACCCACAACCTCCCAGATCCTAGTCAGATTCGTTTCTGCTGCACCATGACGGGAACGCCTATTCTTTATATTTTGGATTAGAAAACCATCAGGGTGTTCATTTGTCAAAATTTTAACAGGATACTTTAAAAATTTTATTTTACTGAAGTATAGTTGATTCATAATGTTATGTTAATTTTCGCTGTACTGCAAAGAGATCTGGTTATATAAATATGTACATTCTTTCTGATATTCTTTCCCATTTCTCATATTCTT
The DNA here is from genome assembly GCF_016906955.1 of Phacochoerus africanus. Lineage (NCBI taxonomy): Eukaryota > Metazoa > Chordata > Mammalia > Artiodactyla > Suidae > Phacochoerus > Phacochoerus africanus. Next base: position 9,645,676 of record NC_062559.1, on the reverse strand, counting down.
TTACATTATATTCTTTTTCATTGTCAGAGGATATTGAATATAGTTCCCTGTGCTATACGATTGGACCTTATTTATCCATCCTATATATAATACTTGGCATCTGCTAACGCCAAGCTCCCAATCCATCCTTTTCCAATCTGAACCCTAAAATTTAAAAAAAAAAAAAAAGAGGGGAGTTCCCACTGTAGCATGGTGGGTTAGGAATCCAACTGCAGCAGCTCAGGTCGCTGCTGAGGTATAGGTTCGATCCCTGGCCTGGTGCAGTAGGTTAAAGAAGGATCTAGGAGTTCCCATTATGGCTCAGTACATTAAGAACCCAACACAGTGGACATGAGGATGCACGTTCAATCCCTGGCCTTGATCAGTGGGTTAAGGATCTGGCATTGCTACAAGCTGGGGCATGAGTCGTAGACACAGCTCAGATCCCGAGTTGCTATGGCTGTGGCCTAGGCCTCAGCTATAGTTTCTATTTGAACCCTAGCCTGGGAATATCCAGATGCCACATGTGTCCCCCCCCCCCAAAAAAAAGTAAAAGAATAAAAGGATCCAGCATTGCCACAGCTGTGGCACAGGTAGCAGCGGTGGCTCAGATTCAACCCCTGGCCTGGAAACTTCAAAATGCCATGAGTGAGGCCATAAAATTAAAAAAAAAAAAAAAAGAAAGAAAAAAGTTCCCAATAGGAGTTCCCTAGTGGCCAATCAGTTAAGGATCCGGTGTTGTCACTGCTATAGCAGAGGTTTGCTCCCCAACCTGGGAACTTCTGCATGCCACAGGCATGGCCAAAAAAAAAAAAAAAAAACAAAGTTCCTAAGAGCCTATCTCCATGAAATCTCAAATATGTTGTTGAATTTTCTTTTTAACTTTTAGATAAAGTTGTAATTAAGAAAGCATAAAAACCCTTTAAATACTGATGACACAAACCTGAGCTGCATGCCAATGTTAAGGTTGTGCAGAAAGTTCCCCCCAAAAGCCATACAATCCTGAGACGTGAGCACAGCATGAATCCACCCTGAAATGGTTAAAAGTATATAAATCAGCGACTTTTCAATATTTAAGCCACACAAATATGCTACCTACCTGTGTTAAGAAACACAAAATATCAAAATCAGTTTACCTCATACTTAAATCCTATTATGATCTAGAGATTCACTGGTTCAAATATTTATTAAATGCCTATTACATGCTAGTCTCTCTGCTGAGTTTAAAGTAAACACATTGACCTAATGAGCAAAATTACAGTGCAGGATAAGTGAAGGTTTTTGTGGTTGTTGCTGTTTTAGTTTTTCAGTTTAAAAACACAATCTAACTTTATCCTAAAGATTTTGCTTTGAAACAAGTCAAATCTGGTTATAAGGAGGCAATCGCAGTCATTAAATAAACAATGGAGCTGGCTGAGTGCTTCGCCTCCCTAGCGTCATCCTGAAATGAGCATCTTTATGGACCAAGCAGAGGAGGATCAGTGGAACTCAACTGAGGACCTGCCTCTAAGAAAGAAAAGGCAGATCAGCCACATTCTATTACGTAGGTTTATGGTCCTATAAATACCAATGTTGGCAAATCAAAATGATGTCTTCCCTTAACATCAAAATGTTTTCTCGGAGCTCGCGTCGTGGCGCAGTGGTTAACGAATCCGACTAGGAACCATGAGGTTGCGGGTTCAGTCCCTGCCCTTGCTCAGTGGGTTAACGATCCGGCGTTGCCGTGAGCTGTAGTGTAGGTCACAGACGCAGCTCGGATCCCGCGTTGCTGTGGTTCTGGCATAGGCCGGTGGCTACAGCTCCAATTGGACGCCTAGCCTGGGAACCTCCATATGCCGCGGGAGTGGCCCAAAGAAATAGCAAAAAGACAAAAAAAAAAAAAAAGTGTTTTCTCATAAAAATGTTTTCAGGAGTTCCTGTCATGGCACAGCGGAAATGAAACCATGAGGTTGCAGGTTCTATCCCTGGCCTCGATCAGTGGGTTAAGGATCCGGCGTTGCTGTGAGCTGTGGTGTAGGTCACAGGTGTGACTTGGATCCTGTGTTGCTGTGCCTGTGGTGTAGGCCAGCAGCTGTAGCTCCGATGAGACCCCTAGCCCAGGAACCTCCCTCCATATGCTGTGGGTGAGGCCCTACAAAAGCAAAAAAAATTAAAACAATAAAAATGTTTTCAAAGTGAGGAACATTTTTAAGAGACAATGCCTAACTTTTGAAAGAAAGATCCCTAGACTGAACAGAAAGACATTATATAAATATATACACATACACCTACATGTATTGGCTGTTAAACAGACAAATACTATTTTCTTCATATTTTCCTATTTTGATCCCTCATTGTGCTATGACACAGTATCAAAAAATTTACCCACGAGGCTAGATTTCAAGTGGTGCCCATTTGTTGTGTGCAAAGGCACACAGTCTTGAGTCTACGATGGCTACAGATTCTGTAAAGCAGTAGTACTCAATGGAGGCAGTGCTGTGGAGAGTTTGGGAGGCTTTTTTTGTCATGATAATCAGGAGGCACTACTGGCATTTTGTGAGTGGGAGCCAGGGATGTAAGGACAGTTCCACACAGTAAGAAACTGTCCTGCATTACTCAGGACTTTCACATTCCTGCTGGGCATTCAGACAGGTACAAAATCTGTCATTCACCGTCTGCGCCCAGAAACTATAACCCCAGTAATACGTAAACAAAGTATCTGAACCGCTGGGCCCAGCACTCCGTGTTTTAATGAGGCTTTCAGGTGATCCTGACGGTCAATGAAGTTTGAGAACCATTCATCTAGACCAACGCCACAGCCTCTGAGTTGCCCATCACACACCTGTATGGTGAGCTGGCCTGTGCATCATTCTGTCTTCTAATGCTGCTGCGTCTGCGCAGGAACATCTTGAAATAGTACTTTATTACAAATTACTTTCAGTTTCTTCTCTATGTTCTAGTTAGGTCATTACATCAGTTTGGGGGTGGGATTATTGGTGTAGGTGGTTATATTGCTGATAAACTTGAACTCAAAACTTTGAGGCAGGCATACCAAAACGTTTGTTATAAGAGGGAGCATTGAGGAGAGGCTTTAAGGGAGCAGCTTAGCCCATTCACAATGAAACTACTGATGTGTGTCTAGATTTATAAATTCTAGTTCTAGGCGCCCATTCATTTATTCAACACATTATTATACACGCCAGAACCAAGGTAGGAAAGCAGGGCCTGTAACAGAACCCTGCTAATTTTCTGCAGCCATTAAGGTCCCCTAAATCACAAGAACACAATTCTCAAATCCACTGCCCCAGAAAGTCCATACCCTGCATTCAGTCATGTCCCAAAATGACACGCCTGATACACCATACTTGAGGCTACGATAAGGCTGGTACTCAGCACCTTCCCAGGGTCCCTCAAAATACGCTCATTGCCTTCTACCTGTCCCAGGACAGCAGCCCAGATTCTTACAGCAGGCTTGCTGACCCATTAAAACTGAAGAGAATTTCATCAAAATTTTAAAATTTTGTACAAAGGCTGTTATCAAGAAAATGAAAAGACAACCCACAGAATGGGAGAGAATATTTGCAAGTCGTATATCTGACAAGGATCTAGTATACAGAATATATAAAGAATGCTAACGATTCAACAATAAAAAGACAACCCAACTTAAAAACAGGCAAATAATTTAAATAAAAATTTCTCCAAAGAAGATATTCAAATGACCACTAAGCATAAGAAAAAGGCTCAGTATCAGTACTCATAAGGAAATGCAAATCAAAATCACAATGAGACACTAGTACATCATACCTACTAGAATGGCAAAACTAAAAAAAAAAAGATAATTGCAGTGTTGGTGAGGATGTGGGGAAATTGGAACACCTGTATATTGCTGGTGGGAATATAAAATGGTGCAACCATTAGGAAAACAATTTGGTAGTTCTTCAAAAAGTTAACTATCATTAAACCATATGACCTAGCAATTCCACTACTAGGTGTATAACCAAGGGAAATACTTTTTTACACAAATGTTCAAAGTGGCACTATTCGTAACAGCCAAAAAGTGGAAACAATCCAAATGTCCATCAACTGAAGGGATAAACGAAATGTGGAACAGCCATACAATGGGATATTATTTAGCCATAAAAAGTACTGAAGCACTGAGAAGTGCTACAACACGGATGAGCTTGGTAAACATAATGCTGATTAAAAGAAGCCAGATACAAAAAGTCACAGATTCCACATGTTATATATGAAATACCCAAAACAGGCAAATCCACAAAGATGGAAAGTACATTGGCAGTTGCTGGGGCCTCAGAGGTGGGGAAACGGGGAGTGACTGCTAATGTGTATGGAGGTGACAAAATGGTTTGGAATTAGGGGTAGGGTTGCACAGCTCTGTTAATCTATTAAAAACCACTGAATTGTATAAAACTCTTAGAGGAAAACACAGGCCAAACACTCTCTGACATAAACGACAGCAACATCTTCTCAGATCCACCTCTTAGAGTAATGGCAGTAAAAACAAAAATAAATAAATGAGATCTAATTAAACTGAAAAGTTTCTGCACAGCAAAGGAAACCCTAAACAAAATGAAAAGACAACCCACAGAATCCAACCAGAAAATCTTTGCAAATGAATCGACTGACAAGGGATTAATCTCCAAAATTTATAAACACCTTCTGCAGCTCCATACCAAAAAAACAAACAACCCCATCAAAAAATGGGCAGAAGATCTAAACAGACAATTCTCCAAAGGAAACATACAGATGGTCAAAAAACACATGAAAAGATGTTCAACATCACTCATTGTCAGAGAAATGCAAATCAAAACCACTATGAGGTAACACCTTACACCGGCCAGAATGGCCACCATCCTTAAGTCTACAAACAAGAAGTGCTGGAGAGGGTGTGGAGAAAAAGGAACCCTATATTACACTGTTGGTGGGATTGTAAATTGGTGCAGCCACTGTGGAAAACAGTATGGAGATGCCTCAGAAAACTCAAAATAGAACTACCATTTGATCCAGCAATCCCACTCCTGGGCATCTAATCCAGAGAAAACCACGACTCACAAAGACACATGTACTCCAGTGTTCATTGCAGCACTATTTGCAATAGCCAAGACATGGAAACAACCTATGTCCATCGACAGAGGAGTGGATCCAGAAGATGTGGTACAAATACACAATGGAATATTGCTTAGCCATTAAAAGGAAAGAAATACTGGCATTTTTAGCAACATGGACAGACCTAGAAATTATCATGCTGAGTGAAGTCAGCCATACAATGAGAAAACATCAAATGCTTTCACTGACATGTGGAATCTGAAAAGAGGACAGAATGAAATTCTTTGCAGAACAGATACTGACTCACAGACTTTGAAAAACTTACGGTTTCCAAAGGAGACAGTTTGGGGGGTGGGGGGATGTGCTGGGGTTATGGGATGGAAATCCTATAAAACTGGGTTGTGATAATCATTGTACAACTATAAATGTAATAAATTCATTGAGTAATAAAAATAAATAAAATAAAAGAGGAAAAAAACCCCACTGAATTGGACACTTTAAAAGGGTGAGTATTATTTAATGCGAATTTTTCTAAATAGAAATAAAATGAAGACAAATGACATAAAACACAATACTAAAACAGGTCCTGACTGTAAGAGAAGCCCTCTAAGGGACAAAGAAGTGAAAAATCCAAGATCAGAGTAATCTCTCAGGCTACACAAAACTATTTTCCAAACAGGTGAAAGCCAGGGGTTCTAATTAAAAGTGATTCTGTGTGATGAGTCTGCCCTATGGGGAACGAGGATGGGATTAAAAACTTACCTGTAGGAACAAATAAGGTATGTCCCTGCTTCACCACACATTTGTAGCATTTGTCAACCTTATCTCCAAAAAACACTTCACTCTGGGTCACCGATGAACTCCAAGATTCATAGAGTGCCAAATTGTCATCTGTTGGCTTAATCAAATAAAAAATCTTCTCGCCCTGGGAGAAAACAATCACACAATTTTTAAAAAAGTAAATGCCATTCTTAGCATGGCCTATATTGATGCAATTTCCCAATACAATGATCTAAATTATATTAGATAATCATCAGATTTTTTTTTTTTAGGTTCAAAAAGATGTTATTTCACATACCTAATCAATAGCTATTATCCTTAATAAGCATTTTCCCAAGAGCTAAAGCTCCCCCTCCTGAATACGACAAGGGGTCAATACAGCAGCAATGGAGAAACAGTTGCAAGAGAGGAAGGGAAAGAATCACAAGCATCCTACTGGCCTTTCTTTCAAGGTATAGAAGTAAATGCATGTTAATAGGCCCCAGGTTTCCGGGTCTCATCTTTGCAAACTTTGGCCTTCCTCCTAAGACCTATATATAATTATTTTTAAAGACCTATAAATAAACTTCTTTTAATGAATTAACCCTTTGCTTTCTCGTGGAGAAAAGGCAGAGGCGCTCAAGGGCATGGCATCAAATATAGTCCAGAGCACTGCTGATGCACAGGCATTTGATAGAGACAAAGACGTGGCTCCAGATTAGCACTGTCCAAAAGAACTTCCCGTGATGATAGAAATGTTTTCGATCTGAGCTACTCAGTATAGTAATTATAAGCCCTATGCAGTTACTGAGCACTTCAAATTTAACTGATGCGAATAAGGAAGCTGAATTTTAAATTATATTTAATTACTTAAATTTAGCCACACGTGGCTAGTGGCTACTGCATGGAACAGCGCAGTTCTAGCTAAAGCAAGGTAAATATAAGCTGCCGAGGAGAATGAGTATTTTTACAGGCATTCCTGACTTATTCAACTACATGTCTTAGCCTGATCTTAAGGGTCAGAAGCAATTATTACTGTAATTTTGCTCTTTCTCAGATATTTGATTTTTTTTTTTGGTCTTTTTTTTTTGTCAGACCTGCAATATGCAGAACTTTCTGGGGCCAGGGATTGAACCCGTGCTAAAGCGGTAAAAAAAAAAAGCCATAGCAGTGACAACGTGAGATCCTTAACCCACTGAGCCATCAGGGAACTCTTCAGGTATTTGATTCTTAACTGACAATTCAATAGCGGGGAGAAGAATGAAGAGAGACAAATGGCTAAAAGAGATTAACTCACAAGAAGGGGCAAAAAAGAGGAATCTATAAATTCAGAATTCATGGCTCCTCCATTACTTAATATTTTTTTTAAAATAATACTTCTTGGGAGTTCCCGTCGTGGTGCAGTGGTTAACGAATCCGACTAGGAACCATGAGGTTGTGGGTTCGGTCCCTGCCCTTGCTCAGTGGGTTAACGATCCGGCATTGCCGTGAGCTGTGGTGTAGGTTGCAGACGCGGCTCGGATCCAGCGTTGCTGTGGCTCTGGTGTAGGCCAGTGGCTACAGCTCCAATTCGACCCCTAGCCTGAGAACCTCCATATGCCGCGGGAGCGGCCCAAGAAATAGCAAAAAAATAAAAATAATAAAAATAATACTTCTTTAAGCACTTAAAATGATATATTCTACTGGGAAAGTACAAAAAACTTCTCTTTACAAATGTCCTTTATAGCAAATGAATGTACCTGTAGAAAAATAAGACTCTGTGCTTTTGTGAATAAGAGAACAAATACCCCAAGCTTACCCAGAGGACATGGTACCAGACTGAAGTCCCACCAAAGTCAATGTGGAAATCTGTGTAGCTGTCTTGAACTCCCATTAAGCAGTATTTCTGAACAAATGGCTTAGGAAAGACTGAATCATCTGGCCAATAATTTTCCACCCAGGAAAGTTTTCTGGCTATATCAGGAACCTCCACCAATTCAGACATCCTTTAAAAAAACAAACACACATATACACACACGCCCACGTCATGCAAATTAAAACTTCTTAAAATTGCATCTCCATCTCAACACAAACTGGAACTCAAGGCTCACCACAATAGTTAAAGTTTGGGCGTGCCAAAGCAAAACTGACAACATAGCTTTATCACTGGACCACACAAGTATGTTTCTTACTAAAATAAACTCATGATTTAACTTCATTTAGCTAACACTCAGAAGGCTTAACCAAAACGTCCAGAACTACTCACTTTGTATCTGAAAATTCAAGGCTGATCACATTTAACACTTTTGGTCTGTTAGGATTCATGAAGTATTTAACATAATTGTGAAGTGTCATTTTGCTGTCTGCCTGCCTTGCCACATCAATGACATCTATCACTTTGTCACCACCTGCAGAGAAAAATTACAGTCTTATTATTGGGCTTAAGAGCTTCATCAATAAATGCCCTAAACACAAATATTTTAAAGACCATATTCACTTGGTATGATAATTATACCGTCTCTAAAAGTATATAACCTAGACAAAGATTCTTCCTATAGCCTTACTTTTTAAGTCCAACTAGAACTTTTGAACAAGGGACGGTTTTTGAAGGAAAAGAATAAAGCAATAAAGAGAGTGCTGCATAATCAACACGGAGCATAAAACCTATGTTTACAAAGCTTTCTATATACCAATGGCTTATTGTGCAGCTCACGACAAAAATGCATTATATTGGTAGGTGGAAACTATACCACATGCTCGGGGTCTTAATTCATGCACAGAATGAAGACACTGATTTTTCCCTTTCACTTCTTTAACATCTAAGATTTTAAGTCCATCATTTTGAAAAACCAGTCACTGGGTAATCAGTAAACAAATTAACCAGGACAGTTTCTATTTGCCTGGTAGTGTCTTCACACGTTCTGCTTCAAGAAAAAAATGAGTGGTTAGGAAGCAAAAATCAGCTCTTATTAGTATTTGTGAAAAGAGATCTGAATTGAGATTAATTTATAATTTTCCTATAAAACCATGAGTTATTGCTTGCACACCAATGCATCACCCTAAAAAGCATACTCAGTTTTATAGGGTCCTATAGAATAATGTGAAATTCGAAACATGGCAATACAAATGAGTGCCATTTTCTTACTTTAATGTAACTTTATATAACTTAAGAAAGTATTGCCAAGTAGACTTTATTTTATATTTAGGAGGCAAAACAATTCTGTTAACTGAAGCACTTCTCAGTACTACAAAGTTAGCTATTAAGTAGTTTGAACATTTTTCCTACAGTTATGTTACACCGGCCATTTAGCTTGCAGTGCTATCTCTGCAAACAGGTTTAGGTGAAATCTCAGCTTCATCCTCTAATTTATCAAGTAACTCAAAACTAGCTGCATGTGAAGTCACAGCAATTTAATTGGATTTCTTCAGTGAAACAATTATCAATGTCAACCAATGGATCAATAAAGGGGCAAGTTATCAGGCATTTCATGCTCAGGACAAAATGTACTATAAAGAATACATAGTTTGAGTTAAGACAGATTAGAGATTTAATGCTCAAATAATCGCTATTGCTGACGAGGAATGAGACCCTTCATAGTCAGCTTTATCTCTAAATATCCTGATAAGAATGAAAGAAGCAACTGAAAATGTCAATGATACTGCAAAAGATAAAGGGTTTTCCATCGTGTTTCTTATGCCTTCCTGGACCTCAATGTAACAAATTAAGTCCAGCCATCACTAAATGGAAATATCACCAAGTCATTAACATAAAAACTGGTTTGAAAATGAGCTCCTCTTTTTTCATGGCCTTTCTCTAGGCAGCAGGAGGTCACTAAAGCAGGATCCAGAAATCTTGCACCTGCATGCTGCTACAGAGGCTGAGGACCAATCCAATTTTCCAAGCTTCTTCCCCATATCTGTTAGCTACCTCTCAGGAATAATTTTTCCTAAGCAGGTATCAGGAAATTTGATGACAACAACAAAAAAGCAACAGGATGAGGCTGAGTCACCTAAAATATGCAAAATGTTTCTGTTTTCCTGAATGCAGGTCTGATGAGAAAAAATAGTTTTCAACATAGGTGATAATGAATTTTACTTTTCCTGACCCAGAAACTGAACTAAATTAACATTCCTTCATTCGACTTTTAATATTTTTGGGATAACATCAATTTTACTTTTACCATATTTTCCCAAGTAATTAAAGGAATCAAGTTCGTACCTACATAACGTTCCACATCCATAACAGAAAAAGTAGGTGGAGGGAGCCTGAGTCCTAGATCATCTAATTTGGGGACCATAATAGGGACTTCAAATCCATGTTTCTCCAGGTATCTTTGTGTCAGCTGGCTGCCATGCATCTTTACAATGATTTCATCGGCACTAAGGAAAGCAGAGTCAAATGTCATCTTTGTTGATAAGTCAAAAAAATAATTTGGCAATGGGTTAATTCACATACTATATTATTAACCATATCAGTGATTCTCAGCTAGGGACTGAACCTGTGCCTTAGCAGTGACCTGAGCCACAGTGCCAATGCCAGGTCCTTAATCTGCTGAGCCACAAGGAAACTCCCTAATTCTCCTCTTTATAACAAATGTTTTACAAAGTCCCTTTTAGTATACTAAAGTAAAAGTCATAAATAATTACTTCAATACATATAATTGGAAATATATATATTATATAAAATACCTTAAATATAACAAGATGAAAAACAAATTAGTTTATAGCAAAATGTGTATTTCAATACATGAATGTTCAGGTAAACAAGACTAGAAAAGATAATAGAATAATAGGATGCTTACAATTAGTTGTAACAATCTTGTAAAAAGTAACAAAATTAGAAGCCACCCAACACAAGCTGTGTAGGAATCCCGAAGAGCAAAAGGGAGGGGGTATTTTAGAATAAAAGCCAGTTAGGATAAGTAAAAAACAGGACAGATTCCATCTGGCTATGAGATCCTACACAAATATTTATTACACCCTACAGTCTCATGAGACCGGACAATTCATGCTACCTCTGCACACTGGAGGATGACTAGCATCCATGGTCCCTTTCCACTGAGAAAATGTCCAAATACCCCAATTGAGAACTCCTGATCTGAATGATCTGTTGCAACCAATATTTAGTAAGTTTTATAAGTAGTCACCTTAAGCCACTAAAGAGTTGTTCAATCTCCAACTGCCCCCTCTGATGACTAGCACATTATAGGTATTACATTTAAGTGTGGTTTGTCTCTTTTCACTTTCCCTATCTAACCATAAATCAAAGATCTCTTTAAATGGGGATGTTCTAGGAGTTTCTGTCGTGGCTTAGTGGGTAAAGAACCCGACTAGTACCCATGAGGATGCGGGTTCAATCCCTGGCCTCCCTTCATGGGTTAAAGAGCCAGCATTGCCACAAGCTGCAGCATAGGTCACAGATGCAGCTTGGATTTAGCATGGCTGTGGCGCAGGCTGGCAGCTGTAGCCCTGATTCAACCCCTAGCCTAGGAACTTCCATAGGCTGCAGGTGCAGCCCTAAAAGAGAAAAAAAACAAATGGAGATGCTCTTGATTTTATTTTCCAAATGCTCAGAGGACACAGCCACTCTACATGCAAAGTTAAGCGCAACACTTGCATCATAGGTTAAAACACAACAATTTCCATTTATACAATCAGATCTTAACTGCCCTGATGTCATCTGCAGCCTAGGTGTCAAGGGGAAGACAGGAGAAACTGGGTGTCTGAATCACTAAGCTCAGATCATCCCACTTTCTCACTAAAAGAAGGTCAGTTTGAGGCCTAAAAAAAAACTGAGACAGACTTTTCTTGGATAGTCTTGAAAGTAGAGGGCTTCCATTGCCTTTATCTAACTGAATTCTGTGCTGCCGTTTTTGTTGTTGTCATTGGCTTTTTTGGCCGAATCTGCAGCATATCCAGGCCAGGGATGGAATCCAAGCTGCATCCTCGACCTATGCCACAGCTCCGGCAATGCTGGATCCTTAACCCACTGTCCCAGGCTGGGGATCAAACTTGCAAGGCTGGAGTTCCCATCATGGTGCAGTGGAAACAAATCCAACTAGGAACCATGAAGTTAAGGGTTCGATCACTGGCCTCGCTAGTAGGTTAAGGATCTGGTGTTGTTGTGAGCTGCAGTGTAGGCTGCAGAAGCAGGTCGGATCCTGAGTTGCTGTGGCTCTGACATAGGCCGGCAACTACAGCTCCAATTGGACGCCTAGCCTGGGAACCTCCATATGCCACAGGTGCAGCCCTAAAAAGACAAAAAGAAAAGACAAAACAAACAAGCAAACAACAAAAAAAACTTGCATCGCCACAGAGACAAGCCAGGTCATTAACCCACTGCACCACAGCGGGAACTCCTGTGCTGCCTTTTATTTTCCCCATAAGCATCCGTAAGTGTTCCTTCTTCAGCAACCTGTGAGAATCTAACAACTCCTTAAATACCAATCTAAAGGAGATCATCCATCACTTGCGCCCCTTCACCTTAAAGGTTTGTTGCTTTACTTCCCCTCTGATCAGAAATACATAGGCACAAGTGCTTAAAAATACAAGTACTTCATTACACACAAGAGAAAAAAATTGGACACAAACTAAATATATACCATAGTGGGATGGTTAAGTAAATTATGGTGTGTGTGTGTGTGTGTGTATATATATATACACTCTTGCACACTACACAGCAGTTAAAGAGTGAGGCAAATTTGTGTCTACATATAGAAGGATATCTATTAAATATAACAGTAAAAAAAAAAGGCAAGTTGCACAACATATGCAACATAACCCCATTTTATTTTTAAAAAATTAGGTATATATACATCTATTTACCTATATACATAAATGTTTAAAAGTTATCATTTATGTGAAAAAGAGTCTCAAAAGACTTTAAGTCTTAAAACAGGGGACAGAGAAGCGAACCCATTCACTTTTTTTTTTGTTTTTTTTTAGGGCCGCACCCGTGGCATATGGAGGTTCCCAGGCTAGGGGTTGAATTGGAGCTGTAGCCGCTGGCCTACACCACAGCCACAGTAACACCAGAACTTTAACCCACTGAGCGAGGCCTGGGATCAAACATACATCCTCATGGATACTAGTCGGGTTCATTGACCATTGCGCCACTACAGGAACTCCCACTCACTTTCTTTTATACACTTCTGTGTTTATCACATTAAAGATGTATCATTTAGTTACTGTAGCTCTACCATGGTTTTAAATGATGTGGAGGTTTATGGAGTTAAAACCAAAGACCTTTAATTAATGGTTAAGTACAGTGTGGACATTTGTGACCATCTCTCCGTCACCTGCTTTCATTTGTGTTTAGTACTTTGGCAAAGAAGCCACAGGAATCACGTGGCCAGGATTTTTAATACTCTTTTTCTTTCTTTCTTTTATTTTCTTTTTTTTTTTTTTGGTCCTTTTAGGGCCGTACCTGCAGCATATGGAAGTTCCCAGGCTAGAGGTCAAATTGGAGCTACGGTTGCCAGCCTACACCACAGTCACAGCAACATGAGATCCAAGCCACGTCTGCAACCTACACCACAGCTCGCGGCAATGCCAGATCCTTAACCCACTGAGCAAGGGCAGAGATCAAACCCACAACCTCATGAATACTAGTCAGGTTCGTTACCACTGAGCCAGGACGGGGATTCCTAACACTTTTCTTTTGGGTTACAAACCTGTATTTAAAAAATGAAAGCTATGTCTCCTATTCCTGAAAGATTCACATTCACAGGTCAATACTAAATTGTTTCTATGGTTTTAGGGAACTCACAACTCTCTCTGAAGCCGTCCCTTAGACCCTGGCTGAAAACTCCAAAGCAAACAATGAAAACAATTACTTCTCTAATGATTTTGTAGAGAATATTTGAGGATAGGGTCTTTAATATCATGAAAATCAGGTGGAAAACTACTGGGCTTCATATATGTTTATACACATATTTTTTCCTCTCAGTACGTGAGGGAGTCAACAATAGCTGCTGACCATTTACGTTTCTGTTTAAGGGAGGGGGCTAGCCAGGAATCCTGAAGACTGTGAAGAAATAGCAGGGTTTTATAGTTACAGGATCCGAAATAATTCCGTAATGGGCTGCATATGATATTGTGATTGAAATTTAAATTGTGCTTCCCCTTTTTAACAAGCCTGGATATGATCTCGTGTAAAAAGCCTATTAAGCATTATCACTTTAAATAGATGTCAGGCAGTGAGTAGGAAATGATCTAAATTAGCATAGTTAAATGCTGTATAATGCTTTTGATGCTCTTCAAGCCACAGATAACTCAAATACTTTCCATTATCTTTTTAAAAAAAATCAAAAAAGCCCAGTCCTGCTGCCCCCAGAGGCTAAGTAACAATTTCGGGTACTCCTGGCAGACATAGGGTGGAGACAGATAGGAAAACAACATAATGAAAAAACAGAGCATGAAAACAGGAGTAGGTGGGATGAAGATGAAAAAGCAGCAGCAGCTGCATCACGTAAGGAACAAAGTACGAGAATAACTGCCTTAGATTAGTGTGCTTGAAACTTTTTGGACTGGGGCCCGCAGTTACAAAATACATTTTTACACAGCGACCCAGCACACATACATGTAACAAAAGTTCCATGCAACTATGCTTGCTTACGCCTATTAACTTCAGTGTACCAATATTTTCTATTCTATTTCATTTTGACAAGTAAAAAGCTGATGGAGAACAACAATGGCTTGCAAACCAAAGCTTGAAAACACTGCTTTAGATAACGCCATTTCAATAGGCAACATCCTTAAATGTCGTTGGTCATAAGAGGGTTCCATACCTTGGGAAGACTCGAGAACGTAATTCCTTCACGAAAGTTCTAGTTCCAGCCTGCACGGGTTTGGAACCATCATCAACCTCCGTGTAGTCGTGCCTGTGCCAGTTCCTCCTCTTTTTCACTGGATTTTTAGATTAAAAAAAGAAAACCATTTTGTAACTGGTGGTACTATGTACTTTCTAATCACTGGTCTTTATAATCAGAAATAACAACTGTCAAGTATAATAATAACATTTTCAATATATTTCTAAGGCTAAAGAAGTAAAATTTATGAAAAACTGCAATTATAGGCAATTAACTGTGGGTTTTTAAAAGTCTATTTTTTCATTTCAAATTATTTTAAAACTAAGTCAAGAATTCAAAATAGCAGATTGAGCCTTTTATAACATCCACATTTATACATACTAAAACTATCACAATTATTTAAAATCATGATTTTCACAAGAACATTAGGTACAATATGATTTTTATGCACCATCCAAATTATCTTCTCGGGGCAGTGCCTTTGATCCCACATCGGAAATCTATTTTAATAGCACAGTTCCCTTCTCGTTTATGTCAAGGTGTATTCCCAAAATAAGTATGGTTACACTGACACAAAGAATAGCAGGCGAAGAGTTCCCGTTGTGGAGCACTGGAAATGAATCCGACCAGTATCCATGAGGCTACAGGTTCAATCCCTGGCCTCGCTCAGTGGGTTAAGGAGCGTTTCTGGGAGCTGTGATGGAGGCTTAAGACACGGCTCGGGTCTGGCATTGCCGTGGCTGTGGTGTAGGCCGGCAGCTACAGCTCTGACTCAACCCCTAGGCTGGGAACTCCCATATGCCCCAGGTATGGCCCTAAAAAGCAAAAACAAACAAACAAACAAAAATTGCAGGTGACTGCAGCATAATGGAAGCACAACAAGTAAGATGACAGTAAATAACTGACAGTTCCATGCTAAGATCCTGTGACTCTATGTAGCCCTGGGAGGCTACAATCTTGAATACGCACAGAAACCGAAATCAGGAGACTTGGCTTTGACTCCTTGTTTAGCTATGACTTACTCTGCGACCTTGGGCAAAAGACTTAACATGTCTGGGTCCCATCTCCTCAATGCAGAAATGAAGAGGATGGGCGCTGTTTTACAGAATGTGTTGAAGAACCTTAATGAAAGGGAAGATGGAGAAGAGGCAGAGATGAGAGCTCTGGACCTCACTCCTCTTTCTACCAGGGTGGCATCACCAACACATCTTTGTGTGCAGTATCAACGTAAGATTTCAGTTTTACTCCTCTTTAAGTTTGAAAATCACCTTTAAGCCTAAAACCCCCATGATTCTGGTCAATGTATCAAAAAGTAAGATGGAGAGCAACGTGGATAGACAGTTTCATAGACAGATATGAGTTAAAGTAACTTAAAGTGTTAATAGTGGAACCTAGGTGGTGGCTTTAGAGGTACTTGTTGCAAAATTCTTTCAAATTTTCCTATATGTTTTCCTGCATGTATAATAAAACCTTGGTGAGCAGACAACTCTGAGTCTAAATTACTTCAATCCTTTGCCTTACAAAGATCATAATAAAAAAAAATAATGCTGAATTCTCATGGATAAGGGGAAGTCACACTAAATAATCAATAGGGGTGGAAATAAGGCTTATTCATATCGAAGAGTCTAAAGCAAAATTCCCAAGTAATTTATGGCAGTCAGAGCCTCAATATGGAAGAGTAAATCCCATTTTTTAAACACCTCATGGAAAAAACTGACAATCATTAAGCAATCTTCCTAGAAAATACCATTAAGATGTCCTTTGTGTGTTATTCTTTTCTTACTTAAAATTAGTTCTAAAATTCAAGGGTGCAGTTCCCTTAGTGGTGCAGTGGGTTAAGGACCCAGTGTTGTCACTGCTGTGGCTCATGTAGAAGCTATGGCACAGGTTCCAATCCCTGGCTCCAGAACTTCTGCTTGCTGTGGGTGTGGCCCCCCCAAAAAATTCAAGAGTATTTCATCTCAAGTTTTTTTCCTATATATACGGGCAACCAATAAGCTGCCGATTACTCTTCCTTGCTATCAAACGTGCTAACTTGCAGGATGTTAGGAGAAAACTACAGCTGTCCTGATGGGCCAGCAGACTCATTAACATGTAACATCAACCACTGCAAGAGCTGACTGAATTTCTTAGAAGAAGGCCACTGAAAGAGTACTTTAACAGTGGTCAGAGGGCAAGGAGAGAAAATTTTGAGTCTGGATTGCATGTGCCTGAGGAGCACTGAGAATATGTGTTTAAGTATTGGGCTAGGCTGGCTGGTGTTCTGCTTTTTTTTTTTTTTTTTTTTGAGGGGGGCTGTTTTTTTCATACTGGCCCTCGAATGGAGTTCTTACTAGTCGGGTTCGTAATCCACTGAGCCACACTAGGAACTCCTCAAATGGAGTTCTAAATTCCCATTAAGGGGGTAAAGTCAAAAATTCACCAAATGGATGAATATTATACTGTCTCAATGGTGTCTGTAGTAAGGACTCCTGGGGAACTCTGAAAGAAACAGGAAACCCTTGATGGCAAGCAAGAAAGGCTTAAGAGCAGAGAGAAGGGGACCAAAAGGGATACCCAAATTAGGGGTGAGGGTGAGCCTTAAGTCAAGATAAAACAGATTACTGGAATGGATCTTGGGCATTTTCCTCATGGGTACTTAGTGTAGGAATTTTACCCAGAAGACATCCGATGACTGATCTTATGTTATCCAAGGAGGAGAAGCACATGAAGGGGCAGGTAAGAGTCAAGCTTCTCTCTGAAGCATTGTTATTCAAAGTACAGGTCATGATCCATTATGGATTGTGAAATCAATTTAGTGAGCATAACGAGCTTTTAAAAAAATTAAATCAAATTAAAGAAAAAGAAAATAGAGTGCCTCACATGCAGTAGTGTTTTAAAAACTACATTATTCTGCCTCACAGTAACCCATTTAACATTTCTTAGAGATTAAATTCAAATTATTTCATTTGGGGGTTATTTAAATTCTAAATTGAAACTTACATTTTAGTTCTGTTTCCTTTCTTGATATAACAACCCAGATTATTTATTTCCTCCAAGAATTATACTTGGTCAGTAATTACTTCAAGTTATATACTACATACTTCAGTGCTACACAAAATAAGACACTTTAAAAACATTTATGACATGAATTAGTCAATTACGCATGTAACAGTTCTACCAATTTGCTAACCTCAAATTTTATAGTGTTAACCAACAAAAAGGATAATCTGTACTTTACGAAGAAATATTTTAATGCATTCATATACCTTAAATTATTAAATCTTTAAATTATTAAATTTTTAAATTTTTTATTTTATAGTGGAGTATAGTTGATTTACACTGTCGCGTTACTTTCAGATGTACGACGAAGTGTTTCGGTTATACATGTACATATATCCATTCTTTTCCAGATTCTTTTCCCATCTAGGTTATTAAAGAATACTGCGTAGAGTTCCCTGTGCTATATAGTAGGTCCTTGCTGATTAACTATTTTATATATAGTAGTGTGTTCATGCTAATTCCAAACTCCTAATTTATTCCTCCCTTTCCCCTTCAGTTACCATAATTTTGTTTTCTAAGTCTATGAGTCTGTCTCTGTTTCATGAATTAGTTCATTAATACCATTCTTAAAAATTCCACATAAGTGACGTTATATGATACTTGTTTCTCACTTACTTCACTTAGTGTTATAATCTCTTTAGTTTGAACACAAATATGCCAACATGCAGTCTAGATTTTTAAGAAAAGAAAGTTATAATATAATCCAAAGCCTTTAAAATCTTTACTCTCACATATAATGACTATGAATATTCCAATCTATTCTTCTGAACTATCTGTCAAAGGCTAAGGATAAATATCACTTTATGGGTGTTGCTGGTTTATTCCAGAGGATGCGTGAGCTTCCGTGCCCATGCCCTTGGCCAGGAAGAAGAGTGCAGGCAGACACTTGGTCTGACCTCTGTCTTCCTGGGGACAGAGACCGTCCTACAGGGAAGTTGTTTCAATCAGAGGACAGCTGGGTAGAACTCTAGGTCATACTCAACATTATGACCAAGTCTGGATAACAAAAGTAGTACTCTAGCATACCAACGCCCTAGTTTTCTTCTAAAAGTATAATATGCACTAAAGTCTTATCCTGTACACTGTTCCAAATAATAATGAAATATTTTTGCTTCTTCTTCCAGCCTTACTGAGCTATAACTGACATACAGCACTGCACAAATTTAAGTTGTAGCGCATAAAGATTTGCCTTACATATGTCATGAAATGATTACCATAAATTTAGAGAACATACATCATCTCATTATGAAATAAACAGGAAAAACATTTTTTTTCCTGTAATGAGAACGCTTAAGATCCACTTTCTTAACAACTTTCACAGAGAACATGTATCATGCTGTACATCCCTAGTATTTATCTTATAACTGAAAATTTGTACCTTTTGATTACCTTCATCAAATCCCCTCCACCTCCCGCCTCTAGTAACCACAAATTTATTCTTTTTCTATGAATTTATTTGTCTTTGAAGGATAAATGACCATAATACTATGTTAGTTCCTACTATATAACATAGTGATTCAGTATTTTTACACATTTCGAAATGACCACTACAATAGGTCTAGTTACCATTCTTTTTCGTTTTGCTTTTTTTTAGGGCCTCACCCATGGCACATGGAAGTTCCCAGACCAGGGGTCTAATTGGGGCTGCAGCTGCCAGCCTATGCCACAGCCACAGTAACGCCAGATCCGAGCCACATCTGCAACCTACACCACAGCTCACAGCAATGCCGGATCCTTAATCCACTGAGAAAGGTCAGGGATCAAACCTGTGTCCTCACGGATACTAGTCAGGTTCATTACCACTGCACCACCAAGGGAACTCAACCATTCTTTAAAATATATATATATATGTGTGTGTGTGTATATATATATATATATAAAGCAATAAAGACAGCTGAAATCAGTTTCCAGAATCAGAAAAATTTTACCTTATTGCACTTCTCAAATTGAAGGCTTTGAAAACATGTATTTGAGTTTGGGGGTTTTGCACACTGACAATTAAGAATGACAGTATTTTTTTCACTTAATGTTTTGATTTGTTAAATAAGTTATTTAACAATTCAAACAAAAACTGTAGTCTCAATATCTGCAGAAAAATCTTCCTTATAGTTCTTGGTGGGTATAATATAACTAGTCAGAGTCTCATTAAAATATTGTCATGTATACATTAAGTTCTAAACTTCAATTTCTATTTAAGCTCCTAGTACTTACTCAATGAGGAACCATGTAGAACTGCACAGTTGGGACAGTGATACAGGTCAATGTCAACAGCATGATGTTCTTCTACTCCAACACAGCTAAGATAAAGAAAAATAAAAACAATACGTCAATAAGTGGAAAATCTTGACTATAATAGATCAGTTAGAATTTAAATGAAAAATGTACCACAACCTCATCAACAAATTTTGTAGAGTACAGAAACATGAGAATACATTTTATCCTTCCCTACATACTTGCTGATTAATTGTGTGTCGCATAACCTACCCAAATACATGGGAAGTAACTGACTAGGATAGACACATGCTGGACCACTAAGCAAGCCTTGGTAAATTTAAGAAAACTGAAACTAAAATCATATCAAGCAACTTGGTATGACCACAACATTATGAGGATAGACATCAACTACAAGAAAAATAATGCAAAAATCACAAACATGTGGAGGCTAAACAATACGCTAGTAAACAACCAAGGGATCACTGAAGAAATCAAAGAGAAAATCAAAAACTACCTAGAGACAAATGAAAATGAAACACATCAACCCAAAAACCTATGGGATGCAGAAAAAGTAGCTCGAGGAGGGAAGTTTATAGCAATATAAGCTTGGCTCAGGAAACAAGAAAAACCTCAAATAACCAACTTAATCTTACACCTAAAGCAACTACAGAAAGAAGAACAAACAAAACCCAAATTTAGGAGAAGGAAAGAAATCACAAACATCAAAGCAGATCTTGATCTTGTTTCAGAAAACAAGAGAAAAGGTCAATGAAACTAAAAGCTGGTTCTTTGAAAAGATAAACAAAATTGATAAACTGTAACCCAGACTCACCAAGAAAAAATGGAGAGGGCCCAAATCAGTAAAATTAGAAATGAAAAAGAAATTATAACCAATACCACACAAATACAAAGGATCATAAGAGACTATGAGAGACAACTATATGCCAATAAAATGGACAACCTAGAAGAAATGGACAAATTCTTAGGTACAATCTTCCAAGACTGAGCCAGGAAGAAAGAGAAAATAAGAACAAGCCAATTATAAGAACTAAAACTGAACCTGTGATGTAAAAACTCCCAAAAAACAAAAGCCCAGAACCAGATGGCTTCAGAGGCAGATTCATCCAAACATTTAGAGAAGCGGTAACACCTACCTTTTTTTTTTTTTTTTTTAGGGCCACACCCACAGCATATGGAGATTCCCAGGCTAGGGGTCACGTCAGAGCTGTAGCTGCTGGCCTACACCACAGCCACACAGCAATGCCAGATGCGAGATGCATCTTCTACCCACACCACAGCTCCGGACCCTTAACCCACTGAGCAAGGCCAGGGACTGAACCTGCCTCCTCATGGATGGATTCGTTTTCTGAGCTGTGATGGAAACTCCAACACCTATCTTTCTAAAACTATTACAAAAAATGGCAAAGGAAGGAACACTTTCAAACTTATTCTCTGAGGTCACTATCAGCCTGATACCAAAATGAGACAAAGATGCCACCAAAAATAAAAGTACAGCCCAATATCACTGATGAACACAGACGCAAAAATCCTCCACAAAATGCTAACAAACTAAATCCAGTAATATATTTAAAGAATCCTACACCATGATCAAGTGGGATTTACCCCAGGAATGCAAGGATTTTTCAATCAAAACGAAAAGACAACCTACAAAATGGGAGAAAATATTCGCAAATGATGCAGCTGACAAGGATTAATCTCCAAAATATATAAATAGCTCAAACAGCTCAATATTAAAAAAGTAATAACCCAATCCAAATATAAGCAGAAGACCTAAACACACATTTCTCCAAAGAACACATACAGATGGCTAATAGGTACATGAAAAAATGCTCAACATCACTCATTATTAAAGAAATGAAAATCAAAACTACAATGAAGTATCACCTCACTCTGGTTAGAATGGTCATCATCAAAAAATCTGCAAATAATAAATGCTGGGCAGAGTGTAGAGAAAAACTAACCCTCCTACACTAGTGGTTGGAACGTAAATTAGTGCAGCCATTATGGAGATTAAAATGGAGCTTCTTTAAAAAACTAAAAATAGGAGGTCCCGTTGTGTCTCAGCAGTAATAAACCTGACTTGCATCCACGAGGACTTGGGTTCGATCCCTGGCCCTCAGTGGGTTGCTCTGAGCTGTGGTGTGGGTCACAGACGAGGCTCATTTCTAGCATTGCCATGGCTGTGGCGTAGGCCAACAACTGCAGCTCTGACTCGACCCCTAGCCTGGGAGCTTCCATATGGCGCCGCTGCACATACCTTAGAGAAACTCATGCACAGTTGCACAAGGACACTATATGGAAAAGGTAACAGAATCATTATTTCTAATGGTCTATCAACAGTAAAATGCATAAACTACAGTATATTCTCACAACGGAATTCTATATGACAATAAAAATGAAAGATCTATAGACTCGTGCAGTAACTGAATTAATTCCATGAATGTCAATACTATGTTTTTAAAAATCTAATGTATACTCTTATTCTACATCTACATGAAGTTCAAAACAATGCAGAGCTGCAGTACAGTGTTAAGGGGAAACTACAAGAAGAGCAAGGAAGAGATGGATCCTAACAGTAGGTTTCCTCCAGGGAGTTGTGATCTGCAACGGACTGGCCAGGAGGTGTCCTGGGATCCCAGGTGGTTGTTATTACAAGACGATATGTTTTATAATTATTCATTAAATTATACATTTATGTCTCAGACACTTTTGTTTTATTTCACAACTAAAATACTTAAGGATAAAATCCTATCTACAATCATATTAAAAAGATTAAGCAAAAAAAAAACCTTGTAATGTATTAATTTGCATTACTAACAATCTAAACAAAATATCAAAAACAATGAATCTTAGAAATTTGTGGCAAGCCCAAAACAAACCTAATCTCAACTGAGGATTCCAGTACAATAGTTTCCATAAGATTTGAGAGTCTGAGTAGTTTTTCAATCAAGACCAAAAAAAGTCTAAACCAGTTGTCAAAATTAACATAATACCTCCAACTGAATATTCAATCCATGTAATGAATCAAGTTCTTGCAATTTCTCTTTGAGTAGAACTGAAATTTCCTTGGTTTTATTTGTCCAATTTAGATATTCTTCATTTATTTCCACACAAAGAAAAGATGAATACATTAACTGGGGTTTTTTTGTTTGGGGTGTTTTTTTTCTTTTTAGGGTTGCATCCATGGGCACATGGAAGTTCCCAGGCTAGGGGTCAAATCAGAGCCTACCAGCCTACGCCACAGCCACACAATGCACACCACAGCTCACAGCAACACAAGATCCTTAACCCACTGAGTGAGGCCAGGGATGGAACCTGAGTCCTCACGGATGCTAGTCAGATTTGTTTCTGCTGAGCCAACAACAGAACTCCTTAACTGTTTTAAAAGGCATTTTTTAACTGAAAAACCATTTCCAACCCAATTAAATAATCCCTGTGCAAAAATGTCTACATATTTATGTCTAACACAATGGCTCCATGTTTGTTTTATAAGACACCTAAAAGGGTTTATGAAACCCTAAGAAAAGATGAAGAACCATTGGGCAGAGGCTTCACATTTCCTAATTCCAAAACCTACTTACAAAGCTACATAAATCAAGATAGTGTGATATTGAGATATAGATCAATGGAATAGAATTGTGAGTCCAGAAATAAACCCTTATCATTTAAGATCAAGTGATTTTCAACAAGGGTGCAGCAATTATCCAATGGGGAAAAGAACAGTCTTTTGAACAAATGGTACTGAGACAAATACATGCAAAAGAATGCAGATGGACCCCAACCACACAGCATATACAAACATTAACTCAAATGGATCATATACCTAAATGTAAGAACTAAAATTATAAAATTCCTCAAATAAAGCATAGGAGTAAATAAATCTTCATGGCCTTAAATGAAAAAATGGTTTCTCGGAGTTCCCATTGTGGTCAGCAGTAACGAACCTGACTAGTATTAATGAGGACGTGGGTTCAATTCCTGGCTTTGCTCAATGGGTTAAGGATCCGGCATTGCCATGCGCTATGGTGTAGGTCACAGATGCGACTGGGATCTGATGTTGCTGTGGCTGTGGCTGTGGTTGGCAGCTGCAGCTCCGATTCAACCCCTAGCCTGGGACCTTTCACATGCCGTGAGTGCAGCCCTGGAGGAAAAAAAAAAAAGTTTCTTAGATATAGCACTAAAAACATGAGGGACCAAAGAAAAAGAGATAAATGGATGTCACATTGCAACACAAAGGCTTCTGTTTTCTCACCTTAGTTTGGTATGAGATAATCAGCTAAGTTTGGACCGTGGTAGAGAGGTGTGAGGAAACAAAGTACAAAATAACTGACCTGAAGCACGAGAGACCAAGAAACAGTGACCTCGCTGGGGCAGTGCTGAGACTCCACCTGAGGTCTGTGAGAATGGATTCTAAGTGAAACCATCTCTGCACAGCTGGGTGACTGCTTTTCATTTTCTCAGCAATGTTCAACCATGTGATGCAGTGGAGGAGGTTGGGTCTGTCCAGAGTTGGGGTTTTGTAGGCAAAGACTAGAAAGAGAACTGAAGCTATTCACAAGGGAGACAATATAATGATGAACCATGAAATCTGAACTGGAAAAAAGGGGCATGAAGATAGAAAAGGGCAGTGAGAAACGGTGAGATGATCTGAGGGGTTTTGATGAGTGCCTAGCACTGACTCAGTGGAAGGTTGTGACAAGTGACCTGTAAGGGGCAGAGACTATGCTCAAAGAGTAGACTGTTTAGAATTTGAGGTTTCTGGCGTAGCATAGCCTATTACAGTGAGAAGGTACAAGTATAATAACAGCAGGTGGCTAAAATGGAGCCAAAAAAGGGGGGGTGTCACTGGAGATAAATGAGAAGATGTGTGAGAGGTACCTCTACATTCAGTGAAACAGAATTCAAAGCCAAATTTCCCTGTTTTTGAAAGTGAGGTTCAATAGGGGTCAGTAACAGAACAGAAACTCAAGGCCACAGAAGCCAATTTGACGTCTTGTCATACCTGGAATACGGCCCCCTTCATTATTCTTAAAAAGTGGTGGTTACGTCAAAAGAATTGAGAAAAAAATCCTATGTTGTAGAAAACCTAAACCAATCTATACCATAAACTTATCTTAAATATCTAAGATACATATATAAGGGTGATTCCCATAAAGCTTAGGGGGGAGAGAGACGACAAGGACATTCCAATTAATTAAGACACTGGGCAATCTTCGCTAATGACCCTCAAAGACCCATGGTTCCTCTCTCTTCTACTCTTCACTTCCATACTCACCATACATACCCTCTTTTATGAAAATGTCAGCGATATCTTCAGGTTTTGGCCAATTCTAATCAACTGAAAAAGCATTTAGAGCTTAAGTTTATTAAAAATTTCAGAACTGAATAGAACTTAATGTGGTAAATTAGTAAAAACAATACATCTGATAAATTAGTCAATCTGAAAAACAATCTCATAAAATACAATTTTAAAAAATCGAATCAAATTTTTTAAATTTGAAAAATCATAAAAATTAGGAGTTCCTGTCTTGGCTCAGTGCAAATGAATCTGACTAGCATCCATGAGGTTGCAGGTTCGATTCATGGCCTCGCTCAGTGGGTTAAGGATCCGGCGTTGCCATGAGCTGTGGTGTAGGTCGCAGACGTGGCTCAGATCCCACTGTGGCTGTGGTGTGGGCCAGCGGCTATAGCTCTGATTCGATCCTTAGCCTGGGAACCTCTGTATGCTGCGGGTGCAGTCCTAAGAAGACAAACAAACAAACAACAACAGCAAAAACACACAAAAATTAAATGTTCCTAAACCAGGTTATTTCAGATCTTTGGAGGGCATTGAAAGGAACTATTACATACATTTCAGTTTCTCTCTCTGGAGGAATAGCTTCTCCCACCCTTCACCACCCATTAAAAGAATTCTAAAGTCATTGGAGCTTTAACGAATGCAGTAGCACACATAAAATGTGGAATTCTGAAAGCAAATTTTCTAAGAATAAACTTTAATCCTCCTTTTGTCTCTCATTCCCTTTATTTCTCTTATAAAACTATCCTTCATAAACAAATTGCTCCACTTTTTTCTAAGGCAAAATGTTCAATGTTTATTAGACCATTGTGAGGGGGGGGGGAGGAGGTGTTTTCCTATAGGGGTGAGGATCTGACCTCTGCTGAATAGCTTCCATCTATAGAAGAACAGCCTCACTGCCATTTGGTGAGTGGGACAGTGACAACTTTAGCACTTTCTATTGTCTTAATCTTCTGAAATTGTTGCTTAGCTGGCATTTTTTTGACACTTGACAAGAAGAGAATCAAATTAATGACTAACCAGAATTCCCCAGGATCTGCCAAACATTCTCTTTTTTTCTCCTGAATAACGCTCCCATTTATATGCTCTCCTCTGGGTGTCAGAAGAGTGGGTGGCCAAATTCTTTAAGGTCTTCCTGCCAGTGGACTTCATTAGATATTCCTCTTGTTCCAAATGCTCTCCCCATTCCTCACCAAGCAGTCTTAAATTACCTTGTCTTTAAAACTCAACTCAAACTCCTCCTCCTTGGTGTCACTTCACTGGGTCACTCCAAAGTCCTGCCACATTTTATTGGCATACATTGCCCTTCATTTCTCATGTTGACATTTTATACACTCGCTTTCCTAAGTTGAACTCAAGACTTCCCTCAGTACCAAATACAGTGCCCTCTCAATACAATGATTCCAGCAAATCTCTGTTGGCTCTTAACTGTGAAAACTTGTTTGAATACTGATATATTGTGGTAAAGTTACAAGCAGCTTTAAAAAAAAAAAAAATGCTGTTCAGCTTGAATTTTTTAAGAAGTTGGTACAGAAACTAAAGGAAACAGTAAAAAAGGGAAAGATCTTTCAATGTTTGAATTAGTACATTTTTCATCTTTCCTTATATGGTAGAAGATGTAGTAAGGAAATTCATTCATTTCAATTTTTGCTTCAGTGCAAGGTTTCACCTGTGTTTCAAAAGTTTGCTTTTTAACCCGAGGGTGATTCTTACAAGGTCTTGCTAGAGGACTGAGTCATTCATGGTGCAACTCCCAACGCCTCACACTAAGATCATCAAGGGGGCTGGGGAGTGGCCTTTGAGATGAGTTACCACCAGGAATACAGAGGACAGCTCAAATTGCTTTTCGACTTCCTTTCATTTCATAACTCTGGGGTCAGTTGAGGCCTCAATAAGCCAGCAATAAGCCAGGCAAGGCCTCCTCAGTCCAGTTCCATGCAACCAGAAAAACTGGCGTCAACTGGCTTCAATGGGATGTATAGATTTTGAAATTAGAAAGGCTTGGTTTGACTCTAACTCCACTAGTTTTGACTTTGAGCAAGTTTCTTAATCCCTCTGAGCAGGAGTTCCCATAGGATTAAATAAGATAATGTATATAAATACGTAAAAAGCATGTGGCGTAGCATACACTAAGCAGTGCTACAGTAAATATATTAAGTAATTAACAGGAACCATTAAGATTGCTATGTTTCTATTCAGTACCAGTCACAACAGCTCTGGGCTTATTACCTATAAAGTTTGAGCCCAAGCAGAAAACTTGGCTTTATCTTAGGCTTAATATTTTTTTCTTCAATGATGTCTCTTCAGAGTATATATTAGACATTCATATGTCCATTCTTTGAGGGAAAAAGAGAATTTGTTTACAATTTTTAATTACTTCGTGATGGTTGAGTTCTCTGGAGTCAGTCTGCCTATGTTAGAATCCTGGGCTACTCCCCTTAGTAGCTGTGTAAATTTGGGTAACTTTGTTTTTTGTCTCATGTGTAAAGACGGAGATAATAACAGTATCTCCTTCAAAGAGTTAAGAAAATTAACTAAGTTAATAAACATACAGTGCTTAGAATGAAACTACAGAACACTGGTTTTGCTGGTCCAAAAACTTTACTTTGCTAACCAGTACTGGCTTAATAGGATGACACTCCTACTAAGTACTACAATGACAGTTAAGTATTTTCACTTTTAAATTATATTTTATGCAGTGTTCAAACCCCTAAGACGCAGTATAATCAGATATCAGCTAAAGCAAAAATTTATAATTTGTACATATGAAATGCTTTCATTAAAAACCAAACTGGTAATTTACAATCGAGTCTGTGATGCAGAAAAACTCAACTTCTTTTATTTTCTTGCTGACATATAAAACTGTTTTCACAAAATTAAGTGCCTCTCTTTACAAGCTGAGTATGGCATTTATCAACGTTTGTGAAGATTTTATTTTTGACACATTAAAGCTATTTATTGGCATGTTTTGTGCTTAACTATAATCAACAAGGATTTTGAATGAATTGCACACTCTGAACCAAATTCCTTCAAGTTCATAATAATATCAGAAAACTAGACACTTTTCCTACCTCTAACAGCTGGCTCATGCTTCCAACTGTCCTAGGGGTTCCTAAGCTATTTTCAACCAGCTGACTAAGAACATCTATGGTAGTAAGGGTTAGGGAGGAAGACAATATAAAAGAGAACTGAACAAAGAACATGGGAGAAAAATAAGGGGCTGAAAAACCAATAGATGAGCTCACTGATACAAAATGCACCCCTTAAAAAGCTGAAAATCCTGTTGACAAGCTTCTAATAAAATCTGTTCCAAGATGAATGTGTGAAATACATACATCATATATAATTGACATGCTGATACATTACACTATTTGCTTCTAGAGTGCAGAAAACATGCTTGTTCTGCTGGGCACTGTCTGACTGACACCTGAGTACACGGGGGAGGCAACATAAATGGTAAATGGATTAAAGGATCTTTATAAATAAGCATAAAAAAAACCCTGTTATCTTGGGAAAGCAGTAATTTCTACCAGAATGCTTAAAGAAAGGAAAGGTGTTTTAAATTTCTGAAATCTCCAAAAAGCTGACTCTATGTGCTTTTCACCATCCTGTGGTCATTCCTCTAGCCACTCAATCTCTCAAGCTAATACTCTTACTCCTTTTTAGCAATCTACTTGCTGCCTGTCCAGCTGTATAAGGAATGTCTATAGAGACCAAGGAAAGCTATAATGCCCAGTGGGTCTGCTGTTTCATGGAGATAGACTATACTTCTATTTATAGCCAGTGAGACATCAAATAAATGCTATTCAAAAATGAGTATCATGTGAGAATGTAACAAGAACTTTGTAAATCATCTTGGAGGAGAAAAACTTGCCATGATGATACAAGATAAACAGTAACAATTACATCAAGGTTTGCTTGGCAATGTTCTTTTTTCTTTTTCTTCCTTTTCTTTTTTTTATACGGCTGCACCTGTGGCATATGGAAGTCCGCAGGCTAGAGGTCGAATTGGAGCTGCCTCTAAGGCCTATGCCACAAGCCACACCAATGTCAGATGCAAGCCGCATCTGCAAACCATGCCACAGCTTGTGGCAATGCCGGATCCTTAACCCACTAAGCAAGGCTAGGAATCAAACCTGCAACCTCACAGAGATTACGTCAGGTTCTTAATCCACTGAGCCACAAGAGGAACTCGATTGGCAATGTTCCTAAGTTCACAAAGGAATTAAAAACTATACTATCAGTGCGTACATTACTGCCTTCATGTATTTCTGATTGATAAATTCTACCTAGTAACTAGTAGCAAGAAAAAAACATGCAAAAATTTGTTCTAGGAGTTCCTGCTGTGGCTCAGCGGGTTAAGAACCCAACTAGTATCCATTGGGATGTAGGTTCAATCCCTGGCCTCGCTCAGCGGGTTAAGGATCTGGCATTGCTGCAAGCTGCAGCATAAGTTGCAGATGCGACTCTGATCCAGTGTTGCTGTGGCATTTACCAGCAGCTGCAGCTCTGATTTGACCCCTATCCTGAGAACTTCCGTATGCCACAGGTGCAGCTCTAAAAAGAAAAAAAAAAAAAGGAAAGAAAAAAATTGTTCTAAAGCAACTGGAATCTAGAGGTTCATGAAATGTTTGCTGAGTCCAGTTCCTTGCCGAGAAACGAAAGATTTAAGGAATTAACATTCTAAGAAAACTTTTTTAAACCCATTTAATGCTCAGTCTATCTGTGCTTCCAAACCTTGCCATGCATTAGAATCTCCCTCAGAGCTTGAACAAGCTGTTCCAGGCAGCCTTTCAAAAGAACAGGGCAGCTCTGCAAGAAGGGATATGGCAAGATTTCCAAGCTATGCTGTAAAGCCACAAAAGCCAGGCCCAGAACCGTGTGCACAGCTCCCCCAGAAAGGCATGTTTGTAAATGCAGAGTATATGTGTGGAACAATATGCACAAAATGCGTAAGGGTGGTTGCCTCTGGGAAAGAAAACTGAAAGGATGTAAAGTGAGGAAAGGGAAAACTGCCTTTACCATGTAACTCCCCATCTTTTTACTGTGCATTGCCTAGTCTTTAAAGAAAAAGCGGAGTTCCGACATGGCTCAGTGGTTAACGAATCTGACTAGGAACCATGAAGTTGCGGGTTCGATCCCTGGCCTTGCTCAGTGGGTTAAGGATCTGGCGTTGCCGTGAGCTGTGGTGTAGGTCGCAGGCGCGGCTTGGATCCTGAGTTGCTGTGGCTCTGGCGAAGGTCAGCAGCTATAGCTCCGATTAGACCCCTAGCCTGGAAACCTCCACATGCCGCTGGAGCAGCCCCAGAAAAGGCAAAAAAACAAAAAGAAAATAAAAATAAATAAAAATGAAAATAAGGTTCCTTAAAAAAAAAAAAGGAAGAAAGAAAGAAAGAAAAAGAAAAACACATTCTTGAGCCCCACCTTACTTAGATCTACAGGGAAAAGTTAAAGGGTGGGGCCCAATAATCTTTATTTTTAATAAGTTCCCTAGGTAATTTTCCTGCAGAAAGCTCAGCAGAGAAATGACATTTGGGGAACTACTGATCTAAAAGCCCTAGCAGAGAGGCTAGGGCAATCCCTTCTTCACAGCTGCTTCCTATGAAAACTGTGTTGCCCTAATTAGACTTTTAGTGTCTTAAAGACATGAGTTAATAACTCAAGGATTTAAGTTAATAACTCAAGAATTTCTTATTCCCCCTCAGATCTACCCAAAGCTGACTATACAGTAGATGCTCACAGAATATTTTACTGACACAAAGCTGAAATTCCAAGCCCATTAGGGAGGCATTAGTTTGGGCTACTACCTGGAGCCTGCTTAAATATGAATTTTGAAAATACAAATGGTAGAAAATGGATATGACGGGTAAAAATAAATAACCAATGGCTTTT
Organism: Phacochoerus africanus; assembly: GCF_016906955.1. NCBI lineage: Eukaryota > Metazoa > Chordata > Mammalia > Artiodactyla > Suidae > Phacochoerus > Phacochoerus africanus. The sequence continues at coordinate 9,614,641 of NC_062559.1, read as the reverse complement.
TCTCTTGAGATCTAACTTGGAAATGTCCATACTTTATGTCAATGAAAAAGGATGTAGTATCCTGAATGATCAGGTTTAGTCACAGGTATAATCTTACTGCGCAAAATCTGTCATTACAGATTTATATACCATGCCCATTATATTTTGTTCTCCTATTCTGTAGCTTCTGAGTATCCCCCCCCTTTTTTTTTGTCTTTTTAGGGCTGCACCCTCAGCATACGGAGGTTCTCAAGCCAGGGGTCGAATCGGAACAGTAGTCGCTGGCCTACACCACAGCCACAGCAATGCCAGACCCAAGCTGCATTTGCGACCTACACCATAGCTCATGGCAATGCCAGGTCCTCAACCCACCGAGCCAGGTCAGGGACCAAACCCACACCCCCTCATGGATACTAGGCAGATTCATTGCCGCTGTGCCACAAAGGGAACACCAAGTATCCCTATCTTAATTAGATTTTCCAATTAGGGTATCTACTAAAAGAATATGTAGATTAAATAGATTATAAACAGAAACAGATTTTTTTTATTTTTTATTTTTAGGGCTGCACCCACCGCATACGGAAGTTCCCAGGCTAGGGGTCAAATGAGAGCTGCAGCAGCCAGCCTATGCCACCGTCACAGCAATGCCGGATCCTCAACCCACTGAGCAAGGTCAGGATCAAACCCGCAGCCACATGGATAGTAGTCGGGTTCTTAACCTACTGAGCCACAACAGAACTCCAGAAACAGATTTTTAAAAGATGAACCAATAGCCATCAAGTATTTTCATTTCAACCCAGCTGACAGTTTTATTTCCCATGTGAGCATGGAGAGGAAAGCTACATTTTCTAGGGTCTAATGATACCTACAGAAGATTTAAAATATGCAGGGCTCGGAGATCACACCCTGGGATAAAAGATAACAGCAAGTCATAACTTTTACACTGAGAACGCTTGGAGATGAATCAGCTACAAAGGACAGAGTCAACTCCTGCAGATCTAGGGCCCTAATGAGCTTCTCCTCTTGTAAACAGTCTTCAGTGCCCAAATCTAAGGGAAGAGACCACATTCCAAGTGAAGCCAAGAAAAAGGATGCATCTTAGAGACCCTGCTGTTGAGACAGAAACTTAGGTTTCTAAGGGAGACTACTTAACATCCTTAACACGTGTCTTCATTCTCAATGAAAGATGAGCTAGAGCAGAGCTTAGGATCATGGGGATCTTGACATAATCCATAACAAATATCCCTACTTGAAGATTGCAAAGAACTTCAAAAAAAATCCCAAATCATAAGTACCCATCAAAAGCTAAACAGGTAGTGCTGAGTTATCACCAGCAAACACTGGACTATCCTATTTCAAAACATACAGTATGAGCCATATGTAAAGTGTGTAACATGTAGGACTTTTTACCTATTTGTATGTTGGATCCATTCAAAAGATGATTTACTATTATAGGTTCCTCAAAATTCATTAGAGGAACAGATGATAGATGTTTGACAGAGGTCAAATGATAGATGATTGGCAAATATAAGAAAAATACAGGGAGTTCCCGTCGTGGCTCAGTGGTTAACGAATCCGACTAGGAACCATGAGGTTGCGGGTTCGATCCCTGGCCTTGCTTAGTGGGTTAAGGATCCGGCATTGCTGTGAGCTGTGGTGTAGGTCGCAGACGCGGCTCGGATCTCGAGTTGCTGTAGCTGTGGCATAGGCCAGCGGCTACAGCTCCGATTTGGACCCCTAGCCTGGGAACCTCCATATGCCGCAGAAGCGGCCCAAGAAATGGCAAAAAGACAAAAGAAAAGAAAAATACCAGAGTTCCCATCATGGTGCAGCGGAAATGAATCCGACTAGGAACCATGAGATTGCGGGTTCAATCCCTGGCCTCACTCAGTGGGTTAAGGATCCAGCATTGCCGTGAGCTGTGGTGTAGGTAGCAGACGTGGCTCGGATCTGGTGTTGCTGTGACTCTGGCATAGGCTGGCAGCAACAGCTCTGATTAGACCCCTAGTCTGGGAACCCTCCATGCGCTGCAGGTGCAGCCCTAAAAGGAAAAAAGACAATAATAATAATAATAAAAATAAATAAAAAAATTTTAAAAGACAAAAAAAAAGAAAAAGAAAAATACAGGCAGTCCTCAATTTGCAAGGGAGTATGGGGCCATAAAAACAGTCATTCGGAGTTCCCGTCATGGCTCAGCAGTCTAAGAATCGGACTGGCATCCATGAAGATGCAGGTTCAATCCCTGGCCTTGCTCAGTGCGTTAAGGACCCAGCACTGCCATGAGCTGTGGTATAGGTCCAGACTCAGCTCAGATCCTGCATTGCTATGGCTGTGGTGTAGGCCGGCAGCTACAACTCTGATTCAACCCCTAGCCTGGGAACCTCCATATGCCGCTGATGAGGACCTAAAACAAACAAACAAACAAACAAAAACAACAACAAAAAAACATTCAAGGTGAAACCATGCAAAGCAATCTTAGAAATCAATGGAGGGAGTTCCCGTCGTGGTGCAGTGGTTGACGAATCCGACTAGGAACCATGAGGTTGCGGGTTCGGTCCCTGCCCTTGCTCAGTGGGTTAACCATCCGGCGTTGCCGTGAGCTGTGGTATAGGTTGCAGACGCGGCTCGGATCCTGCGTTGCTGTGGCTCTGGCGTAGGCCGGTGGCTACAGCTCCAACTCAACCCCTAGCCTGGGAACCTCCATATGCTGCGGGAGCGGCCCAAGAAATAGCAACAACAACAACAACAATAACAACAAAAGACAAAAAAATAAAAAATAAAAAAAATAAAGAAATCAATGGAGAAAAATTTTAATTGTTCCCTAACTTTCAAAAATGTTTGAGAAATAATTTAAATTTCTCTCAACTATAACAGAAAAAATAAAAATCATAAAAAATAAACAAAACTCTCTTACTGTTGATTATATGAAGAAATGGAAAGTTAGTAAAACATATTTATTTAGTACCCTGTAACTTAAAACATTATACTATTAAGTCTGCCAACACGTAAGTACTTCTGGATGCATATCAAGAGTCTCTCAAACGATGGCAGTGTCAACATTCCTACCATCGGTGATTAATTTTGTTATTTCACTTATGCTCAATTTAAATTTCACTTCCAGAAACATCACCTTTTGTTTCTCTACTGAACTTTCATCTCTACTGACCACTTCCTTCTTCCGATTGCCCAGCTTTGTAACATGTCATGTTTATCACTGGGAAACAAGGAAGCAGCACGACGACACCCTTTCCTGTCTGTGTGTGAGCTGAAGAGCAGATGTGCACTTGTCACTGACTTGCTGACCTGCATGCTGAGGAGCGAGCAGCAAAACCTGTACTTTTTTTGCATATTTAATATATCACCATGACTAAAATTTGACTCATGTTATTGGAGGATTAGTATTACTTAACTAAACCATAGTGATACAGTAATATAATGAGAAATCTGTATTTGGTCTTCATCCCTGGTTCCTGACACAAATGTGCCTAAAACTCTGATGAGATCCTGAGTGACAGAGGTGTATTTGCTGTTATTCATAACAAGCCCCTTTCAACCACACCTGAGTTTATGCTAATAAGGTGACTCTAGGTGGGCCCCTGGATAGCTTCAGGATGGTCAAGTTGCCAGAGAAACCAATCATATGACTAGAGAGTTAGAACTTTCAGCTTCACCCCCTCAACCTCAAAGAGAGGAGAGAAGCTGGGAGTTGAGTTAATCATCAATGATTTAATCAATCATGCCTACAGAGTGGGGCCTCCTTAAAAACCCCACCCAAAGGGGTTTGGAGCACTATGGGTTAGTGAACACATTCACATGCCACGAGGGTGGCATAGTCCAAACTCCAAAAGGATGGAAGCATGTGGGACCCTTCAGGACCTTGCCCTATGTAGCTCTTCATCTGTTTTTTGTTTTTGTTTCTTTGGCCACACCTGAGGCATGTGGAAGATCCTGAGCCAGGGATCTAGCTAGGAAGCTACTTCAATAATCTCATATATAGGGGAGGGATGTGAAAGAGATGAGAAGCAGTGAGTCTGAAGGCATGCCAACAGGATTTTGCTGAAAAATTTAATGCAGATCATGAGAGAAGCAGCAAGGATGACTCTAAAGATCCTGCCTGAAGGAGCTGCCATTAACTGAGATGGAGCAGGGCTGATGGGAAAGGGAGTCCTGGAATCTGACTTTAGATACACTAGAGGATGGGATGCTTACTATTCATGCAAGTGGAGTTTTTTGTTTGTTTGTTTGTTTGTTTTTAAGGGCCATACCTGTGGCATATGGAAGTTCCCAGGCTAGGGATCTAATCAGAGCTGTAGCAGCCGGCCTACGCCAGGGCCACAGCAACGCCACATCCAAACTGAGTCTGTGACCTACACCACAGCTCATGGCAATGCCGGATCCTTAACCCACTGAGCAAGGCCAGGGACTGAACCCACACCCTCATGGTTCCCAGTCAGATTCGTTTCCGCTGTGCCACAACGGGAACTCCCTGAGTGGAGATACTAAGTTGGCAATTACATGTTTAAGACTAGACTCCAGGAAGAGGTCTACAAAGGAGGCAAAAATTTAGGGCTCATCCGCACACAGATAAAAGCTTGAGTGGTGGGCTCTAGCACCTAGACAAATACTAGGAAACGAGAACTACTGAGGAATGAATCCTGGGTACTCCAGGGATTTAAAAAAAAAAAAAAATCAGAGAGATAAGAGGGAAGTGCAATGAGGACTGAGGAGGAGAAAGGAAGAGTGAAGACGGGGACAAATCACCATAGGGATTTCCAAGAAGTCAGGTATGGTGACACTCACTGGTAACTTGGTAAAACTGTTTCCAATGGAGTAAAGACGAAAGCCCCACTGAACTGGCCTCAGAGAGAATGGACCTCAATTAGATAGAGAAAGGAAGAAAAACAACAATGCAGGCAGCAAATATGGACAATTCTTCTGCTGAATTCTGCTATGAAGGGAGAAAAGAAATGGGGATGCAGCTGAAGGAGGAATGTCAGGTCGAGGAAGGTTTTTTTAAAATTAAAGTTATATATTATTTGCACATTAGTGAGTAAAACATGATATGGGGGGGAAGGGGGAAACTGCTGAAGTCATGTTCTTGAATAGAAGAAAGGAGATGGGATCTAATAAATCTAAAGATAATTTCCAGTGACTTAGAAGTTTCCTTTTCTTCCTGAAATTACATTTCCAGAAATTTCCTAATTCTGAAAATAGATCTCTCCATATTAAAGCGCACTTTGGCTCACATACAAATGGCTGAATGCAAGATGTGTGGCACTAACACTTCAAAAACAATGACTAGAATAAAAAATATCTAAAGGGAAAAAAATATTTATTTGAAGAATATATGCTATTTTGACAAAACAGATACACTACTTTTCATTATTGGAGGATGCCTTCTTTCTGTGGGTGTGTACAAACCTCCTAGTTACTTTTTACTCATCTAGTTCAAGGTCTACCAAAATGTTGAGCTCCGCATACGTGGAGGAACAGACTTCAAGAAGGCTTGAAGCCTGCTAGAAAGAGGTACATATGAGAAGCTGATCTACAAATCACCCAATCTTGTCATAAATACTGGGGAGCATGCCGAGGTTACGAGCAGTTGCTCATATTGCTGGGCAGGCAAGATCACTGTTAAAACAGGGAGGGACCCAGAGGACCCCAGCACTATCAACACCATGAGAAGAGCTGAACCTGATGGGATCCAGTTTCCAGATGGTATTACCATGGGCAGTAGGGCACCTTTATGAGACTGAAAGCCAGGGTGGCTTGTACTGCCAATGGGAGGAATTCTGCTGGGCCTCCTGCTCATTTGGTTAAGTTCTTCAGTCCTGTACTTCCATTAATGAAATCTCTACTGGAGTTCCCATCATGGCTCAGCAGGAAACGAATCTGACTAGCATCCATTAGGATGCAGGTTCGATCCCTGGCCTCGCTCAGTAGATTAAGGATCCGGCGTTGCCCTGAGCTATGGTGTAGGTCACAGACGGGGCTCGGATCCCACGTTGCTGTGGCTCTGGCGTAGGCCGGCGGCTACAGCTCCAATTCGACCCCTAGCCTGGGAACCTCCATATGCCACAGAAGCGGCCCAAAGAAATACCAAAAAAAAAAAAAAAAAAAACCCTTTCCCTTGTTATTATCCTTTCATCAATCACCACCACCCTTCTGACAATCTTACACATATAAATTTTAAATTTTAAAGACTCTTTATACCAATAAATATATCCTTTCTCACAAATATTAAAATATGTAATGAGCATTGGAAACATATGATTGAAAAGGCACTACTGTTTAGGACAAAATTAAATTTAAAAAAACAAAATCCATTCAAAGCTGTCTTACAGAAAAATATTAAATTAGCATTACAGGTGTTACACAGATATGGCGGAAACCATAATGGTAGTCAATGAACGCTTGAAATGTGACAGTGGTAATGAAACCAAAAATCCCTGAGGTGGTGCAGAGCAAAGAGAAGTCATGCATATCTTAGCATCACTTGATCTTAAAGTCCTAAGAAGCTTGCACCACAGACTTCCTCTGTCCTGCCCAAAGGAAAGAACCTCTCAGAGCCCAGGAACTGGTAAACCAATCATGCAATAGCCCTCGGGCCAGGACAAAGCTAAAAATAAAACACCCTGCCGCTGGCAGGAGGTAAGTGGATAGATTCCCTGGAAGACGCTCCTGAAGGGACAGGCAGCCCCAACAACGTGGTCCTGAGGGAAAGAGGTGTGTGCAAGACTGTGGAGCTTTCAGAGCAGTCACTTCCAACAGGGGGTTCACAGAGTGAGAAAACAGATCGAGGAATCTGATCTCTCCTCCCACAAAGGGAGAGGCAAGAACAGGAAAATACGGCAAGCAGAGTCCAGTGCGGACTGCTTGGCCCTTGGATGGCTGGAAAGGCAGGCCTGAGGAAGGAAGTCCCTGAATCAAACAGCAGGGACACTGCTCTCCCAGTAACCATGGCATCTAAGGAAATGTTGATCCTCTGCTGTACAGAAAATAAGGACAGGCCGGCAGAAGAAGGAAACTGACTTCAAGAACCAGGCGCACCGAATACCAGCCTTAAAATAGGAGGAATGTAAGAGAGGAATGAGTCAGACCTGTGATGAGTTATATTAAGTAAAAAGACTACAATTCCTTTAGTCCGCCGACAGTTCACATCCCAGGGCTCCTACATAAAGTAGTGAAGTAAGAAAGACTGACCACAGGCATGTCTACAGAGCAGCATGTGTGACAGGTGTGGCACTGTGGGGGGTCACAGAGACGAGGAAAGCCCCAGGAGCCACAAATCCAGGCTCTGGGAAGAATGATCCCAGTGGGTCACACAGAAAGTTTCTGAAGTCACTGACGGGAACCGACCAGAAAGCCTCTTCTTCCAGGGCACCTTCTGCCCCATTCTTTGTCACTTAACTGGATCAGTCAGGATGTCATCCAAACTCTTTCACTGTTTTGATTTTTGTTCCTGTGGGGTTTTTTTGTTTTTTTTGTTTTTTTGTTTTGGTCTTTTTGCCCTTTCTAGGGCCGCTCCAGCGGCATATGGAGGTTCCCAGGCTAGGGGTTGAATCGGAGCTGCAGCCACTGGCCTACGCCAGAGCCACAGCAACGCGGGATCCGAGCCGCGTCTGCAACCTACACCACAGCTCATGGCAACGCCGGATCGTTGAGCAAGGGCAGGGACCGAACCCGCAACCTCATGGTTCCTAGTCGGATTCATAACCACTGCACCACGATGGGAACTCCTGTTTTTTAAAATAAACTATGGTGTTTCTGGGCAGTGTGAATATCTCCAGTACTTCCAGACAGACGCTGAGGACATTTTCTTTTTTGTATTTATTAATATTAAACAAAAAGGACCACCGTGGACTACATTTCAACTTCTTGGTCAAAGAGGACAACTCATCTGACAACAGCTTTAGGACATAACGAACCCCAAATTATCTACAATGGCATAGCCTCCCCCCAGCTTTTGCAGTTTTGTACTTTATTGTTACATGATGCCAGACTGCTATGATTACTAACTGATAAACAGAACTCATTATGTTTGAAATTCTGTGTTTTGTGCTCAAGGAAAACACTTTCAAATTACAAAGAAGGAGAAGTTTCACACTTGTCCACAGAGCATTCTGGGAGAGTTTTAGTCATCCCCTCGCCCCGATAACAGAATACAAGTTGGACATGTCATTGTATTTCCTCTAACATTGATTTTTTTTTTTTTTTGATGTATTAGAATTACCAGACGAATGCAACTTACAGCCCTGTTAAATAAGTATCTTAAGGAGTTCCCTTCATGGCTCAGTGGTTTATGAGCCCCAATAGTATCTGTAAGAATGCAGGTTCGATCCCTGGCCTCAGTCAGTGGGTTAAGGATCTAGTATTGCCATGAGCTGTGGTGTACATCAAAAATACCGCTTGGATCCAGCATTGCTGCAGCTGAGGGGTAGGCCAGAAGCTGTAGCTCCAATTTCATCCCTAGCCTTGGAACTTTCATATGCTGCAGGTGTGACCCTAAAAAGCAAAAAATAAAAATAAAAACAAAAAAATAAGAAGTATCTTAAATTTGCATAGCTAGTATGTTTAAGCTCATCAAACATATTTCAGTATATGTTCCTTATGCTTCCTGTCTTTGATCAAGAGTCCCTTTAGAACATAAATTTTAACTAGGACTGCAGGTAAAAATAATTTCAAAATATATAATGCTAGGAACTTACCTTAAAAATACCTAAATGTTCATTAAGACTAAAGATAAAAACATAGGAGTTCCCGTTGTGGTGCAGTGGTTAACGAATCCGACTAGGAACCATGAGGTTGTAGGTTCGGTCCCTGCCCTTGCTCAGTGGGTTAACGATCCGGCGTTGCCATGAGCTGTGGTGTAGGTTGCAGACGCGGCTCAGATCCCGCGTTGCTGTGGCTCTGGCGTAGGCCAGTGGCTACAGCTCCGATTCAACCCCTAGCCTGGGAACCTCCATATGCCGCGGGTGCAGCCCAAGAAATAGCAACAACAACAACAACAACAAAAGACAAAAAAAAAAAGATAAAAACATAAATATAAATACACTGAAGCACTGCTAAGTACAGAGAGAGAAACAGAGACCAGCTGAAGAATTCATCAACTGAGAACCAGATGAATTATGGTAAATCCAAAGAATGGAATTTTATGCAGCCCTTAAAAAGAATGAGATATTTGGAGTTTCCCTTGTGGCTCAATAGGTTAAGAAACCGACTAGTATCCATGAGGATGTAGGTTTGATCCCTGGCCTCATTCAGTGGGTTAAGGATCCAGCAATGCCATGAGCCACAGCGTAGGTCACAGATGTGGCTCAGATCCGATGTGGCTGTGGCTGTGGCTGTGGTGTAGGCTGGCAGCTGCAGCTCCGATTCCACCCCTTGCCTGGGAACTTCCATATGCAGTGGGTGCAACCTTTAAAAAAAGAGAGAGAGAGAGAGAGATTTGTCCATGTTGAAGTGAAAGGTGAAAAGCTCTCCTGAACACCCAAAATATTTTAATAAATGAAAAAGAATTATGTATATTGTATGACCCCTTCCATCTAGATGGAACTTCCACATGCTGTGGTGCAGCCCTAAAATGAATAAATAAATAAATCTAAGGAGCCAATTAATTGCAAAACTAGTGACTAAAGGAAAGTATCAAGCATTCAAATCTGCCTCTCCTACACAAACGGTACCACTAGGTAACCGAAGGAAAATTTTTCTCTTTACAGAAGTATTCTAACTAATAAATGAAGAAGAAATTTTATAAATAAAGCATCGTTTTGCAAGTGCTAATGAGAATGAATGGATACTGGCATTGATCAATGTCAGCAAACATGACATAAAAGAGAAACAACCAGTTTCATGCCGCCTGATAGAAGACTATACCGCCCACTTATAAAATCTTCTTGTCAAGCCCCAACTACCAATTTACAGGAAAAAGAGGAACATGCTGAAAGATCTGCAGGGATGTAATAAGCAGAATCCAGAAAGTGGAAAACTTTATAGGCTAAATAACCACTTTACGCAGCAAATAAATTGAAAAGGAAAAAAGAAAGCATGAGGACAACCTACAGATCAGGGTTTCCCAGCAGCAGCACTACCGACATTTGGGATCAGACGACTCTTTCTTGCAAGGGCCGCTCTGTGCAGAAGTTGAGCAGCATCCTTGCCCTCCACCTACCACATGCCAGGAGCACCTCCGCCCCATCCAACTGTCAAAATAAAAAAGGCCTCCAGACATTGCCAAGCATCCCTTGGAGGCAAAATCCCATCCAGTTGAGAACCACCGCTACAGATTAAGAAACATATCAAGGAGTTCCCATCATGGCTCAGTGGTTAACGAATCCGACTAGGAACCATGAGGCTGCAGGTTGGATCCCTGGCCTTGCTCAGTGGGTTAAGGATCCAGCGTTGCCGTGAGCTGTGGTGTAGGTCACAGACAGGGCTCGGATCCTACGTTGCTGTGGCTGTGGTGTAGGCCGGCGGCTACAGCTCCGACTCGACCCCTAGCCTGGGAAACTCCATATGCCGCGGGAGCGGCCATAGAAAAGGTAAAAAGACAAAAAAAAAAAAAGGGAGAAACATATCAACTAATCATAATGTGTGGACTGTATTTGGACTGTGATTCAAACTAGAGTAGCAAAATTTACTGTATTTAGCATTTACTATAATATCAAAATAGTGGGAAAAAATGACATTTATGATACAATTGAAAATCTGAACACTGAATATGACATATTAAGAAATTTTCAATTATTTTAGTTGTTTTAAGGGTATGTATTTAATTTTTCTCTAAAAGGCCTTACTTTAATAGATCTAGATACTAAAATAGTTATAGATATAATGATTCATTACAAATTTGCTTCAGAATAACACCAAGTGCAAGGACAATGGGGACTGAGTTAAATGAAACAAGACCGGTCATGGATGGATTGATAATCACTGAAGTAGAGTGATGGTTATCTGGAAGCCTATTATACTATTCTGGCTGTTTGAAATTTTCTCAGAAACAAAAAAAAAAAAAACCACAAAAATTAAAATCAAGACCATCATGGCAGCTAGCAACATTCAGCTGAACGACAACGAACCCAGTAGGTGAATCTTAAAATCATTCAGCTGTTTCCATGAAGCATCCCATGTATGTTGCTCAAACACACAGAGGCTCTCAAACTAATCCAGTTTAAAAGGAAAATAATCATTGTCTTTTAAAAGCAAAAATTAAAATACATGAACTCCCAAAATACCTTAAAACCCCTGGAGTTCACAAAATATGACTTAAAAAATGCTGCTTTAGAGAAATTCCTGGGTTATTAATGCTTTAGAGATCCCTATTACATTCACTTACTTCCTTAGTGTTTATTTGTTCTTCTGTATCAATTATATTTGTCAACTTTGTTTTATACTAAAAACTACCAAAGGCAGTGGTATTTTTAAATTCAGATATAGAATATTATTTTAAATTTACCTGCAAAGCATCGTAAGAATGTAACAAATATCTATTAGTGGACTACAGAGTGAAAAAATATTCTTCCATGAGGCTTCTTCACAGGAGCTAATGATAAGGTACACTTATAAACATGTTATATGCATAGTAATAGATCTAAGAGAAAAAAGTATATGGTTCTCTACAGATGCTGAAGAAATCTTTGATAAAATTCAACTTAGATTAATAATAAAATACACTGAAAAAAGAAAAGGAATTGAGGGACATTTTCTTAAATGATAAATTAGGCCTAAAGCTAGAATTTTTAGTTATTTATTTAGTCTTCTTAGGGCCATACCCACGGCATATGGAAGTTCCCAGGCTAGGCGTCAAATCGGAGCTGCACTTGCCAGCCTATGTCACAGCCACAGGAACAGCAGATCCAAGCTGCATCCACAACCTACACCACAGCTTGCAGCAAAGCCAGATTCTTAACCCACTGAGCAAGGCCAGGGATCAAACCTGCATCCTCATGGATACTAGTTGGGTTCTTAACCTGTTGAGCCACAAGAGGAACTCCTAGTACCTTATTCAATGAGGAAACATTACAAGCATTTCCACTAAGACCAGACATCCATTATTTCCACCAATATTCCACACGGTACTAGCAGTATAAGCCTGTGCAATTAGGTGAGCAAAGAAAACGTAGGTAAAATCCTCTTTAACCTTGGGGTAGAAAAAGGCTTGCCAATTATGACTCAAAGTTCAGAGCTGATAAAAGATAGATATGATTATGTAAAATTTTTTAAAATTTTTATGTCAAAAAAAAACCATAAACAAAGCCAAAAAATAACTACTAACTGAGAGAGTATATTTATATATGCCACAAAGGGCTAGTATCCCTAACATGAAAACAAATCTTAAAAACTGAGGGACAAAGGACCAAAAATGTGATAGAATATATAAACAGATGATTTTTTAAAAGAGAAGAAGAAAGAAAATGGCCCTCATCCCCAAGAAAAATTGTTCAAACTCATTTTTACATCAGAGATAAGCAGATTAAAACAAGGATATCATTTTTCACTTACCAGGTCAGCAAAAATTAAAAACATGACAACACATCTTGATGACAAGACTGTGGAGAAAGAAGCACTCTCCTACACTGATGCTGAGAATGAAAACTAGTCCAACCATGCTGGAGGGAAAGCTGGTAATCCTGACAAACAATGCACTTACTTTCTGACCAAGTAATCCCGCTTCCAGCAATCTAACCTGAAGACATCCCCCCACTGACATGAAAATACATACGCACAAAGTTATTCATTACAGCATTGTTTGTAATTGCAAAATTTTATAAACAACCTAAATGCCCATACAAAAGAGAATGGATGAGTAAAACAGGGTACCTGCACACAACAGAGTACCAAATTGTTAAAAAGAATAAGGAAGAGCTCTATGAACTGACATGGAGTCATTTCCAGAATATATCAAGTAAGGAAAAAAAGCAGGAGTTCCCACTGTGGCTCAGTGGGTTACAAAACCACGAGGATGTGGATTTGATCCCTGGCCTCGCTCAGTGCGTTAAGGATCAGGCCTTGCCCTGAGCTGTGGCATAGGTCTTAGATGCGCCTTGGATCCCGCGTTGCTGCGGCTGTGGTGTAGGCCAGCCAGCTGTAGCTCTGATTCGACCCCTAGCCTGGGTGCTGCAGGTGCGATCCTAAAAAGCAAAATGCAAAATGCAAAAAGCAAAAAAAAAAGCACAAAGTGGAGAGATTTATCGTATGTTACACTTCATGTTAAAAAAAAAAAAAGGAGACGTAAGAAAATACACAAGGATCTGCTCGTTTGTGGGAAAACAAACAAAAACCTCCACACAGAAAGGCTAAGTCAGAAACTAAAGAGATTGCCTGGGGTCGGGGAGATGGTGGGGAGGGCTAGGAGGAATGAAGAGGACCTGACCCTGCTGAGTATATCTTTTCATAAAACGTCTGGCTTCTCAGAACCATAGTAATGTTTCACATATTCAAAATATAAACCAACAATTAAAACCAACCAGAAGAGAGGAGGAACCCAAAGAGCAATACAAAGAGTAACAAATCTAACTGTATTCAAATAAATGATAAAACATGCTAACGAGAAGAAGAACTGAGGTAACTTAGGAAAACAAGTGTTCTGCCTAGATATTATAAGGCTCAAGACAAAAAGAACTATACCCAAACACTGTAATCTACTTAAACTGAGTTTCTCAGACGGATATGGGTTAGCAATTTGAAAACTACTCTGTGTATACACTAGGATTGAACAAATAAATCAATCTATTGTAGATAATGAGATCTAACTATTAGATAAAGTTGTAAGTAAGGAAAGGGGGAACTCTGTGGTATCAGATTAGAATCACAGGTCTCATTATAAAAACATATGGCTTTAATGCAGACAACAGACAGAGACACAAATACAGATGCATCTGCTTGTGCATGATTAGAGTATTTACTGGTTCTGTCCACTGAGAAGGCCTAGAAGCAGTGAGTCCACCCAGTGCCAGACCAGGCTTTCTAACAACCACTCTCCAACAAAGGGAACCAGGCTCATACAAATAGGTACAAAAATCATACAAGTTACCATCAATTCACACTGTAACTAGTAGAAAAATATACTATTAATAGAAAAGTAAATAATCACTATGGTAATAAAATGTAACTTCCAAAAAGAATTAGAAACTTGGTAGCAGCTGCAAGATCAGCACTGGCCAACTGTTTAAAAGCTGTGCAAAACTGGAAGAGTTTCATTTGCTCAAACCAACCAAAGCTTGCTTTGTAACCAAATTCCTTTACACCTGTTCTATTCTTATTCTTGATCATCAAATATAAAGGCATTCTTCCGCTTGGGTGATCAGTAAACTCACTTTCATATCTAAGAACACAGAATGTGAGAACATACTAAGCAGAAGTCTGCCGCAAAATGGTAATTTAAAATTTTAACAAGTTCTGAGAGAACTGTATATTAGTGCCACCAAGCAGACTAAGACTCTATTTCAAAACATATTCTTGTTCAAAGAGCAAAACTGAGTACAGATGTACAATACTATTATAACTGAAACATATGAAGAAAATACTCAAATGTTCTCCTGCGGTAAACTGTCACATCAAAAAAAGATATTGAGAAACTCAATAAACAAACTTTGTGTTCCCTTACAGGGAGATACATGCATGTTCGCCTAGTAAGCTTATAATACTAAAATACTTGATCATTAAATGGAAATGTATACAAAAGAAATTTTAGGAATAATTCTCATCCTTAATGTTAAAAAAAGAAAATCAAAATACACTCCAATAAGAAGTCGGTTAGAATAAGGATGAAACAGTTCATTATAAAACTTTCCGAATAACTATTTTATACTGTTTCCAAGGCAGCTATGATCATTTTAAACATTTACACTGAAGAAAATAATTTTATTAAAGAAAAACAGATGCTTACAGATGTAATTCTCTGGAACCGTCACATCTGTTTTACCTACACCCCTGTGCATGCCTCCCCTGCCCCCCACCCCAGGAGAGAGTTCAGATGCAGCCCTATGATCTTCTTGCTTTGCAATCCTGGGAAAGTTACTGACCTCTCAACCCTCAGATTCCTCATCTGTAAAAGGAAGATAATAATAACACTTACCTAGCAAGATCATTGTGAGAATTAGATGAATTAATTGATATAGCTAACGCAATTAGGACAGTGCTTGGGACTTGGTAAAGCATTCGATACATGTTCAAGTGAGCTCCTGAGACTCTGGAGGGAGTAGCTGAGAAATTCCTATTCAATAGCATTATTCTAGATAAAATTCTTCTATCCTCATAAATCAAGTTCTCCTTTCATTCAAGCTTCAGGAACAAAAACTAGTATATGGCATTTGTAAAATGACTCAAACACTTGAAATCATCTCTCACGTGGATTATTACAAAAGATTTTTTTTTTTTTGGCCACACCCACGGCACATGGAAGTTCCTATGCCAGTGAACGAATCCCAGCCACAGTTGCAGCAATGCTGGACCCCAACCAACTGGGTCAGAGATCATCCCTGCCCCTGCCTAGTGACCCAAGCCACTGTAGTCAGATTCTTAATCCACTGTGCCACAGAGGGAACTCCTATAATAGCTTTCTTCCTGGCCTGCCTGTTGCCTTTGCCTTCCTCTCCAGACTTTTCTCCGTGTAGGTGTGAACCTTTTAAAGGTTAAGTCAAATAATATATTCCTCCACTCAAAATATTTGACCATTTGCTCTGGGTAAAATCCAAAATACTCTAGTGTTCAAGTATCTCCTGCAAGCCGTCCATAACCCCACCTTACGAAAGCAGCCTCATACCACCTGCAGTCCTCTCTCTTCTCCTAACTAAATTTTGCTTCACAGCCCTTAGCATTCTTTTGTCCTGTATGTTTGTTCACTTATCCCACCCCTAAACCCTGAAGAATATTACAGGAGAACAAGGACTTTGTTCTGTTCATTGCTATATTCCTAGCACCAAGAACAGCACCAGGCATACTGCAAACTAAGCCAAAGCCAACATCATACTTAATAAAACATAAGAGGCAATCCCTTGTGTCAGGAACAAGAAACAAAATAAAATTACAAAATACTATGTGCCAGCTACCAAAGTGGCAGATACTGAATTTTTCTTCTTTTTTTCTTTTTTTTGCTTTTTGGGGCCGCACTCTTGGCATATGGAGGTTCCCAGGCTAGGGGTCGAATCGGAGCCGTAGCCACTGGCCTACACCACAGCCACAGCAACACAGGATCGAGGATCTCAGCCGCATCTGTGACCTACACCAAAGCTCACAGCAACACCGGATCCTTAACCCACTGAGCAAGGCCAGGGATCAAACCCGCATTCTCATGGTTACTAGACAGATTCATTTCCGCTGAGCCATGATGGGAACTCCCTGATTTTTATTTTAATGGCTAAAGTACACTTCAAACATTAAAATTACACTTTAAAAAATCTGCTGCGCACGTGTAGCTCAGTGAATCTCCACAAACTCACTTGTGCTCATGTAACTACAACCCAAGACCGAGACCATTTCCTGCACCTCAGAAGCTCCGGTGGGCCTCCTCTCAGTAAATACCCTCACAGAGGTAAACAATGGTCTGACTTCTGTCACCCAATTAGGCCCGTACTTGAACTTCCCATCAGTAAAGCAAACAGTATGTGTTTCCATGTCTGTCTTCTTTTGTCCGACTCCGCCTCTGTGGGAGTCACCCACTGCTTGCACACACCCACACGCATTCCTTCTTTATGGGTGAGTAGCACTCCATTTTACCATCAGACCACACTTCACTCAACCCACGACTGATGACATTCAGGTTGTTCTCGAGGTGTGGGGATGATATCAACAGTGCTGCCATGAACAATCTTGGGTATGTCTTTTGGTGGAAATATTCACTTATCTGCAGACTGGCAACATTTTTGTTTGGTTGGACTTTTTCTGGCCAGGGTGGTGGTGGTGGTTAATAAATAACATGTTAGTGAGAATCCAGGGAAAGAGAAGTAGGCAGTGGTGAGAATATAAACTAAAAAAACCTTTCTGGGGGAAAATTTGGCAATGGGCACAAGAAGCCTAAAAATATCTGTGCCCTGTGACTATAATTCTACTTCAAAGAAATTTCTTATTCTGTATTTACATGGGCTGGATCTTCTTCTGAGTGTTTTACATGTATTAACTTACTTGATTTATTCTAAGGAAATGAATAGAGATGCACACAATGGTTTGTTTAGAAGGAAGTCAACTATTCATCATGAGAAAATAGAAGGAAAAAGTAGTAAACAAAGAAAAAAACTAAATAGAGAGAAATGATTTTGAAGTGTACTGTACTTCCATGGAATTAAACTCTAAAAAGCTACTGAACATGTTTTTCAAAGAACACTGAAGATATAGGAAAAAAGTATATATTGATGAATAAGTAACCTTAGAATTCATGAATTCCAGTTCTGTTTTATTTTTAAAAAAACATATTCCTTAAATGTTAAAACAGTGGTAATCTCTGGAAGGCCTGAGTACGTTGATATTTTTGATATTCTTGCATACTTCCCAGTTTTTCTAAAATATATTCCTTTTGCCAATCAAAATAAACATAGGGGAGTTCCCATCCTGGCGCAGTGGTTAACGAATCCAACTAGGAACCATGAGATTGCGGGTTCAGTCCCTGGCCTTGCTCAGTGGGTTAAGGATCCAGTGTTGCCGTGAGCTGTGGTGTAGGTCCAGATGTAGCTTGGATCTGCTGTTCCTGTGGCTATGGTGTAGGCCGGCAGCTGTAGCTGTGATTAGACCCCTAGCCTGGGAACCTCCATATGCTGTGGGAGCGGCCCTAGAAAAAGGCAAAAAGACTAAATAAATAAATAAAGGACTAAAAAGACTCATAAATAAAGGTGTTTACATTACGATGATGAGACAAAAGACAAGACGCTGTAATACAATTGAATTAGGGCAATGATGCAGTAATTTGCACAGGATGATATAAGAACTCTACGGAAAGACATCTAGCCTAGAGATTAGGGCCTGGGGCATTGTCAACAAAGATCTCAGCAGTCTTAACTTCCACCAAGGACTCAGAGAGGAAGAATTCCATCTCTAGGTTGGAAGGAACCTGTGCCCGGAAAATCCTGCTAATTCCTCAGCCCACTGCCCCTAGGGTGTCAATTATACTTTGTGTCCTGGGCAAGTGTTCTTCTCCCCTGTCACTTACAGAAAAGGCTTAGGCAGACAGATGAGGGTATAGAATTCCTGAACACCAAGGATGTAGTCAAAGTTCAAAAGCCTCAAGCCTGGAGGAAGCCTGCCCTCATGCTTGGCTGAAAAGGAAAAGCATCAAGGAAGAAGGGTCTTCCCTCCCAGTTAGAATAAATGAGGGCAAAAACTTTTCAGATTTCCAGATGGCAGAAACCCCAGGCAGAGTAAACCCAAATTTACATCAAAATTCACTGATATCTTGAGTTTAAAAAAAAATTCTTCTACTTGAAAAAATAAAAGTATCAAGAAGGGAGTTCCCGTCGTGGCGCAGCGGAAACGAGTCCAACTAGGAACCATGAGGTTGCAGGTTTGATCCCTGGCCTTGCTCAGTGGGTTAAGGATCCGGTGTTGCTGTGAGCTGTGGTGTAGGTCGCAGACGTGGCTCGGATCTGGTGTTGCTGTGGCGTAGGCCGGTGGCAACAGTTCCAATTAAACCCCTAGCCTGGGAAACTCCATATGCCGCGGGTGTGGCCCTAAAAGGACAAAAGACCAAAAAAAAAAAGAAGGGAAAAAGAAGGGAGTTCCTGTCATGGCTCCATGAAAACAAATCTGACTAGTATCCATAAGGATGCAGATTCGATCCCTGGCCTTGCTCAGTGGGTCAGGGATCCGGTGTTGCTGTGAGCTGGTGAAGGTCGCAGACATCGCGCCGATCTGGCTGTGGTATAGGCCAGCAGCTACGACTTTGATTTGACCCCTCACCTGGGAATCTCCATACGCCGAGGGTATGGCCCAAAAAAGATCAAAAAAAAAAAAAGGTATCAAGAAGTTATCCAAGTAAAGACAAATCTATGTATCCACCTTCCTATCCTTTCTTTCTCTTCTGCAGACAGGCCATCGCTGGAAACCAAAAGAAAGCTAAGAATGAGGATTAAAGTACTCATTAGGGGGAATTCTCACATAAGCAAATGACACTTGTTTAATAATTAATACAGAAGGAACATCTTGCTGTGTTCCAAAAACCAATCATTCATTTCATGGTACAATAAACAGAGTAAATATTGATTACAAAAAAAACAACAAAAAAAACATACAGACTCCAAATTACCAACACCTCATTAAGAATGAAACTTGCTAATAAGATAGTGCTTTTGCATGGCAGGGCATTATCACCAAATTTCTAACTTTTGACATCTGAATCACATTAACTTCTCAAGGATTGCCAATCAAAAAACCCTGAGTTCTGGAGTTCCTATTGCGGCTCAGTAGGTTGCCAACCCAACAATTATCCATAAGGATGCAGGGCTGATCCCTGGTCTCGCTCATTGGGTTAAGGATCCCGTGTGGCTGTGGCTGTGGTGTAGGCGGGCAGCTATAGCTCCAATTCGACCCCTAGCCTGGGAACTTCCATGTGTCACAGATGCAGATCTAAAAAGATTAAAAAAAAAAACAAAAAAAAAACCTAAGTTCAAAGTAACATTTTTCAGAGTCACTTTCACACAAATAAGAGTTCCTGCTGTGGCACAGTGAGTTAAGAACCCAACTGCAGTGGCTCAAGTCGCTGAGGACGCCAGGGTTTGATGCCTGGGAGGAACTTCTATATGCTGCCATTAAAAAAAAAAAAAAGAAAATCACACAAATGTATGTGACAAAGCTAAACATACTTGTTTTGGCCTTGTTCTCCCTCCTTCACACACATCCTGTTTTCCCTTAACTTTTTCCTATTTACAAAGTTATACATAAATGTATTACAAAATCCTCCATAAACTACCTGCAGGTTCTCATGGTTACAATGCTCCCGAAATTAGGATAAACAAAATTCTAGTCTAAAATCTATTAAGCTATCACATCTCTGCTTTGTACCATGGCACAAATTTCTGAAGCAGCTAAAATGGTTCTTTGAAGAAATAAGTATTTACATAATCACCAGGGATTCGGGTTTTATTCTATATGTAACCTAGATTTTCGGATAATCTCTATTCTGGTTGCCTATGATGGGGAAAGTGGGTGTAAAAAAATTGGCAAGATTAGGTGTCTTCATAGTTCAGTTTCACATACGATCAAAATAAGGGAAAAAAACCATCGGGTTTTATTGAAGCGATTAAAAAAAAAAGAACTTTGGATAATTTATTCTTAATGACAAGTGGCATGGTGGTAACAGCATTCCCAGCATCCACCAGACTGTTAAAAGATTACCTGATATACAAAATAAGGACGCTGTCCTTCTTTCGCAGTGACAATCTGTTGAGTGTTTCCCCCTCTGCAGCTGTCAGAATTGTGCCACCTGAAAACTGATTAGTAAAACTAACTGCACTTGAAAATTCAGTAAAACTAACTGTATCTAGCATTGAACACTGACATGAACGCTGTGCTGAACCGGTTTTCTCTCCCAGGGCCAGCAGAGGGAGACTAAGACATCTGGCCTGGTCGTGTGGTGTTTCTGCGAAATTGGGGAGGGGGGGAGCGGAGGCTGTATTTAAATGTCCTGCTGTCAATCAAAGGACACTTCCTACAATCACAGTCACCATATCTGCTATTACCCGGGAGCGTACTCTCGCCAAGATACACCGCCAAACGGTGCTGGGGAAACCTGCTTCACCTAAAGGTGACCGCAGGCTTTGCCACAACACCCAAATAAGGACTTTGGGAGCCCGACCTCAACTAGTTTCTTTGTTTAAATGCCTGCGAATCCCTCCCACGCCGGAGTCAAGAGGCTGTGGCGCCGCCCTTTATTAGCCTCACACTTTGATTACAAAACACACGAGTCGGCGGCTCGGCGGCGGAGGCGGCCCGAGCTCTCACAAACGTCAAACCCAAACGCAGGCAGCGGCTGAGGCACAAGGCGACGCTCGCCGCCCCCGCCACCCGACCCCAAGTCCCCACCGAACGGCGCAAGTTCGCCTGCACCAGGCCCCCGGGCGCTGGCCCCGGGCTGCCCGGGGGTCGCCGGCCCTTCGGGCGACGGGAAATTTCACTCTCTGTAAAGTTTGAGCGGCGGCGCGGGGGCGGCCCGGGGGCGGCGGGGACGAGAGGCTGTGCCTCCGGGCCCCGCTGCCCACTCCATCCGCTCCACCCCCGCCGGGACGGGCTGCGCCGGGGTGACGGGTGGTGGGCACGACCGCAGCCGACCTGACGCCCCGCTCGGGACCCCCGGCCCAAACTTCCGACTGGCATCTCTCAAGTCCCCGAAAGTGCCTCATCTGTTGCTCTGTTTACTCCGCGGAACCCCACCGGGCGGGCGCTGCCGACGCCCCCGTCCCAGCGCCCGGGGGCCGAGGAAGTTTGATAAAGACAGGGGAAGGGGGCGCGACCGGGACCCGTAGAAAGAGGGCAATTTCTGGAGACCCCGGGCCGGGGCCAGCCGGTCGCCGCCCGGAAGGAAGGCGGGGAGGGCGGCCGGCCGGGCGGCGACTTCGGGCTGGGAGTCCCGGGCGGGCGGGCGGCCGGGCGGGGCGGCGGCCGGGCTGCGGGCGCGGCGAGGGGCGGCGGGCCGGGCCGGCGCTCCGCCCGCCGCCTCCGCCGGCGCCTGCCCCGGCCGCGTCCCCTCGCCCGGGTCTCCCCCTGCCAACTTCTCGGCCGGCCCCCTTTGTTCCCGTTTGTTGTGGCGACTCTTCGCCCAGCCAGGCGATCCCACCAGCCCCCCTCAGCCCGCCCGGCGCCCGGCGAGCCCGGGACCCCGCGCGCCGCGCTGCCCGGGCCGAGGGCTAGGAGCCGGAGCCCCTGAGCGCTCGACGCGGCGCGGCGGCCGAGCGGAGAGCGGCTCCGGCGGCCGGCGCGGCGACGGCGGCGGTTAGCCGGTGGCCGGCGGCAGCGGCGGCGGGGCTAGAGGGGGTTTATTTACCTGCCGTGGAACCAGTCCTTGCAGATATCGCACTCGATCATGAAACGGTTCACGTCGTACGGCTGCCGGCACACACAGTACACCGGCGGGGGCGGCGGGGGAGCCGAGGCCCGGCCGGGAGCCGCCACCGACACGGCTGCCGCGGCGGCTCCAGCTGCTGCTCCCGCGGCCACCGCCGCCGCCGCTCCGGCCATCTTTAAAAAACACACACACGCTCGCTCGCTGCTCCGCTCGCCGACTGGAGCGAGCGCAGCCGCCAGCCAGCGCCGCCTCCTGCAGCAGCCGGAGCAGCAGCCGCGGCGCCGGCGGCGGCGGCGGCGGCGGCGGCGGCTGCGCCCCAGTGCGCGCGCGCGCGAGGCCGCGGCCCGGCGAAGGGGGGCGGGTCAGCGGCGGGCGGCGGCGCGCGCACGACGCGCGAGGTCCCGGCCCGGCTCCTTCCGGCGCTCCGCGCGGGGCCGTGCGTCTCGCGCACGTCCTCCTGCCGCCGACGCGCGCACCGCGCTCCCCTCGCGTCGGCCGGGCGGAGGGACAGGCTGAAGGGCACGCGGGGCGGGGGAGGCGGAGAGAGAGGCGGAGGGAGGCGGAGGGAGCCAGAGGCTCCCTGAGGACACGCGCTGTGGCGCTGGGAGCGCGGCCGCAGGAGGAGAACTGCGGGCGCGCGCGAAGAGCCGGCTTCTTCGTTTCTGAGTGAACGCCGAGGCCGGGGAAGTTCCTGCGCAGTGGAAAGCGGCGCACGCTGCGTTTATGCTCAGAGCCGGAGAACCGAGGAAAGGAGAACGCTGCCGGGGCCACCTCCCTAAATCACTTAGCAGCCTCCCCGAGACCTCCGGGGTCCGAGTCGAGGGTTAACACCACGGCGAGCGGGTTATGCCCGGCAGATGGGCAGGAGTGTGCTGGGGAGTCATTCAAACTTCCAAAACGTCCCAGACGATTTCCCACCGACTAGCCAGGAGATCAGTGTTGATGGAGCCACTAGTAGGTGAAGGAGGTTGTTCCCAAGAGGAATTCAGTTAATTCAGTCTGTGCGCCGAGAGGGGCCAGGCTTCAAATGTAGTGGGTGGAGAAAGGACGGGAGAGGAACTCGGCGTGTTTATAAATAACGTGAGACGCGAACGCTGAGTTCCAAGTTTGGAAGGTTGGGATAAAATTCTAAATGTGATGACGCCTCGGGAAGGGGCTGCTACGAAAACCAGATAATACGGTACTTGGCACATAATAGGCCACTAATAAATGTTTTTGAATGAAGGAT
This sequence comes from Phacochoerus africanus, assembly GCF_016906955.1. NCBI lineage: Eukaryota > Metazoa > Chordata > Mammalia > Artiodactyla > Suidae > Phacochoerus > Phacochoerus africanus. The sequence goes on along the minus strand of NC_062559.1, from coordinate 9,591,449 downwards.
GTGATTGATAAGGATAAAAACAGCTAGCACATACCGAATAGAGAAAAATTGCCTTGGAATCATAACCACGCAAATTGGAAGGGATGTTAAGAATTATGGAATCAGATATTTGTAGCTGAATTTCGCAGGCGTTTCTATCAATAGTAAAATCCCAATAGCTCCAGGTCTCACTCAGCCCCAGGCAGAAAATCACTGATTTATTCTAATATTTTTATAATTGAGGAAAGCAATTAAGTTGCCTCAAGTGTCAGATATGAGCTTAAGCTAAAGTTTTTAAGTTCGATTCTGTATCCAGTCCTCTCTCTACCGCTCTATTGCTTGTCACATATGTTTTGGGAAAAGAAAAACCTGGAAATCAGAGTTAATCGCAGAATGAATGAGTTTGAAACATTTCTACTAGTGAAAAGAGAATAGTTACTGTGATTTTGGCATATGTTTAGAGGCATCCTGGCTTGGTGGAGCGAAAAAAAAAGCCTTACATTCAGACCCTGTTTTATGGAAGCTGAGTGACCTTGGGCAAGTCACTCCCTTTCTCTTGAATTAAATCCTTGAGCATCTGTTCAAAGAAAAATTGTGGATAATATCTTCCTTAACTACTTCACAGAGGCTTTATAACAAGCAAGGGGATCATGTATCTTTTTTTGTGTGTCTTTTTTTTTTTTTTTTTTTAGGGCCGTACCTGTGGCATATGGAAGTTCCCAGGCTAGGGGTCCAACTGGAGCTGGAGCCGCCGGCCTACACAGCAGCCACAGCAACACCAGATGCAAGATGCTTATGCGAACTGGCACCACAGCTCATGGCAACGCTACATCCTTAACCCACTGATGGAGGCCAGGGATCGAACCCACAACGTCATGATTCCCAGTCGGATTCATTTCCACTGCACCACCACGGGAACTCCAGGATCGTGTACCTTTAAAAGTACACTGTAGAGATGGATAAACAAGGTCCTGTATAGCACAGGAAATTATATTCAATATCTTATAATAGACTGTAATGAAAAGACTATATATATATACATGCATATATGAATCACTGCAGAAATTAACATTGGAAATCAACTATACCTCAATAAGATGAATTTAAAAAAAAATTACACTGTAGAGGAGGTGTGTTGTTAGGGAAGGGGGCGCAGCCACAGCTCTCATGTTGGAGTGGGGGTGAGGAAGGCATCCACACAGGGATGTGGCCTGGTAAGGTGTGTTCTCGGTGCTGGCAGGGCCCCTTGGTTCTGCGATGTCAGCATGGATAGAATGAAGAGGGTAGCCAAGCAAAGGAGGGGGCAGCAGCGGTGCCAGGAGATGGGTTATGTACAAGAGGATCCAAAAGTTAATATAGTCAGGAAAATGGGAGCCAATTTCTCACTGCTGAAGAAGAGAGCTGCAAATATGGAAACAAAACTAGAATGAACCTTTTGGTAGTGGACTGATAATGGAGGTATCAATCTGTTTCTATTTATGGAGATGAATAGACATATTGTAGCTATGCTGTGAGCCACACGGGAAGCCCAACATATTGTAAATTCATGCACCTCTGTCCACTGAGAGCGAGGGTCTGGGACACAATATGATGAGAACATGTAACCCAGCTCTTGGCATCTAAATGGTATCCTCCTCTTCATATTTCTTCTTGGAAAAATGGCTAATTCCAGTCATGGAGAAGTACAGGATGAGGCTGGAGCCTCCAATTGTGCCAGGAAAAAAGGATACATTCAACGAATAGTGGGGCATGTCAAAACTTGTATCCCCAATCTGGTATGAAACAAAAGCTGATGATAATGTATTAATGTATTAAATACCCACTGTATAAAGAGGAAACCATACAGAAGTAAATAAACATAAATTGAAAGTTTGAAAAGGATTGGAATATTTACGTAGTATCAAAGTATCAAACTGAGAGAACATTGTCAATCAACTCTAATAAATAAATTTTAGGGAGTTCCCTTCGTGGCTCAGTGGTTAACAAACCCATGAGGATGTGGATTTGATCCCTGGCCTCACTGAGTGGGTTAAGGATCCGGTGTTGCTGCAAGCTTTGGTGTAGGACACAGGTGCAGCTCGGATCTGGCATTGCCTTGGCTGCAGCTGGCAGCTGCAGCTCTGATTCTACCCCTAGCCTGGGAACTTCCACATGCCAAGGGTGCAGCCCCAAAAAGACAAGTAATAATAATAATAATAATAGGACCAAAGAGCATCTACAAAGTTAGGAGGGAAGACTAGAAGTGTATTGCCCCAAAAACAAGGGGGAAGAGAATTTCAGAAAGAAAGTGTCCTGCGGAAAGACACCCAGCTCCATGCCAGCCTTGGATGGCAATGTCTGTGGGGTCCCTCTACTTTCCTCCTTTGTAGGTACTCTAGTACATCTTACTTAATGTTTTTTGTTTGTTTGTTTGTTTGTTTGTTTGTTTTTGGGTTTTTTTTGGCCTGCAGCATGTGGAGGTTCCCAGGCCAGGGACTGAACGTGTGCCACAGCAGTGACTGGAGCCACAGCCATGAAAACACCGGATCCTTAACCTGCTACGCCACCACGGAACTTCCTTAAGTCACTCTGTGGATTCTTTTTAACGTTCCACTTGTCCATAAACCCTCATTTCTCAAAAAAAAAAAAAAAAAAAAAAGTTTGCTCCAATCTAACAACTTGGCTTGCAGCTAGTACTGATACTGAGCTATCTCCATGGCTGTATCTGCTAATCTCGTCCTTACTGTCCACTCTCCTTCCTTTTTCTTCAAAACATGGTTCAAACCCCACCTGCCCAGGAGTTTCCATCATGGCGCAGCAGAAACGAATCCGATTAGGAACCATGAGGTTGCGGGTTCCTCAGTGGGTTAAGGATCCGGCGTTGCCGTGAGCTGTGTTGTAGGTCCAGATGTAGCTTGGATCTGCTGTTCCTGTGGCTATGGTGTAGGCCGGCAGCTGTAGCTGTGATTAGACCCCTAGCCTGGGAACCTCCATATGCCATGGGAGCAGCTCAAGAAATGGCAAAAAAAAAAAAAAAAGCCAAAAAAAAGGCAAAAACAGACAAAAAGACGAAACCCACCTGCCCCGTCCTCTGGCTCTACTGTGTCTTTTCTGTCCATAAATTTTAATTTGCATATTACTTGTGTGTTACTCAGGCTTTTTCAGTCAGTCCCTAGATTATTTTCCCCTAGAGGACGTTTACTTTTCTTCCCACTGATTCAGAAACTGAAGGAGCTTGTTTCCAAAAGGCTACAGAGGAGTTCCAAAGTGACTCAGGGGGTTAAGGATTTGGCCTTGTCACTGCTGTGGCTCAGGTCACTGCAATGGTGCAGGTTCAACCCCTGGCCCAGGAACTTCCATGTGCTGCTGGCAAAGCACCCCCCTCCCCCCGCCCCCCCCAAAAAAAGAGAGAGAACAAAAAGCTATCCATACTTGAAGGAAAAACAATACTTAGAAAAAATTTTAACGAAAGAAATGATAGAATATTTAGCATTCGTTCTGGGCATTTCTTTGTAGAAGAAGATTCTAGACTTTTAGCCCATGTAATGCAACTTGGGGATCCTGAAAGACACTACGCACTTCCAGTGGTTTTCTTCATCAGCCAGCCAGGGCGCATAATATTCCCCTTAGCGTGGGTTAGGTAGGGTTCCCTTGTCCTCCGAAGGCTCCTGAACAACTACAGATAGACCAAGTGCGCGCGGTAGCCCAGTGGTGGTGATTCTGCGGAACACTAAAGTGTGTTCTGAGGACTGGAGGGTTTTCATAGTCAAGTAAGTCCAGACAAGGCCACACACTGTTCCCTCTGCAGTTCAAACGCAAAAACAAATCTGGAGCCTGTGTGATTTCCTCTCGGCATCTCCCAAAGTCATTCAACCTCTCAACGTGTTGTAGTTTTCTTTTTCATACAAGCTATGAATGCCCCACGGAACCAACATATTCCAGAAACTCTACAGTGAACCATTGCCATGTATGAATGAGTGACTTGTCTTGCAGAGCACTTTACACAACTTGAGCCTCTCAATAGCCTGTTCATCGGATTACCGAGAGTTAGCAGGGAACAGATCACTCCAAGGTGTAAGGGAAGAGAGCGAACTTAATTTGACAGAACAGAGCTGAAGGGAAGAGGAAATAGATGGAAAACATCACCCAGGTAGCGTAGATCTTGGGGAGGGAGGGCAGGGCTGCTGCTGGGAAGACAGAGAGCAGGGCCCCAAGGAAAGAAGTCAGGGTCCCAACACGCAAAGGGGGACAACTGTTGATAGTCAGCCTGATTTTCTTTGCTTCTGCTCCAGGAGCTGAGGAAACGAATCCGACTAGGAACCATGAGGTTGCAGGTTCAATCCCTGGCCTTGCTCAGTGGGTTAAGGATCAGGCGTTGCCGTGAGCTGTGGTGTAGGTCGAAGACTCGGCTCAGGTCTCGTGCTGCTGTGCCTCTGGCGTAGGCCGGCGGCTACAGCTCTGATTAGATCCCTAGCCTGGAACCTCCAGGGAGCAGCCCTAGAAAAGGCAAAAAAAAGACCAAAAAAAAAAAAAGTGGCCTTTCCTGAGTCTGTTCAGAAGTTAAATGATATTTACGTAGTGGATAATATCTTCTAGAATTACACCTGTCTTTCAGAGATCAAAGTGCTATGGGACTATTATTTTATTTAAGCTTCACAACCCAAAGGGTTATGAAACAAGGAAGTAAAATTTGACAATTTGACCCTTCTTACCAGGAATAGGGAGTAGCTTTTTTCGTTGTTGTTTTCAGGCCACACCTGCAGCATAGGGAGCTTCCCAGGCTAGGGGTCAAATCGGAGCTACAGCTGCCAGCCTACGCCAGAGCCACAGCAATGTGAGATCTGAGCCGAGTCTGCGACCTACAACACAGCTCATGGCAACGCCGGATCCTTAACCCTCCGAGCGAGGCTAGGAATTGAACCTGCATCTTCATGGGTACTAGTCAGGTTCGTTAACCGCTGAGCCTCAAAGGGAACCCTGGAAGGGGCATTTTTGAAGGACGCTGTTTCCCAAACGCCCCTAGTGTTGTGCCCACACCCTCCGTTCCTTATCTAACAGGAGACGATGGTACTCAGGGGCGTGTGTGCCACACATGCGGGCAACGTGGAAGGAGAAAACAGTTGATAACCACCTCGTTAGACTATGTCTCTCTCCTTACAAAAAACTCCACCTGTGCCCCTGTCTAACCATGATAAAAACATCAGAGTCCAATGGAGTGGCATTCTACAAAGTCCCTGGCCAGGACTCCCCCAAACTGTCAAGGTCATGAAAAACAAAAAAAAAAAGCTTGAGAAACTGTCACAGCCAAGAGAAGTCTAAGGAGCCATGACAATTAAATGTAATGCCGTGTCCTAGATGGGATCCTGGAAAAGAAAAAGGACTTCGGGTTAAAATTAAGGAAACATGAATAAACCATGAGCTTTAGTTAATTCTGCTGTATCAATATCAGTGTGTTAATTCTAGCAAATGTATCAGGAATATGGCAGGTGTGAAGAACAGAGGAAGTCTGGCCCCTGCATTTGGGAACTCTATGCTGCCTTCTCAGTTTTTCTGTACATTTAAAACTGTCCTTTCAGAGGCCTAGAGCTTAGAGCTATCCCATAATCACAAAGCCTTTAGGTTTGTGTATTGCTTTGGTTTAAGGAAAAACTCTTGTGTCCATTACCTACAAACGCTCCAAGTTTCAAATACCAACCCATTTACGAAAAATATTGCTATGTAGGACACTCGATAGTGGCTTCCCATTCTGAGTTCTGCAGTACTTCGATCTGAGAAGCTAGGCCTGGTGAGGTGACAACATTTTATTAGTAATGATTAAGTCTGGAAAATTACACATGTCTGTGTGTGTGTGTACCTGTTATTATCCTGAAGTGTTGACAGCATTTAAAAGTACTTATTTGGGGTTCCCGTCATGGTTCAGCAGTCAAGAAGCTGACTAGTATCCATGAGGATGCAGGTTTGATCCCTGGCCTTGCTCAGTGGGTTAAAGATCCGGCGTTGCCAAGAGCTGGGCTGTAGGTCGCCGATGTGGCTCAGAGCCCGAGTTGCTGTGGCTGTGGTGCAGGCCGGCAGCTGTACCTCTGATTTGACCCCTAGCCTGGGACCTTCCATATGCCATGAAGGCAGGCCTAAAAAATAAATAAATGAATCAACAAACAAAGGAATAAGTCAATGTACTTGTTCATCCATTCCTTCATTATTGAGTGTCTCCTCCGTACATCTGGTGGTTGCTAAGAGCCCAAGGGTTAAAGGTACGTTGGCTGCCCTCAGGGGGCTCTCACCATAAAAGAGATAAATGAGTCCGTAGAAGACTGTAACACAACAGGCTGAGTGTTGCGATGGAGAAAGACGCAAAGAACTGTGGCGGCACATGGGAGAGACACCTCCTCCAGACTGGGGTGGATCAGGGAATGTTTAGTCCTAAAGAACAAACACTGAAAGAAATTCTATGTCCGTCACCATCCCTATTTGTGAAATAGTAAAAAATTTTACTTTCCCAGCAGGATAAAGAAGTTTTACTCCCTCCTCAAGTAGAGTTGCAATAGATAGACAGATAGACAGATAGAAATAGAGATTTGAGGTTTTTCAGGTTATAAAAAGTAAACCCGGAGTTCCCGTCGTGGAGCAGTGGTTGGCGAATCCGACTAGGAACCATGAGGTTGCGGGTTCGGTCCCTGCCCTTGCTCAGTGGGTTAGGATTCGGCGTTGCCGTGAGCTGTGGTGTAGGTTGCAGATGCAGCTCGGATCCCACGTTGCTGTGGCTCTGGCATAGGCCGGTGGCTGCAGCTCCGATTCAACCCCTAGCCTGGGAACCTCCATATGCCGCGGGAGCCGCCCAAGAAAGGGCAAAAAGACAAAAAAAAAAGTAAACCCAGTCATCAAGATAGTACTTACTAGTAACAAGGCTGGAGTGTATATTTTAAAGGGGACTGAATGGGAGGCAGTGGCAAAAATCTCTTGTGTAACAACAACAAACATTTATTATGCACTCGAGGTGGTGTGTTCAGCAATAACATAGGCGTATAGAAAAATGTGATAAACACTGTAAGAGAAAATTTTGGACAAGTTCTTAATTTTGTTTGCATTCTTATTTCAGGTGCGATACCTCCTTGTTTCTGACTGACAGCAATCAGTAATGACTTGTAATGACTGACCAAATTTTTTTTTTTTAGGGCCACACCTGCAGCATATGGAGGTTCCCAGGCTAGGGGTTGAATTGGAGCTACAGCTGTTGGCCTACACCACAGCCAAAGCAACACAGCATCTGAGCTGTGTCTGCAAGCTACACCACAGCTCACAGCAGTGCCGGATCCTTAACCCACTGAGTGAGGCTGGGGATTGAACCTACAAACTCATGATTCCTAGTCGGATTCGTTTCCACTGTGCCACAATGGGAACTCCCGTGACAGATCAATATTTTTAAAACACAAAGAATCTCTTTCAAATTGAACCCAAATGATAAGTAATTCTTTTATAACCTGAAAATAGCAGCATTGATATACATGTAATAAGTTGAGAGTTCCCAGTGGCCTAACTGTTAAGGACTCAGCCTTGTCACTTCAGGTTTGACTCCCTGGCCTGGGAATTTCCATATGCCCTGGGTGAAGCCAAAAAAAAAAAAACAACTTTGGATGTTGTTCAGTGTCTTTGAATTCCTTATATATGACTTATAAACCTTTTGTCTATGCAAAAATAACTTAAAACCTATCAGGACTGTAGATTTAATTGTGAGCCTTGCCTCTGAATTTTATTGCCTCACAGATTTATTCCTTTATAGGTCCTCATTAGAAATTAATATTAGAGGGAGGTCCCATCATGGCTCAGCAGAAACGAATCTGACTAGCATCCATGAGGTTCCAGGTTCGATCCCTGGCCACACTCAGTGGGTTAAGGATCCAGCATTGCCGTGAGCTACGTTGCGGTGTGGGTCGCAGATGTGGTTCAGATCTGGTGTTGCTGTGGCTGTGGCATAGGCTGGCAGCTGTAGTTCCGATGCAACCCCTAGCCTGGCACCTCCCTATGCTGTAGGTGCAGCCCTAAAAAGCAAATAAATAAGTAAATAAATAAACAAACAATCAAACAAACAAACTTTAATTACAGGAGTTAAAACACAGTGAGCAAAGAGTTAATCATGTGGTACACGGGGAGCCCTGAAAACCCAAGATCTTCCAAGGACTTGGAGAAAAGAACATTCAGTCAAGAACAAATCAGAATTGCAGCACAGATTTGTATAGAAGGTGTGAGGAAGACCAAAGTCTAGGATGAGCTGGGCCCTGCCAAAATAAATTAAGGACAACTAAAAGGACTCTTTAATCTATAATTAGAGTGAGAAAAAGAACAAGGAAGGTGTAGGCATGATGGTAGGGGCGGATGGTGTAATACTGACAGATGATAAAGCAAAATTCTTAACATCTATTTAGTTTTCATCTCTTATCAGAAGATGTCTTTTGAGCTAGAAAATTCTCTCTGCCAAAAAAAAATGATGGTATAGGAGAATAAGTATGGATTTGACACCGCCGCCCCCCCCCCCCTTTGTCTTTTTAAGGCCAAACCCTTGGTATATGGAAATTCCCAGGCTAGGGGTCGAAATGGAGCTGTCGCTGCCGGCCTGCACCACAGCCACAGCAGTGCTAGAACTGAGGCTTGTCTGTGACCTACACCACAGCTCACAGCAACACCGGATCCTTAACCCACTGAGCGAGGCCAGGGATAGAACCCGAGTCCTAATGGATACTAGTCATGTTTGTTACCACTGAGCTGTAATGGGAACTCATGACCCACTTATTTATAACAGCATTAGGAGGACTAGAAAGGTTCTCTGTTTGAAACAAGACTTAGGTTCTGGAGTGGACCAAAGGAAACCACAAGCAGGGGAGAGACAGGTCCAGGTACAGATGCACGAAGAATCAGTTTATCCAGCGAGTTCCCACTGAGGCTTAGCAGAAACAAATCTGGCCAGGATCCATGAAGATGCCGGTTCGATCGCTGGCCTCACTCAGTGGGTTAAGGATCCAGTGTTGCCATGAGCTGTGGTGTACTTCCAAGACGCAGCTCGGATCTGAAGTTGCTGTGGCTATGGCGTAGACCAGTGGCTACAGCTCTGATTCGACTCCTAGCCTGGGAACCTCCATATGCCTCAGGTGTGGCCCTAAAAAGACCAAAAAAAAAAAAAATCAGTTTATCCAAAGGAAAAAGTACAATCAGATGACAATGCAAAGAAAGCTGTTGGTGGTAGGGCCAGAGACACGGTAGTAGAGAATGGAAAATAGAGCTAGTGCATTGCAGGAACTCTCCTAGATGTTTGATGTATATCATCTCATTTAATACCTTTAACAATCTTAATAAGAGTAGTTTTTTGTTTTTCTTCGCCACAGTTGACCCTGCAGCATATGGAAGTCCCCAGGCCAGGGATCGAACCTACGTCCTCATAGAGACAATGGCGTGTCCTTAACCTGCTGAGCCACAATAGGAATGTTGAGAGTAGTGTTTTTATCCTCTGGCTTTTCTTTCTTTTCTTTCTTTCTTTCTTTTTGCTTTTTTAAGAGCTGCACCTGCAGCATGTGGAGGTTCCTGGGCTAGGGGTCGAATTGGAGCCACAGCTGCTGGCCTATACCACAGCCACAGCAACGCAGGATCCCAGCCACACCTGCCACCTACACTAGATCTCATGGCAATGCCGGATCCTTAACCCACTGAGCGAGGCCAGGGATCAAACCTGCATCCTCGTGGATACTAGTTGGAGTCGTTTCCACTGCTCTTTGGGCTTTTCTAAAGTGGAAGATGACTAAGGTTTCGCAGCCAGGAAGAGGGGCAGGTGAGATTTGACTCCAGGGCCGTATGACGTCCCGGTCTCTTTTGTCTGTATGCAGAAGACGGCTCAATAACATGGAGCGTAAAGGATCACAAATTCGAGGATCGGAGTCACCCGTTGGCACCAAGGAAGTCTGAACAGCTGTGGGGACTCCCATCTTGCAACTCAAATAAAGGGGTTGGGTGACCCCTGGGCAAAGGGCCTGGCAGGAATGAAGTTAGGAACTAGGCCTAAGGGGTCTTGGATATATCAAAAGAATGACCTGTCCCAGGGACTAGGACAGAGGCCAGGAATTAGAAGTACAATTCAAGGAAGGATGACATGATGCTGAGCCGCTTAAATACTTCCTGCTTAGATTCATGCAACCCAAGAGAATGGTAAAGGGGAATCCCGGGGTTGTAACTGAGCAGAAAGCCTGGAGAGCAATCTGTCAGATGCGAGAGGACGACAGAAGGACAGGAGGACAAGAGGGCGGTCTCCTTCTTAAAAAACAGCGCTACTGGGAGTTCCCGTCTTGGCACAAGGACAAAAACGAATCCGACTAGGAACCATGATGTTGTGGGTTCGATCCCTGGCCTTGCTCAGTGGGTTAAGGATCCAGTGTTGCTGTGAGCTGTGGTGAGGCAGACACGGCTCGGATCTGGCATGGCTGTGGCTGTGGTGTAGACTGGCAGCAACAGCTCTGATGAAACCCTTAGCCTAGGAACCTCCATATGCCTCCGGTGCGGCCCTAAAAAGACAAAAGACAAATAATAATAATATAATAATGAAACTGATAGATTGCTTGAAATGATATTTTTAACATTAGGAAAAAAAAACCCGATGACAGATATATTGGCATATGAGGGAAATTTTAATAAGCACTGAGAAAAATAAGCACATTTTTTAAAAAGTTGATTTTAACTTGAAGACAAACCAAAGTTGTAAGAGAAAAAAAACAATCAGAATACACTACAGGGCTCTATAGTGAATCCGATTTAAACACTAATGATTTTTTTATTGTAATATAATTACTTAGAAGATGGAAAGAGTAGATGGGTCGAAAGAACTAAATCCTCAGCAACAGTAACAGGAAGTCAATAGGCAATGTCCAAAATCAAGAAATAGTATTTTATTTAGAAACATGGAGTTCGGAGTTCCCATCGAGGCTCAGCTGCAAGGAACCCAAGTAGTATCGGTGAGAATGCTGGTGCTGATTCGATCCCTGGCCTTGCTCAGTGGGTTAAGGATCCGGCGTTGCTGTGAGCTGTGTGCAGTTGCAGACGCGGCTCACATCCCAATTTGCTGTGGCTGTGGTGTAGGCTGGCAGCTACAGTTCTGATTTAACCCCTAGCCTGGGAACCTCCATATGCCACAGGTGCAGCTCTAAAAAAGACCACACACACACACACACACACACACACACACACACACACACACACGTATCAGGTTATTAACAGAAAAATGGCTAAAAGGGTTTAAGGTAGTTGCCTGCAGACAATGGGTTTGGGTAGCATGGGGGGAGTGGGGGTGGGGGGAACAAAGGTGTAATGATGACAGCAGAAGACTCGTTTTTCATTGTAAGTAATTTCATACTATTTGATTTATTATTTAAATCCTTGTATTATTATGACAAAATTGCAAACTTTTTTTTTTGGCCACACCCAAGGCATGTGAAAGTTCCCAGGCCAGGGATCAAACCTCACCACAGCAGTAACCCTCGGAGCCTCTGCAGAGACAACACCAGATCCTTAACCGGCAGCACCACAAGAAAAACTCCAAAATTGCTAACTTTTTCAAAGCAGATGAGATTTGACTGATTGAGAAAGGGAGATCACACCAAAAGTAACTCTGGAATTCCCCAGGAGAGCTTCAGAGAAGCTTCAAGCGCCCGCGAATACATTTAAAGACAAGGAGCAAGGAGTTCCTATCATGGCTCAGCAGGTTAAGAACCTGACTGGTATCCATGAGGACGCAGGTTTGATCCCTGGCCCCGCTCAGTGGGTTAAGGATCTGGCATTGCTGTGACCCGTGGTGTAGGTGACAGATTCAGTTCAGACCCCAAGTTTCTGCGGCTGTGGTGTTGGCTGGCAGTTGCAGTTCCAATTTGACTCCCAGCCTGGAAACTTCCAGGTGCCTTGGGTGTGGCCCTAAAAAGACAAAAATAAATAAATTAATTAGAGACAGGGAGCCAGCCAGGAGACAGTCATCAGGGTAACTCATTAAAGAGCTTTGACCCACCCAGAACAGGTGTACCCTCCCCTCCTCAGAAAGAGTGGCTGGCAACAGCGGCTTTGCCCTATGCCAACAGTAATCAAACGAATGGCTTTGTTTTCTTTGGCTTGTTAAAACCCAGTTTGCTGAGCCCCACCCCAGAGGTTCAGCAGGTCCAGGGTGGGGCAGAAGATTTGCATTTCTAACAAGTTCCCAGGTGATGCTTAGGCTGCCGCTCGTCTGGGACCACACCGAGAGCCACTGATCTAGGAGGAAGCTCCAACTGCTTTCTGCAGAAAGTGGGCAGCATGCCTAAGAAGGGCTCCTAATAAGGATACTGCAAGCTGGGAGGAATATGCAGCAGAGTTTAAGGTCTCTTAAGTCCAGGGCTCTACAGCAGACATCAGGAAAAAGAAGGAAGAGAAGGAGCAAAAGGAAAGGGTCAAAATACACTGAGCAGAGTTCCCTTTGTGGCTCAGCAGGTTAAGAACCTGACCTAGTCTCCATGAAGATGAGGGTGTTGCCAAAAGCTGCGGTGTAGGTCCCAGATGCGGCTCAGATCTGGTGTTGCTGTGGCCGTGATGCAGGCCTGCAGCTGCAGCTCCAATTCGACGCTTAGCCTGGGAATTTCCATATGTGCAGGGGCAGCCATAAAGAGAAAAAAAAAATTCTAAATAAAAATAAACCTAGGCAGGCAGACTCTCGAATTTTTACCCTTATCCACCCTGCAAACTCTCCCAGCTGCTGGTCTTCAGGTGGCAAGTCAGACAGACAAGCCCCTCCAGGCGGAAGCCAGAAGAGTCCAGACTCCTAGGCTGGGAAACTCCATATGCTGCAGGGGCAGCCCTAACAAGAAAAACAAAACACCAAGCTGCTATTTTTCCAGAATAAAGCCTTCTTGTTTTGATAATTGAGAAATTAATTCCCCAGCCTGCTGACCTGCGACTCACCTACCTGACCGGAGAAATACCTGAAAACACTCCTTACTCATCGACCTAAAACTCAGAATGAGAACCCCGACTCAGGGGAGAACTGCAGAAAAAACCCACACCAGCGGCATACTAAAAAGAGAAGTGTATATTATAAATGAGAAAGGACAGAAAGGCATATGAGGAAAATCAGCCGCATAAAAGAGAAGGACTAATATACAAAACAAACACACAAAGAAACAACTCACCCTAGAAACAGCAAATCCAGGTACATAAGAGAAATACACCTTTTTCTTAGCTCTAATAAGTAGCCTCAGAGAAATTAGAGGGGAAATTTCCAGCCACAAGAGCAAGCTGCTATGAAAAGGGAGCCTGCACAGCTCTTTCAGAGTCCTTCACAGAGTCTGAGGAACCTAAAAAATACGGCTACTGGAGTTCCCGTTGTGGCGCAGCAGAAACAAATCCAACTAGGAACCAGGAGGTTGCAGGTTCGATCTCTGGCATTGCTCAGTGGGTTAAGGATTAGGCATTGCCATGAGCCGTGGTGTAAGTCACAGACGTGGCTTGGATCTGGCATTGCTGTGGCTGTGGTGTAGGCTGGCAGCTGTAGCTCTGATTAGACCCCTAGCCTGGGAACCTCCATATGCCACATATGTGGCCCTAAAAAGACAAAAAACTATATATATATTATATATACATATATAACCACTAAAGTAAAAGGAAAAAAAAGTGAATGAGTGAAACAATGAATGAACACAGCTAAAGGTCAAATTAGTGATTTGGAAGATAAACCTAAGGACAACTCCAGAACACAATATAAAAAGGCAAGGAAATAGAGGGTATATGAGGGAAAGTGAGACGTAGAAGATGAAGAAAGTCCAACATTTATCGAATGGAAGTTCTACAAGGAAAGAAACAGAAAAGGGGGAAAAATCAGATTAATAATAAAGAGAAAATTCCCGAGCTCAAAAAATGAAATGAATGATTTCAGCATAAAAGGGCCCACTGCATACCAAAGCAGAGCAGGATAATGAGACCCACAGGAAGGTGCATCATGGTGAAAATCCAGAATAAAATTCAGATTAAAACAAACATGCATATGCATATTGAAGGGTTCAGGAAAGAGGAGGGTCCATCTTTATTTGGCAAGTCAAGAATCGGACATGGTATCCTTGAGAATGTGGGTTTGATCCCTGGCCTTGCTCAGTGGGGTTAAGGATCTGGTTTTGTCGCAAGCTGCCTCACAGGTTGCAGATGGGGCTTGGATCCCGAGTTGCTGTGGCTGTGGTGTAGACAGGCAGCTGCCGCGCCAATTCAACCTGCAGCCTGGGAACTTCCACACGCTGCAGGTGCTGCCATAAAAAAGAAAAAAAGGAAAAGGAAAGAAGGAAGAAAAGAAGGGAAGGGAGGGAGGGAGGAAGGGAGGAAGTTAGTTTCCAGTAAGAGAAAGCGTGTTACCCGACAAAGAATAAAAATCAGTCTGACGTTAGACTTCACACAAAAACGTTAGATGCTTGAATGTTCTCTAAGTGGGGCCAACTCCATAATTTGCGGGGCTCAGGGAAAATGAAAATGTAGGACTCCATTAAAAATTATTAAGACTTTAAAGATGGGGAGTTCCCGTTGTAGCTCAGCAGAAACAAGTCCGACTAGTACCCATCATGATGTAGGTTTGATAGCTGCTTCCGCTCAGTAGGTTAAAGATCCGGCATTGCTATGAGCTGTGGTGTAGATCACAGAAGCAGCTCGGATCTGGCATTGCTGTGGCTCTGGCGTAGGCCAGCAGCTATAGCTCTGATAAGACCCCTAGCCTTGGAACCTCCATATGCCGCTAGTGTGGCCCTAAAAAGAAAAAAAAAAGAGAGGGAGAGAGAGAGAATTTCAAGACGGTGACAGCAGAAACTTAAACAAAATGAGGGTGCTTCCAAGCACCGGTCCTCATTAATCTGTACTTCCTTTATTTCCAGGAAAAGAAAGGCTGCTTCAGCTACCACTGCTTGAGTTTTGTTTTCCACGCCACATTCTTTCTTGGAGTGCAAGATCTCATGACAATAAAGGCAGCCCTCCTTCCAAGTTCTGAGAAGCAAAGACTTTGTACCTAAAATTCTTTTTTTTTTTTTGTCTTTTTGTCTTTTTGTCTTTGTAGGGCTGCACCTGCGGCATATGGAGGTTCCCAGGCTAGGAGTCCAATCGGAGCTATGGCTGCCGGCCTACACCACAGGCATAGCAACGCGGGATCCGAGCCTCGTCTGCGAACGACACCACAGCTCATGGCAACGCCGGATCCTTAACCCACTGAGCAAGGCCAGGGATCAAACCTGTAACCTCATGTGAACCTAAAATTCTGTACTCAGCCAAACTGTCAATTAACTAGAAGTGCAAACATATATTTTTGGACTTATAAGAATTTAGAAAATTTGTTTGACACCAACCCTACGTGAAAAAAGGATCTGAGTAGTTTTGAAAATCAAAATTAAAAAAAACCCTCCAGAGGAGTTTCCATTGTGGCTCAACAGGTTAAGAACCCTGCTAGTACCCATTAGGATGTGGGTTCAATCCCTGGCCTCACTCAGTGGATTAAGGATCTGGCGTTGCCACAAGCTGCGGCATAGGTCACAGATGGCACTCAAATTTGGCATTGCTGTGGCTCTGGCGTAGGCCAGAAGCTACAGCTCTGATCCAACCCCTAGCCTGGAAACTTCCATACACTGCAGGTAATGCCCCAAAAATAAAAAGAAAAAAAAAATCCAGAGCTTCTAGAAAAAAAAAAAAAAATCAAGGATTTTGAGAAATAAAGTAGCTTGAAATACCAGAAACAATTGTAGTTGAGAATGACCCAGAAGTAAAGGAAGATTTAAAAAAAAAAAAAAAAAAGGAATTGGGGGACAGAGTTTCCACCATGGTGAGGCAGGTTAAGGATCCAGCATTACCACAGTTGTGGCATAGGTTGAAGCTGTGGCTTGGATTCAAACCCTGGTTCAGGAACTTCCATCTGCTGCAGGTACAGCCAAAAAGGGGGGGGGGGATTAAAGGATACATTAGGTGTTGATGCATAAATGATTTTTCTTTAACTTTCAAATATTTAATGGCCTTGGATTACATGCCTTCCCTGTAGAACCAATCATTGTTGGCTCATTGGTGAATATTTAAATAATTACAATATTGTACTGGCATTTTAAATGATTTTAATTCTTAGAATCAAAACTCAGAAAATTCTACTTTGGGGAGTTCCCGTCGTGGCTCTGCAGAAATGAATCTGACCAGCATCCATAAGGACACAGGTTCGATCCCTGGCCTTGCTCAGTGGATTAAGGATCTGGTGTTGCTTTGAGCTGTGGTGTAGGTCACAGATGTGGCTCGGATCCCGCATTGCTGTGGCTGTGGCGTAGGCTGGTGGCTACAGCTCTGATTAGACCCCTAGCCTGGGAACCTCCATATGCCGCAGGTGCAGCCCTAAAAGAGACCAAAAAGAAAAAAGAAAATGAAAATTCTACTTGTGGTTACAGAGGAGCATGTGAATATTGTAAATCTTGATCATGTAAAAGATAAAAATGTCTAATAAAGAAGTGAGAGAGAGATGAGAAAAGAAAGTGTCATCTATCACTTTGAAGTGACACTCATCTATCAGCAGAGTCCACAGGCTCCCCCAAGTTCAAAATAATAAAGAAATACAGGTTTTAGGATTTCATGTGAAGTTGTGAAATATCCCATAGAAGAACTAAAGGACTAAAACAAGATGTCTAATAAAAACTGATTAGAGAAAGCAAGCGGCATTACAGATGGGTTAAATTCCTCCTTCACATAACCAGGAATTAGCAGATACTTCACACATGGATAAATCCAGAAACAAAGCCATAAACAAAGCATTTCAGGTTCTATAATAACCACCATAAAACTTAAAACAGAAAATCTTGACAATGATGTCTTCTGAGGAGTAAGACTGAGGGAGCAGTTTGGGAAAGGGAATGTGATGCTTATTTTCCATGTTATACTTTTATCCTTTCCTGTATCATTTTTATTTTTCTATGTGCACTCATGATTTCCACAATTAAACATCAGTTAAGAAGAAAGGAAGTGAGAGAGATGGGAATCAGTGAGAGCTATTATGACTTGATGAACTTGACTGTCCTGGTAACTAGACAAGGAGAACTTATTACCACCATGTCCAAAACCCTATTCTAGGAGCCAGGGGTGTGGCAATGAACTTCAAAAAGTAAAATAAGACAAGACACTGTCCCCGTGGTACTTGCATCCTAGTGTAGGCAGCTGATATCCTGGGTGATTATATCTAAAGAAACTTCAGTTAAGGAAAGGTTAAGGGGATACTGGGTGTAAGGGGTGATGGGTGGTAGTTTTAGATTGAGGGGAGCCTTCAAAAACATGCCAGCTGGAGTTCTCTAGTGGCACAGAGGGTTAAGGATCCAGTGTTGTCACTGCAGTATCTTGGGTCGACCCCTGGCCTGGGAACTTCCTTATACCATGGGGACGGCAAAACAAAAAAAAAAAAACCCCAAGACTGAGGAGTTCCTGACGTGGCTCTGCAGCAACGAATCTGACTAGCATCCATGAGAACACAGATTCGATCCCTGGCCTTGCTCAGTGGGTTAAGAATCCAACATTGCTTTGGCTGTGCTGTAGGCCGGCAGCTGTACCTCTGATTTGACCCCTAGCCTGGGAACTTCCATATGCCACAGGTGCGGCCCTAAAAAGACAAAAAAAAAAAAAAAAGAGAGAGAGAGAGAGAAAGAGATATTGAAGGAAGACCTCATGAGAAAGTAAGGAAATGACCGAGACATGAAAGTGGCAAGGGACTGGTCATATAACTACCTGGAGAAAGTATTCCAGACAGGAGAGCTTGTGCAAAGGCCCTGGGGCAGGAATGTACCCTGCAAATTCCAGAAGCAACAAGGAGGCCAAAGTGGCTGGAGTGGAGAAAGCAAAAGGGAGGGTTGTGGGGGCAGATATGAGAGAGGTAAGGGGGTGGAGCTAATATATCATCCAAATTTCCTTTTAACTTCATGGGGCCTTTATAATTCTGTGCACCGCATGATCACGTACATCCTCGATAACCAAGAACTACCATTTCAACTAGGCATTGATGAGAACCAAATCGTCTGTGGACAAATGTATATACCTGACGACTGAAAGAATTTTCTAGACTAGCTTCTGGCTCCCTACATTTAAAAACCTAGTTTCAAAAAAATTAATTAATTAATACATCTAGTTTCTCCTCCCTTATTCACGTTCCATATCAAATTACTAATTACTTCATGACATAAAACAGGGTGAATCAACAAAGTGTCCCTGGCGTACAACCATGTGGGGAAGCTGGCCCCTTCTGGCTCACAGGAGTCCACTGTTAGGTTTTCAGGAATTTGGAGATTCAATGCTTAAACACAGACATTATCAAAAATTAAATAATATAGGGGAGTTCCTGTCGTGGCGCAGTGGTTAACGAATCCGACTAGGAACCATGAGGTTGCGGGTTCGGTGCCTGCCCTTGCTCAGTGGGTTAACAATCCGGCATTGCTGTGAGCTGTGGTGTAGGTCGCAGACGCGGCTCAGGTCCTGCGTTGCTGTGGCTCTGGCGTAGGCTGGTGGCTACAGCTCCGATTCGACCCCTAGCCTGGGAACCTCCATATGCCGCGGGAGCCGCCCAGAAACGGCAAAAAGACAAAAAAAAATTAAATAATATAAAATTATATATCATTAAAGAAATAATACTAAAAGCAAAGATAATAAATACTCAACATTCATCATTTCCCAGGAGATCACTACATTTTGCACTTACTGTGCTCTTGAGGTTATTGACAGCCATTGAATCCACAGGATACAAATACCACATCACAGTCTAGACTCTTCCCACCTCTGCTGACAGTGATTTCACACTGACAGCTTGAAATGGACCAACATGGAAGTATTTACACCATAGAAATCGGCAAACACGACAAATCCAGTTGCTAAACATTTACTAAGATACTCCTACCTGGTAGCCATTCCTAGCCTTGGAGAGCAAGCCATAGCATGACCGTACATAGATCTAACTCTGACCCCTGTGACTATGTTCCCCCACAAACAAACAGAATGGACCCCTTAGCTGTGGACACTCTCCCGTCATTCAGCAGGAAGATACGTGTGATGGAGAAGCAGTTGGAGTGGGAAGAGGCAGCAGTTGTAACCAGTTGCAGTTAAAATACCTTTTGCACATTTTTACAAACAAGGTCACATGAACACTTTCCTAGGGCACCTCCTCAGACCTTAGAAGAAGTTCCAGCGAGTTGGGAATCCTGACACTCAAGCTTCATTAGCTTTGTGGTAAGTCTACCTTTGTTCCAGAACTTTTTTTTTTTTTTTTTTTAGGGCCACACCTGCAGCCTATGGAGGTTTCCAGGCTAGGGGTCCAATCGGAGCTACAGTTGCCGGCCTACACCACAGCCACAGCAACTCGGGATCCGAGCTGCGTCTGTGACCTACACCACAGCTCACAGCAACGCCAGACCCTTAACCCACTGAGTGAGGCCAGGGATCCAACCTGCATCCTCATGGATACTAGTCAAATTCGTTTCCGCTGAGCTATGATGGGAACTCTCCAGAACTTTCTACATGTTTCTACTGCCCCTCAATGGCTCCCACCCAGGGTTGACTCCAGTGTTGCGTGGGGATATGGGCATGGGAACAGCGAGAGCAGTGGCATCAGACCTGTTTCTCCATTCTCTGCTCTAGTGCTGGCCAGTGCCTCTCATGCAAATACTCTGGGAGGGCATTGCTTTCCTGAAAGCAACTGCCCCGGTGACGTTGCTTTCTTATTCTTAGTGGCAAAAACTATATTCACTTACTAGGACTGCTATGACAAAGCGACATGGGCTGGGAATCATAAACAACAGAAACCCATTTTCTCATGGTTCTGGAGGCTGGAAGTCCAAGATCAAGGTGCTGGCAGGATGGTTTTCTTCTGAGGAAGATAACCATTCTCTGGCAGCCTCTTCACGGGGCTGTCTCTCTGCACCCTCGTGCTCCTTGGATCTCTCTGTGTGACCAAAATCTCCTCTTATAAGGACACCAGTAAGAAAGCCCACTCTCAAGACCTCATTTTCACTTAATCATCTCTTTAAAGATCTTTTTTTTTTTAGGCTCACACCTGCGATATATGGAGGTTCCCAGGCTAGGGGTCCAATCGGAGCTACAGTTGCCGGCCTACACCACAGCCACAGCAACACAGGATCGGAGCCGTTTCTGTGACCTACACCACAGCTCAAGGCAACGCCGGATCCTTAACCCCATGAGCAAGGCCAGGGATGGAACCCTCAACCTCGTGGTTCCTAGTCGGATTCATTTCCACTGCGCCACCATGGGAACTCCATCTTTAAAGATCTTATTTTTTAAATACAGTCACATTCTGAGGTATTAGGGGCTAGGACTTCAACTTATGAATTAGGGCAGCGGGGGGGGGGGGGGCGCGTGCACGGGGAGGGGGGGTGTGCATCCCAGACACTATCCTCCCCAGAGACACGAAGCCTCACACTCTTATTCTGGCTTTAATAATAAAAAGATCAGGAATCCCCCTTTTGGCTCAGCAGTCATGAACTTGACCAGTGATCATGAGAACACAGGGTCGATCCCTATCCTCGCTCAGTGGGTTAAGGATCTGGCGTCGCCATGAACTGTGGTGTAGGTCGCAGACGTGGCTCAGATCCCATGTTGCTGTGGCTGTGGTGTAGGCCTGTGGTGTAGGCCGGCAGCTGCAACTCTGGTTTGACCCCTGGCCTGGGAACTTCCATGGGCCCACAGGTATGGCCGTAAAAAGAGAAATAAAATTCAGTTGTCAGGGAGTGGTACCCACGGAGAGGCTAGAAAACTGCCCTGAGGGTATTCACATGCCAGAAAAGGCTCTGAATTGGATGAGCTTCAACAATCTACTAACCCCAAGACGGCAAGCACATGACCGGATGTAGAAAAATCTTTTATTTTATAAATGTAGAATATTTATAATTTACTATGTACCTCATAACGTACAACCACGGCTAAGGAATGTTCCGTCATTTTCCTTTAACATCGTTTCTGAAAACGCTCTGAAATGATGGAAAAGCAAAACAAAAACAAAAATTTCCCAAGCTCCAAGATTTGAAATTCAAGAAAAGTGTTCCAGATCGCAGCATGACATGATCCAAAATAGGCAATATCATGTTCACATCGCTTGGAAAAATACTGACTCATATTGCCCACCCACATCTTACAAAAATAACAGAAAGCCAATGATTCAAGCAAGATACACGCTGCCATTGTCTGAAGCAAACATTTGAGTCATTCAGGAAAATGAGGAGCAAAGTCTCATTAGTGATAAAAGTTTTAAATTCCATGTCCCAGGGAAAACTTTGCAGGGAGGAATCCTTTCCCGTTTCCAACGTGTCTTTTCCTCACTCGGGGACACTTGTGGGCCAGGAACCGCCTTCTGCCATGGGAACAACACAGAGCACTTGCCAGTCAGGCAGGGCATGGCCAAGCGTCCAGGGAGCGGTGACTAGGACTCGATGAGTCCCCAGGGAGGAGGGCAAACATCCTGGAAGAAGGGGCAACAGGCTTGCTGGAGACCCTGACAACCCACAGGGCAGATGGAGGCCACGCCCCCTCCGGGCTCCCCCCTTCTCCCAGCCGGTCTCTGTCTTTTTCTAGACGCAGAAGCAGCAGCCTCACCCTCCACCCATGATTATGTAACCCCTGGCCTCCCTCTTGCCAAGCCTGTCTGTGCCTCATCCCCCTTCCTTGCTCGTGCGTCCTTTCTCTTCCTTAAGCCCGGTTTCTGTGCTCACGGCCCAGCAGAGGGTCTGATGGCAGTAACAGCTCGAGAAGGATCTGACCCAGAGAAAAGGACAACAAAGCCAGAAGGAACTCTAAACAAGCTGCTCCCAGGCCTGTCACTCCTCCAGGAACTGATTTAGTCATCCTTTTCTTCCACGAGGAGCTTGGGTACCACCATTTCCTCATTATCCATCACTCTTCCAACCCCTGGAATGCAGTTTGCACCACTGGGACTTTACTGAAATGCCTCCCTCACCCCCAGTCAAATGAATAAGAAAGAGTCTTTACCAGACCCTATAAATTCTTTCTTTAAAATTGGTTTTCTGCCGTTCCCATCGTGACTCAGCTGTAATGAATCCGACTAGTATCCATGAGGATGCAGGTTCGATCCCTGGCCTCGCTCAGTGGGGTAAGGATCCAGCATCGCCATGAGCTGTAGTGTAGGTCACAGACTCGGCTCGGATCTGGCATTGCTGTGGCTCTGACGTAGGCCAGCAGCTGGAGCCCCGATTTGACTCCTAGCCTGGGAACTTCCATATGCCAAGGGTGCAGCCCTAAAAAAAAGAAGCCCCCCAAAATTATTTTTCTTGTTGACCCCTTTCTTCCATTCCTTCCTGCCACACACCTGGATTCTTACAATCCTCAGTACCAGAATTTCTCCAAAGCTTTAGACTCTCATTCCTCCAGTTCAGCTCAGAGCATCTTCCTAAAACAACTCACTGATCCGCACTGACCTGCTCATGAAACTTTAGGGGGTCCCCATCATCCCCTGAATTGTGTGTGTGTGTGTGTGTGTGTGTGTGTGTGTGTGTGTATTTGGCTTTTGACAAAGCCAAAAATCTGCAAGGTAGGCTGATAGGCTGGAGACCCAGGGAAGAGTTGCTGTTGCAGCTCGAGCCTGAAGGCAGTCTGCTGGCAGATTTCCCTCTTCCTCAAAAGTGATTGGTCTTTTTCTTAAGGCCATCAACTGATTGTGTCAGGCCCACCCATATTATGGAGGGCAATCTGCTTTCTTAAAGTCCACCCTTTTTTTTCTTTTGCTTAGGGCTGCACACGCAGCATATGGAAGTTCCCAGTGTAGGGGTCAATCAGAGCTGCAGCTGCCAGCCTATGCCACAGCTCATAGCAATGCTGCATTTTTAACCCACCGAGTGAGGCCAGGAATTGAACCCACATCCTCATGGATACTAGCTGGGTTCACTACTGCTGAGCCACAACAGGAACTCCCAAGGTCCACCCATTTAAACATTTATCCCATCCAAATAATATTGCTTTGGTCAGCTTGTGCTGCTGTATCAAATGCTATAGACTGGGTGGATTATTTTTTTATTTTACTTTTTGTCTTTTTGCCTTTTCTAGGGCCACTTCTCGAGGCATATGGAGGTTCCCAGGCTAGGGGTCTAATCGGAGCTGTAGCCACCGGCTTATGTCACAGACACAGCAACACAGGATCTGAGCTTCGTCTGTGACCTACACCACAGCTCAGGGCGATGCGGGATCCTTAACTCACTGAGCAAGGCCAGAGATCAAACCCGCAACCTCATGGTTCCTAGTCGGATTCGTTAACCACTGCGCCACAACGGGAATTCCTAGACTGGGTGGATTAAACAACAGGTGTTCACTTGTCACAGTTCTGGAGGCTGGGAAGTCCAAGATCAAGGTTCTGACCAATTCAGTTTCCAGTGAAAGCCCACGTTCTGGTTTGCGGATGGATGCCTTACGGCTCCATGCTCATACGGCAGAGGGAAAGAAATCATCTCCCTTGTGTCTCTTCTTCTAAGGGCACTAACCGCATCATGAAGGTCCACCTTCGTGACTTAATTCCCTCCCAAAGGCTCCACCTCCAAGTACCAGCCCATATGAATCTGGAGGGACACACATATTCAATGCATAGCAAATGCCTTCATAGAGGCATTTACAAACATCTAGGTGTGGTGGCCTAGCAAAGTGGATACATAAAATTAACCATCATTAATCCTCTCCAAACTCTAGGTTGGCTCCCTCAACTCAGGACACCACTGGGCTCCAGGTGGGTCCTCCTCCCTTTACCGCAGATGGAGACTCTCCAGGTAGTGACTGGGGGGAATTTCGTGGTATCCCGCGTTGGTTTCTACCTTTCAGGTTGCATTGTCTTGCATTGCCTTTTGTACTCTGTCTGAAAAATATTCTTTCGTGTGTTTCATCTGGTTTCTAAATTGTTTCAGGTGGGAGGGGAAATCTGATCCCTGCTGCTCCATCACAGCTAGAAGCAGAAATCTCTCTCTGAGCCACACGATGAAACAATGCTTTGTTCTTCTACATGATCGATAATGGTACAAAACAGCACTCTTGTTTCCCGATTTTAAAGTTAATCTGTTTAGCACAGAAAACGCTGTCATGACAGAAAAATACAAAGAATAAAACCAGTTCTCAATAACCTCCCACCTTTCGCTGTATAACCCTCCTGCTTTTATGCATACGTTTTAATATTATTATTGCTGTGATTAACTTGGTAAACACTTTTTTTTTTCTTTTTATAGCCACACCTGAAGCACATGGAAGTTCCCAGGCTAGAGGTCAAACTGGAGCTGCAGGTGCCTGCCTACAACACACCCATTGCAATGCCAGATCCGAGGCACATCTTTAACCATCTTTAACGCTGGATCCTTAACCCATGGAGCAAGGACGGGGACTGAACCTGCATTTTCACAGAGACAGCATCTAGTCCTTAATCCGCTAAGCCACAAAGGGAACTCCTGGTAAACACTTTTTTTTTTTTCAAGATAATTTTTTCTTTTTTTGTCTTTTTGCCATTTCTTGGGCCGCTCACTCGGCATATGGAGGTTCCCAGGCTAGGGGTCGAATCGGAGCTGTAGCCACCACACCACAGCCAAAGCAATGTGGGATCCAAGCCGCGTCTGCAACCTACGCCACAGATCACGGCCACACCGGATCCTTAACCCGCTGAGCAAGGCCAGGGATCGAACCCGCAACCTCACGGTTCTTAGTCAGATTCGTTAACCACTGTGCCACGACGGGAACTCCTGGTAAACAGTGAATGGGCGCTAAAGGTCAGGGACCACACACACAAACCCTCAGAGAACCCTCTGACTCCTCAGTGGGAAGCAAAGCGCTGAAAGCAGGTGTTTGCAGCTGCTGAATGAGGAAGTCCCTTCTCCTGGAGGATACGAAAGGAGTTTGGATGACAAGGGTCTGAATATAGAGCTCAAACCCCATCTGCGTTTGAAGTGTGAATTGAAAGCAGAGAGGTTGGAGTTTCTGTTGTGGCACAGTGGAAACAAATTCGACTAGGAACCATGAGGTTGTGGGTTCAATCCCTGCCCTTGCTCAGTGGGTTAAGGATCCAGCGTTGCCGTGAGCTGTGGTGTAGGTCGCAGACACAGCTCAGATCCCATGTTGCTGTGGCTGTGGCACAGGCCAGCAGCTGGAGCTCCAATTCGACTTCTAGCCTAAGAACCTCCATATGCGTGGGTGTGCCCCCCTCAAAAAAAGCGAAATATGCACAAATGCCCTTTTAAAGGTTGAAACATTTTGATATTTGAGAACATTAAAATGCACTATGTATAACTTGCTCAGAGAATGCTTTCTATACTCACTGTAAGAGCATAGCTTCCCTAAGCATTAATTTGTAAATTTATCAGTTGACTTTCTTGCTCTATGTTTTGAATTCTTGTTATGAATGGAGCTACAAGATGTCAAAGGAAACAGACTTCTCAGTTTTTGCCTATTTACGAAAATCAGACAAAATCTAAGAACTGGGGGGTTGGGGATGGGGGGGCAGGGGGGGTCAGCCTTGCAGTAAAAACAAAGAAACTCATTATGTTCTCTGTACTTAGTGTCCCCCACTGTGTCCGAAAGATCCAGAAAGCCCTGGATTCCAGAAAAGGCGCTGAGAATAAAATGATCCCAGAGTCACAGAGAATATTGTTTTCTGTTTTCTCCCCACTGCTCTAATCAGTCCTGTTTTCTGTGTGGCCACGAATGTGAATTTCTGCTTTTTCTTAATGTTTCCTTTTTATCGCCTTCAAGGATTCAGAAAGAAGACAGTTTCATCCAAATTAAAATTAACTGCCTTGTCTTTCCCATGCTAGATTATTTCTGGAACAAATATATGTAGTTTGGTTGTTCCCGCAAGAAGTGTTTGTGAAGCACCCCCCTCCCCAGGGTGCCAGGCGCTGTGGTCATGGGTGTAAAGTCTGCATGTGGCTGCTGCCTGCGAGGCGCTCACAGGCTGGGTGGGAGAGAGGCTTGTCCAGAAGCGCATGAGGGGCAGAGTGACAGGAGCAGTGCCTGAGGCTCATAGGGGGCCTGGGGCATGGTGCCCAGGGGGAGAGGAGGCTGGGTCTGCCCACAGGTGGGAGGGGTAGAAAAGCTTTGAGGGGGGAATGCACTTGAGGACTTTTCAGATACACGTTCCACTTGGACTTCCTCTTTCACATCCTGTAGGACTGCTGGGGGTGGGGGATGGTCTCTGGAGCCTTTAGGAGCCACGACTTGCAAAGGTCTCCTGGAAGCTGGTGGGACTATTTTTTAGCGTCTCAACATTAGCAGATAGCAGTGTTGCCCGCCAAGGCACAATGACAGAGAGCTCAGCCCAGCCGATCATGTCCTCATCACTTGGTGCTTGCTGAAAGTCTGCTCTGTGCCGGGAGGTGAGTTTCCTGACTGTCTTTTCGGAGCTCCCCCAGCTGAACATAGAAGTCTTTTTTTTTTTTTTTAGAGCCGCACCCGAGGCATAGGAAAGTTCCCAGGCTAGGGGTCGAACTGGAGCTGCAGCGGCCAGCCATAGCCACAGCCACACAGGATCCAAGCCATGTCTGTGACCGACACCACAGCTCAGGGCAACGTTGGATCCTTAACCCACTGAGCGAGGCCAGAGATCAAACCCGCTTCCTCATGGATACTAGTCAGTTTCATTACCACTGAGCCACAACAGGAATTCCTACAAATCATCCTTATCAAGAACAGTGATCTTTATATCTATAAGTCCTTTGGACACCTCATGTTTAAACTTAAAGAGCTTCTTTGCTTTTTATTTTTTTGAATTTAATTTAATTTTTTTTTTAATTTTTAGGGCTGTACCTACAGCGTATGGAAATTCCCAGGCTAGTGGTTGAATCAGAGCTGTAGCTGCAGCCTACACCACAGCCATAGCAACACCAGATCTGAGTGGCATCTGCAACCTACACCACAGCTCACGGCAATGCCAGATCCTTAACACACTGAGTGAGGTCAGGGATCAAACCCCCATCCTTAGAGAGACAGTATTGGGTTCTTAACCCACTCAGCCACTATGGGAATTCCATTCTTTGCTTTTTTTTTTTTTTGGCTTTTTAGGGCCACACCTGCAGCATATGGAGGTTCCCAGGCTAGGGGTCGAATCAGAGCTGTAGCCACCAGCCTACGGCCAGAGCCACAACAACACTAGATCTGAGCCTTGTCTGCAACCTACACCACAGCTCACAGCAGCACCGGATCCTTAACCCACTGAGCGAGGCCAGGGATGGAACCCACAACCTCATGGGTCCTAGTCGGATTCGTTTCTGCTGCACCATAATGGGAACTCCATGCTTTGCTTTTTATAATGCTCACAGCACCTTCTCAGAGGACCCTTCCAAGATTCCCTGCAGAGTCTCAGTGTTGTTGCTTTTCTTCCAGATGTTCTTTTCTTTGTATCTCTTCTGGAAGACAGCATCTGCCTGAGTGGCCTTGGTAGGGATGACAAAAGGTTGTGGCTGAGAGAGGAGCATCTTCTCAGCAGTGGTATCTGAGGAGTTAGGAGAAGGGAGGGTGTGATGGGAACAGAAGTCCCGGTGGAAGAGGGCGAGCAGGTGGGCTGAGTCGAAGTCACAATGAGAGCGAGCTACAAACCTCATGGTGGGCTCCCAGGGTCTCAGAAGCAAGGCGCCCATGCAGAGAGGGTGGGGTAAGGCCACCAGGCCCCCTCACTGCCCACCTGCTGCCCCCTCCGTGTGAACACCAGGTCCTGAAGACAGCGCCCTCCTCTGGCTTCTAGAAGCATTCATCCTCTGGGCTACCTCCCCAGATTTAGGAACAAATAGATGTCTCAGCTTCCCAGGCCTGTAGACTCTGGGACAGACCCCGGCACACTGGGTCACCGTCCAGACCCTCAGGTTCCACGATGGGCAGGGAGTGAAGGAAGCGGGGGCTTAGGCAGAGGGAGGCGCTGAGCTGGGATGGGGTCACAGGGGAGGCCTCGGCTCCTCCAGGGAGCTCTGGAATCGGGATGGCCCTTCAGAGTGTCCAGAACCGGAGCATGGGGGCTGTACCCCAGCATCGACCACTCAGCAGATGTGGGCCACCCTGAGGGAGGAGGCGGCTTTGCACAAGGAGGACAATTCCTGGAAAGGGACTCGAAAGCCGTCAGCCACGGCTCTCAGCGGCAGCCGCAGAACCCGCTGCGGAGGGGTATGATTACGTAACGAGTGACCGAGTGACCGATCATTACCCATACTTCTCAGTTTGCGTCTACTCTGGAGAATGAGCACACTGGGCGAGACTGGCCCTTCTACCTCTCAGGGTCCCTCACCACACCATGTCCCCAAAGGCGCCCCCGGATGGGATTACCAGGTGGACCTGGAGCCACCACCCCTCAATCCTTTATGCTACAGGGATGCCAGGCACAGTAACAGGCACGCAGAGAACTGCCATCCAGGCTCAGGACCCTTCTGATCAGGAAGCTGAGGGTCAAGAGTGCCGCTCAGGGAGTTTCTGTCGTGGCTCAGTGGATCACAAACCTGACTAGTATGCATGAGGACACAGGTTCGATCCCTGGCCTGGCTCAGTGGGTTAAGGATCTGGCGTTGCCATGAGCTGTGGTGTAGGTCGCAGACACGGCTCAGATCCCACGTTGCTGTGGCTGTGGGGTAGGCCAGTAGCTGCAGCTCTTATCTGACCCCTAGTCTGGGAACCTCTATATGCCTCGTGTGCAGCCCTAAAAAGACCAAAAAAAAAAAGAGTGCCTCTCAGTTGTGATGGAACATGATGGAGGGTAATGTGAGAAAAAGAATGTATATATACAGATGTAACTGGATCACTTTGCCGTACAGCAGAAATAGACAAAACATTGTAAAACAATGATAATTTTAAAATTATTTAAAAATGATTGCATCCTATAAAAAATAAAATAAGAATGCCTCTCAGAAGCTCCACCTCCTAACACTGTAAACCAGCTACAGTGGAAAAAATTAAAATCATCCAAATGCAAAAAAAAAAAAAAAAAAAGCTCAACCTCCTGCCACCCAGTGGGTCTCAGAGCGCAGCCCTAGGCCACAGACTTAGCGTCACCTGGGAACTTGATAGAAATGCAATTTCTTGGCCCAGCGCTGACTTACGAATCTGAAATGCCAGGGGTGGGGCTGGCGACAAGTGTTCTAACAAGCCCTTGCGTGACTCAGGAGGGCCACTACGTGCGAGCAAGGCTTTAGTAACGCGGCCGGTGAACCGTGCCTCTACTAGGACACACTCTGGGACAGGAAAGACAAAGACAAGCACAGGAAGGACAAAAAATCGAGGGCGGGGTGTCCCTCCAAGGACTCGCCCTGGCCCAGGGAGCAGAGGAAGTAGCGGGGCGGGGGACCTGAGGCCACCTGAGATGAGGTGTGACAAAAGCGGATGAGCATCTTTGCTGCTGTCCCACCTCCCGTTGTTCTGAGGGTCTCCAGGCTGGGCTGTTGTTTCCTTATTGCAGCTGAAGGGAGGCGCCCTGCCCAGGGCACCACTTCCTCGACTGAGAACGCAAACTTCTGCCCACGCCCCTCCCCTCGGTGGGAACAAGAAGTGAAACGAGGCTGCAGATGGGAGGAAGGGGGCCAACGGGGGTCCTCTGGAGACACCCAGACTTTCTGGTTCACTCTGACGGCACAGCCCCAGCTGTTCCAGGAAAACAGAAGTGGTGCCCTCAGGAAGCTGGGTGAGTTTCTTTTTTTTTTTTGTCCTTTTGTCCTTTTAGGGCCACACCCCAGGCATGTGGAGATTCCCAGGCTAGAGTCTAATTGGAGCTGTAGTTGCCGGCCTACACCAGAGCCACAGCAACACCAGATCCAAGCCGCGTCTGCAACCTACACCACAGCTCATGGCAATGCTGGATCCTTAACCCACCGAGTGAGGCCAGGGACTGAACCCGAAACCTCATGGTTCCTGGTTGGAATCGTTTCCACTGTGCCATGACAAGAACTCCAGGAAGCTGGGTGCATTTCTGTAACCGTTCACAGAGCAAGAATTACCGAAACGTGTTCCAGGGGGAGAAGACAGCTCGGTCTGAGTGGTTCATGGAGCCCAGAGAACAGAAAGCAGAGTCACTCGCCTGAAAGAGCAGCAGATGGACTGGCCTGGATTAGCAGGAAGAACACATGTCAAGACCCCAGAGGAGGCTGGAAGGAAGGAAAGGCTGAAGGCTAGGAGGCCAGGAGGCCAGGAGCGGGTCAGGGCCATGAAAATGAAGGACCAGAAGCCAGGAAGCTGGGGGGCCAGGGAAGAAGCAAAAGCCCCACCAGAGCAGAGAGTCCTGCCAACCAAACTGGCCAAGGGGTCGAGTCAGCCTGGGAGCCTCCTCAATAGGGCTGCCAGGAAATATACAGGATGTTTGGTTCCATTTGACTTTCAGAGAAACAAAGAATAATTTTTAGTATACGTATGTCCCAAATACTGCAAGACCATTTTTTTTGGCCATGTCCCGGGGCAAGTAGAAGTTCCCTGTGTGCAGTTTCGCCCTGTACCACAGCTGCAGCAACGTCGGATCCTTAACCCACTGGGTCACAAGGGAACTTCCTCGTAAAACTTTTTGCTCTAAAATATCCTCCGTTATTGAGAGTTCCCATCGTGGTTCAGTGGTAATGAATCCGAGTAGGATCCATGAGGACACGTGTTCGATCCCTGGCCTTGCTCAGTGGGTTAAGGACCCGGCATTGCCCTGAGCTGTGGTGTAGGTCCCAAATGCAGCTCAAATCCCATGTTGCTGTGGCTGTGGTGTAAGCTGGCTGCTGCAGCTCCGATGCAACCCTTAGCCTGGGAAATTCCATATGTAGTGCTTCCCTAAAAAGCAAAAAAAACAAAAAAACAAAAAAAAAAGCCCAAAAAAAGTTTCTCCATAATTTAGGTCATATTTTATAGTTCCTCACTTGTTCCTCCGTAGGACCTTAGGAGGTAGTTCTAGAATCATCATCATTCCCATTTTACGGAGGACAAAACTGAATCACAGAGTCGCCCTTGGCCACACAACTAGCAAGCCTGTCTCCAGAGTCTATACTCCTAACTTCTAGGCTCCCTTACAGAGCTTGGAGTCCATCAGATTTTGGTGCAAAGACTCGCTCTGCTACTTAGTAGGTAAGGACCTAGGAACGCGGATCTCTGGCAAGTCCTGGAACCTCCCTGAGCCTCAGGCTCCTCCAACAGTCCCTGCCTCACAGTGTTTGGTGAGAATTAAGTGGGGTAAGTGCCCAAAAGGGAAGTGGTCAATAAATGGCACTTTGAGGAGGAGGAGGAGGAGGAGGATAAAGACGATGGTGGTGAGACTTAAAACCCACAAAGAGGGAGTTCCCATCACGGCGCAGTGGTTGACGAATCTGACCGGGAACCATGAGGTTGCAGGTTCAATCCCTGGCCTTGCTCAGTGGGTTAAGGATCTGGCATTGCCGTGAGCTGTAGGTTGCAGACGCGGCTCAGATCCAGCGTTGCTGTGGCTCTGGTGTAGGCTGGCGGCTGCAGCTCCGATTCGACCCCTAGCTTGGGAACCTCCATATGCCTCGGGAGCGGCCCAAGAAATGGCAAAAAGACTGAAAAAAACAACCCACAAAGAGGAGTCACTTAGGACACTACAGAAAATGAGGGACGGCAGCTCGGCGGTGGTAACACAACCTGCCATTTCTCCCACCGCATCCTCTCTGATACCCGGTCTGCTCGGTTCTCTCACTTGCGTCCCTGCTTCCAACCTATAGGCACTGAGCTGCCCCATCCACGTGTGTCAGAGGCTCCCTGCCCAGAGTTCCCAGGAGCCTCGGAGTCCAAAGTCCCTCGTTGCTGGTGACGAGGGTTCCCTGCCTGTGCTTCCAGCGCGCGATCCCGACGGCAAACGGCGCAGGCCTTTCCCGTTTGTTAGCTCCTCAAGTCTCTGTCCAGATGTGCCTCCATCCCAGCTCTTGCTGCCATCGGGGTGGGGGGTGGGGGGGAGTCCAACAGATGGAGCATTTTGCGCCCATCACCGACCGCCTCTGGCCAACGGTTTCCCCTCTCGGTTATGTAACGCCGCCGGCTTCCCACGGCCAGTGCGCATGCTCGGAACTTCTGGCCATCTCAACTGAGTCAGATGCAGATAGAAAATATCTGGTGATTAGGTTCAGTTTTAGTCATTTCCTGCCTTCTCAGGGCAAGTCAGGTCTAGAATTTTGCTCCTGGCCCCTCAGCTTCCCACGGAGGCCGCCTCCCTCCTCCAGGTCTGCTTAGCCATGGGGCTCCCCTGACAGGCTGCCCGGCCTTCTGACACCGCGGCCAGGCGTTGGAGCCACACCCCAGCCAAGGCTGCCTTCTGCCTGGGACCCTCACTGTTTCCGTGTTTATTCCTCATCCTTTTTTTTTTTTTTTTTTAACCGCCCGTGTTTCATGTAAGTATTAATCCTGGTAAATAAACTGGGGGGAAAAAAAAAGACCAGCCAGTTCTCTCGTTGGAACGCTCTGTCTCCCAGGACTGAAAAAGCCACAATCAGCCCTGTCCTTCAATAGCCCTGTCTGGCTCTCGGGCTGATCTGTGAGACTCTTTTGTTCCAGGTTGTTTTAGGCAGCGGCAGATGACAGCCCAGAAAAAGAGAGACAAAATTCTCTCTCTCATGGGGTCCATCCTGTTTTTGACCCAGATTCCAATCATGTGGCCCCTCTCCATCTCTGCTTAATTCATTTTCTTATCTTGACTTTTAGGACCAGGAGCCGCTGACTCCAGACTGCCCACCAGGCTCTGGGTCTGCATGCGCTTAACTGCCAGCTGGGACGGACAGCTCCAGTCCCCGTGTCCCTCACCCGCGTGGCCTTCATCAGACCTTCGCAGCCCTAGCACCAAGTTCTACCCCAAACCCTCAGCCGCCCACCCTGCAACACTGACCAAACCCTGAGTCCAGCCATCTGGCCCTCAGAAACTGTCCCCGGCTCCAGGCCAAGCTGCCTTACAGATGGGCCCTGGGTTCCCTAGGAAACTGCAGGCTGAACTGGCTGTCAGTGGAGGGTTTCGGCCGTGTGGTTGGCCACCTGGGCAGAAGCCTTGCAAACTGCCTTCTTACCTGGTACTTCCCCTTCCTGAGCTCCAAACTCAACCCTTTCTGAGTCACCTGGGCCTTGGACACCTGTCCCTTTGGAGTCATTTACATCTTAGAAACCCAAATCGCAGTCACCTTGGATATCAGATGAGTGCCCTGCCTCACTTCAGTCTTCTGGACTCTCAAATATTTCAGCTGGTTCTTGGTGTTCCTCCTGCATATCCTAGGCCTGTGAGGGCTGGACTCCAAGAACTGGCCACGCCGTTCCTAAAACCAAGTCTCTGAGTCGCCAGAGCCTTGGTTACTTGCCCAGATCAACAAAACCCAGAAGCAGGGTCAGCGTCCGGCCTTCACTCACCCCTCCGCTCATGCATCCACTTCTCCCGTCAACGAGGGTTCACGGAGCAGGTGCTTTGGAGCCACAGCACGTGCCAGTCGCCCAGCAAGGAATGGCAAAACATGCTTCCCGGACTGCAGATGCTCACAGCCCAGGGGAAGGTGTCCAAGGCGATCTAACCCATTTCAGCCCCGCTGAACCGTGTCACAGTGAGTTGGGCAAGTTCCACGTACCAGGTGAGCACTTGGGAAAGGCATCTAATGCGTGCAAGGACTGTCTTCCTCAGACAGTGAGTGATATGGAGTCTAGGCTGAATTCTGAATGCAGCAAGAGCGGGGGAAGGGGTTCCAGTGGGGACGGCACTCCGGATGTCCCGTGTAAAAACCCACAGAGAGCGTGACTCAGAAGGGGGAATGGAAAACATCGCTTGACGGGTGTCACGGGAGAGGGCTGCAGGGCCTGACCGTATCGAAGTTGGTTGCTACCCTGAGGGCGATGGGAAGCCACAGAGGGAGTCTGAGTGGCACCCACCCCACCTGCTCTGCTCTTCACGACCAAGAGCTTCACTTTGAGAATCTCACTTTGCCATCTGATGGAGGATGAGTTAGAGGGAAGGCGAGGTCTCGGGCAGGAAGAGGCGACTGTGGCAGGATTCCAAGAATGTGGTAAGGGCCTGCACCAAGGGACTGGTAAAAAGCACTGGGGATGTAACAGCCGTGGGACTTGGTGGTTGACTGGGCATGAAGAGGGTGCAGAAGGGAGGGGTCTCGAGTGATGCCCAGGTCACCAGGATGATGGATGCTGGATGATGGGAACGTGGTGCCGTGAAGTGTCATCAGCGGATAAAGGAGGAACGGGAGACAAGGTCCTCAACAGCAAGAGTAGTGCTGACTTCAAGGTGACCGCGGAACTTCATGTGTGGAGCTGCGTCGCCAGGAGCCGCCTTGGCCAAAGGCAGAGGTCTGAGAATGAGCAGCACGAGGAGGAAGTGAAGCCACGCGCACTGTCGAGTGAGAAGAGCAGAGGGCCGACGATGGAGCATGAAGAGGTGGACGTGTACATAGTCTCCAAGTGTCTTCCGTACCTGACACTTTTCCTACTTGTGACAGACAAGTAACTTTACAACGGAGAGACCTGCCAGATACCAGCCTAACCCAATGATCAAAATTAACATCTCCAGGAATGGGCGAAAGACCTCCTGATATGATGCCCTGAGAAGGACACCACCTCCCTTCTGTAATATTCCTCCCCCAGTGCATAATCTGAGTCTAATCAAGGGAACAGCAGACAAATGCGTGTTGAAGAACATCGTACAAAACAACGGGCCTGTGCTCTTCAAAACTGTTAAAGTTAAAAAAAAACAAAAAACAAAAAAAAAACAAAACCGAAAGGCTAAGAAACCATTCTAGATTAAGGGAGACGAAGGAACAAATACAATAACTAAAGAATTCACTGCATGATCCTAGATTAGATCCTGTAGCCAGATCTAAAAAATGGGAGGGGGCTTGCTTTCTTTTGCTTCAGTTGCTTTGTGGCAATTAGCGAAATTTGAAATAAAATTTATAGTGATTATAGACATTAGTCCTGCTTTTGTAATTTTGATCTGACTTTTAGCACCATGCTGTATAAGAGAAGGCCCTTTTTTGGAGTTCCTGTCATGGTGCAGTGGTTAACGAATCCAACTAGGAACCATGAGGTTGCAGGTTCGATCCCTGGCCTCGCTCAGTGGGTTAAGGATCCGGTGTTGCTGTGAGGTGTGGTATAGGTCACAGATACTCCTCAGATCCTGAGTTGCTGTGGCTCTGATGTAGGCCGGTGGCTACAGCTCCAGTTCAACTCCTAGCCTGGGAACCTCCATATGCCTCAGGAAGTGGCCCTAGAAAAGACAAAAAGAAAAAAAAAAAAGAGAGAGAAGAGAAGTCCCTTTTCAGGAAAGACCAACAGAACCATTCAGTGGTAAAGGAGAGTTATGTCCACAACTTTCTCTGTTTTGGGAAAAAAGCCATGTGGGTGGGGAAGGGGGGAGGAGGGCTGGAGGAAGGAAGGAAGGGAGAGAGAGAGAGAGAGAATGGAGAGATGACAGGTAGATAATGCGAAAGGGAATGTGATAAAATGTTAACATTTGGGGAACATGGGTATAGATATACTAGAATTCTTTGTGGCATTGTTTTTAACATTTCTGTATGTCTAAAATTATTTTGTGGTGGGTATTAAACGTGAAAGATTAAGTAGAATGGAAACTGACTTATGAATTGTTTCTCTAAAAATTTCCACTCCCATCTCTACCCTTTCCCTTCCTTTGTAACCATGCCTCCAAATAGCATTCCTTAAAAAAAAAAAAAAAATTGTGGTAGAGAAATATATAACATTAAATTTACCATCTTAACCATGTTTAAAGTAGTGTACAAGTCAGCAGTGTTATGTTTTATCTGTTTGTTTTTTGCTTTTTAGGGCCATACCTGAGGCATATGGAGGTTCCCAGGCTAGGGGTCGAATCGGAGCTGCAGCTGACCCACACTGCAGCTCACGGCAACACCAGATCCTTAACCTGCTGAGTGAGGCCGGGGATCGAACCTGCATCCTCATGGATCCTACTCGGGTTTGTTACTGCTGAGGTACAACCAGAACTCCTCTTGTGTTTATTTACACTGTATTTATGTTGTTATGCAACAGTTTTCTGTATGTCTGAAATTATTTTAAAATAAAAGTTAAAAAAGAAAGAAAGAAAAGAAAAGAAAAAGGCAGAAGAAGAGGAACCAAAGAAGACAGAACAGGGGGGTGATCGGGAAACAGGCGACTGTGACAGGGAATGACAGCCCTGGAGGAGAGCCGGGATTTGTGGCCTGAGGGGTCATCTCTGCAGAAAGACCACATAAATGGAAGGGGAGACAAGACAGATGAACCACAGCCCTGAGAGTCTGCTCTAGAAAAGGTCTCCAACTCTCCTTCCACAGGCGCTCCTGGTGGGAAGGGAAGCCTAGAAATACTCTTTGAAACCAGCGACTTCATGAGAGAAGAGGCGGCTTCAGAATTTCTGACAATGTTTCGTGCGGCTGAAGGTGGAGACCCCAGGGTGGACTGTGTTTGGGTCTGGAAGTTGTCTCGAAGACCTGGTAGATAAATCGAGGGGGGCTCACCTCCAGGTACCCACCCGCACCCTTGCTGGAAAGGGAACATCAACTCAAAAAGGAACTGAAATTGCCCAGCACGGAGAGTAAGAGTTATTTTCACGGGACTTTGGTGACCTCAGAGGCAGAATGCTGGGATGGGTCTTGTGACTAAAAGAAGCTAAACTGTGGGAGGAAGTTTCACGTGGGGAGCAAGGAGCCTCCACAACAATGTAGGAGAGAGTGGCCAAGAGGAGAGAGGCTGCTGCGGAGTTCCTGTCATGGCTCAGCAGTCACAAACCCGACTGGTATCCATGAGGATGTGGGTTCGGGTTCGATCCCCGGCCTTACTCAGCAGGTTAAGGATCTGGCGTTGCCGTGAGCTGCCGTGTGGGTCAGCTGCAGCTCCGATTCGATCGGGTTAAGGATCCGCTTAAGCTCACAGCATTGCCATGAGCTGTGGTGTAGGTCACAGACGTGGCTCCGTTCCTGAGTTGCTATGGCTGTGGCATAGGCCGGCAGCTACAGCTCCGAATGGACCCCTAGCCTAGGAACCTCCATATGCTGCAAGTGCAGCCCTAAAAAGACCAAAAAGAAAAAGAAAAAGAAAATTATGTCTGATAACCTACAGGGTCATAAGAACATGACCAGGGTATTTTTTTTCTCTGAGGCCTCCCTGGATTTTCAGAATTAGGGAACCATTTCCCTCTAAATCCTGAAACCCCCATAACCCGTCAGGCTTGCTCCTCATTGGACCCAGAGACCTTGCGCACCACACCTAAGTGGTCCCCCCGCCCGCCCTTAACAAAGCAGGTAAGCTAGGAGGTCACCGGCTCAGGCTCCTTTCTTGTCTCTGCTCTGCCCCGTTCCTGCCGAGGTGCCTCCGAGAAACCACAGGACTTCGTGGAACAGTTTGACAACCGTGGTGATTGGTCATAAGGTCTCACTTTTAAAATAAATAAATAAATAAAGATTCAGCAGCTTAAAGAAGTAAGGTGAACTGCCTAGGGTCACACAGAGAGCTACGGGAATTATCAATCCGCATAAGCAGTTTATTTCACAGCTTCGAAAGCCAGCTTTCTCTGACAGAGACATCTAGCTGCCTATTCAACCCAAGATCGGTGCTCTGTCTCCTCCTTGGGATAGCACAACCCCAAATTTATTCTGAGTAGCACGGCACCCCGCTAAAGGATGAATTTTCCCCATCTCCCTTCAACTTGGTTTGGCTGTTAAGTTCTTGCCAATGAGTTGCAAGAAAAAAATATAGTATGGTTCTCCTAGGAAGGCTCTATGGCCTGCTGCTTGGAAGGCAGATGTGGTGGCTGGAGCTCTTGCAGTCAATTTGGACCATGAAGATGAGACATACCATCTACAGAGGGCAGTTAGTGCTGGAAAGAGTCAGGGCCCCTGAAGATGGTGAAGCTGAAATAATGCAACTGGACTATGTACTGACGTATTAGTACATACTTCTGATGAAGTCATTTAATATATCTTAGGTAAGTTGCTTTTGTTGCAGCTAAATCTAAACTAATTGATACAAGAATTCTTACTCCGGTTCAGTGGGTTAAGAACAGGAGTAGTATCCATGAGGCTGCTGTTTCGATCCCGGGCCTCACTCAGTGGGTTAAGGATCCTGTGTTGCCGTGAGTTGTGGTGTAGTTCGAAGATGTGGCTCGGGTCTAGCTGTGGCTGTGGTGTAGGCTGGCAGCCACAGCTCTGATTCGACCCCTAGCCCGGGAACTTCCATAAGCTGTGAGTGCAGCCCTAAAAGGACAAAAACAAACAAGAGCAACAACAACAAACACCTAATTGATACAAATCAGGAACAGATTGAATGGTGTTCCCTAAGCCCTAACGACAATGCTCAACACTTTGGCCCGAATGCATATCTGGGGACCAATAAAGTATAACCAGCAGCTTTCTATTCACACTCAAAGGCCCTGTGTGCTGTGTTTCCCGAGGCAAGGGGCCAGCCTCACTGCATTACTCAGTCCTTGGAGGACCAGGTCATCTTAGCCACCAATACAGGCTCATCAAGAATTTTTAAGTCTACATCTGGGCTCTATTTCCAGAACTCCCAAAGCCCAACCACTTCCTGAGCCTTCAAGCTGCTGTTTTCCCTTAACCTCAGAAAACCCATGAGGTTGTGTGATTATGAAACCCAAACAGGAGTCAATGAAAATGACAAGAAGTCAGGAAAAGAGACGACTTAACCTTGTTCATAGCAACTTGGTAAAAATACACGTAGTAGCTGTGAGTCAGGCAAAATAAAACTGTAAGCATAAAGAGGTTAGAAGCCCACAGTGATAGAAATAGCTATAATGGGATCCTTGAGACTTCAGTAAAGTTTTCCATTAAACAAATTCCACCTTGTCTGAAGGGACCAGAACGTAGGAAATTTCCACCCACTTCCCACTGACGAGAAGCATCTTAGGAAACGCAGCCCTGAGTTTAGCAATCCCTCAGTCATTCATCCTTGGCGTTCTGGCCCCAGTACCCACGGGTGAAGTAGGGACTCACCCGCAGGGAGATACCTGCCAGGGATACACAGGAGCTGGGTGGTGCCTTAGCCCAGCTGTCAGGCAAGCCGGTCAGGGTGGGGGTCGGGGTGACTGTATTGGTCTCCATATTTAGGCAAATGAGGCCAAAGGAAAGTTATTTCCTGACAAGGGTGAAATAATCATGACATTTGCCGAGTTCCCATTGTGGCTCCGTAGTAATGAACCTGACTAGTATCCACGAGGACATGGGTTCAATTCCTGGCCTCGCTCACTGGGTTAAGGATCCGGCGTTGCTCTGAGCTGTGATAAAGGTCACAGACACGGCTTGGATCCTGCATTGCTGGGGCTGTGGTGTAGACCGGTGGCAGCAGCTCTGATGTGACCCCTAACCGGCAAACCTCCGTAGGCTGCATGTGCAGCCCTAAAAAGAAAAAATCATGACTTTTGCAATCATCTCATTGTTAAAAGCTGCAGCAGGAGGGTGGTACCTGCTGGTGGTGGAGACTGGCCACATGGAAAGTGGTCCAGAAGCAGGTGAGAGGCTCACTATGGTGGAACCCTCAGGTGGAGGATCTGGACAGGACTCTGCCTCCTGGTGCTGTGAGCGCTGATGGGAGAGGCCCCGAGAGACGCTGACTCCGTGGATGGATGGGACCTTGTGCTTCACACCTTCTTTCCACTCCAGCTCTTACTGCCTAAACCAGCTGCCTGGGAGCGTCGTGTAGCTCTTGCTTTCCGGCCCAGGTTTTCTCTGCCACTGTGTGCGGAATTACTAGCCTGCCAGATCCCACTCACTGTGGGAGGACGGCGACTCTCAGGAAACAAGACCCCGTGGACATCCTGCTCTCCCTCCCCTTGGGCAAGCGATCCTTCGGCAGAGTCTACACAGCCCCCAGTGGGACAGGGGTTTTAGGGCCGCACCCGAGGCATATGGAAGTTCCCAGGCTAGAGGTCAAATTGGAGCTATAGCCACCGGCCTACATCAGCAGCACAGCAACGCAGGATTCCCTGACCCACTGAGCGAGGCCAGGGTTCGAACCCGTATCCTCATGGATACTAGTCAGATTCGTTTCTGCCGAGCCACAACAGGAACTCCTTTTTAATTTTTTTATTGTAGTTGATATATCATGTTCTGTCAATTTCTGCTGTATAGCAAAGTGATCCAGTTATATATTTATATACATTCTTTTTAAAAAGATTTTTATTTTTTCTATTATAGTTGCTTTACAATGTTCTGTCAATTTCTGCTGTACAGCAAAGTGACCCAGTTACACATTCATATCCATGCTTTTTTCACACTATTCTCCATCATGTTCCATCACAAATGACTAGATAGAGTTCCCTGTGCTGTACAGCAGGACCTCACTGCTTATCCACTCCAAATGCAATAGTTTGCCTCTACTAACCCCAAACTCCGGTCCATCTCACTCCCTCTCCGTCCCCCTTGGCAACCACATGCAGTCAGATGCTGCGACACAGCGGGAACTCCAATAACATAGATTTTTTTCTTTTTTATGGCCACACCTGTAGTACAGGGAAGTTCCCAGGCCGGGGCGAGGTGGGGGGGCGGGAGGGGTGCACATCAGAGCTATAGCTGGGACCTACACCACAGCCATGGCAACACTGGATCCCTAACCCACCGAGCGAGGCCAGGGATCAAACTCACATCATCACGGAAACAACACTGAGTCTACGAGCTACAACTCGAACTCCCAATATATATTTTTTAAAAAGGGATGCACATTTTTTTAGACATCATGCTATTGCACACACAGTGAATTACAGCGTAGTGTAAACGACTTGAGGTGCACTGGGAAACCAAAGCGTTTTTGCAACTTGCCTTATTGCGATAGTCCCTTTACTCTCGTGGCCTCAAACTGAACCTGCAATATCCCTGAGGTCTGCCTGCAACTTGCATGCCAGTCCTCTTCCAGGCTCTGCTTTCAGGGAGAATCAGGTCAGGAAGATATGCACTAGCACAGGTGTTTCCTTTGGAAATGACCAGCCTCACGAGGTGAGAATGGAACAGCCGTCGCACGTAAGAAAATCCCTAAGGGCAAACTAGCAACTGAGAACACGCCCTGAAGCTGGAAGCCAGGGCCCCTGAGCTCTGGGTCTGTGTGGTTCTCCAGCTGCTCTTTGACTTCATGCTCTTTCTTCAGCTCTTTCCCTCAGAACTCACTGTCCACAACATTTCACCTTCCCACTTTACACTGAGGAGTTCCTGATGCTGCATCGATTCACAGCCGCACCCTCTCATCTGCCCTCTGGGCTCATTTCAAGGCCTTTCACCATCGGTGTCTCACTGACAACCTGCCTGCATCACGAACGTCTCTCCTTCCCAATTTCTTCTCTGGATGTACAACTCCCAGGCTTGAATTTCCCATTCAGGATTAGTTCGGCCTCCTGTCCTTCTCCCCCCACATCCAGTCAGCAGCAAGTCCGGTGCTTCCGCTGGAGACATGCGAAATGTCATCACTCCTTCTCCCACCCCCCCGGGCCTGGGGCTGGGGCCCCCTCCCCCCCCTCCCTCTTGGTTCCTGACAAGGCAGGTTCACTAGGCCATGGTCTTCAGCACCTTCCTCCGCTAACCTGTCCCTCAGACAATGGTTGGGGACCACTTACACAGCTGTTATTTCATCACTGGCCCTTTGCAGTAAGGACAGGCTCAGGGAGGGGGGGTCAAAGAGCCTCCATTCCTCCTGGGGGCAGACAGACAGAAGGGCCCACGCTGGCCACAGCAGCCCGTCTCCCAGGAGCGAGTGGGGAGATGGGCCCCTGTGCTCTCGGCACCAACTGGCTGTGCTGCTTCCTCCGTAGACTTGGCCTCGGGGCCACGACTCAACCTCCTCACCGCTGCGCCTTCACTCTTACAAAATGCCAGGGTCAATAGTCATTTGAAAGCATTCCTTTTTTTTTTTTTTTTGGTCTTTTTGTCTTTTTAGGGCCACACCTGTGGCATATGGAAGTTCCCAGGCTAGGGGTCCAATCGGAGCTACAGCTGCCAGCCTACACCACAGCCGTAGCCACAGCCACGCTGGACTCAAACCACGTCTGCAACCCATGCCACAGCTCACGGCAACACCAGATCCTTAACCCACTGAGCGAGGCCAGGGATCAAACCCGTGTCCTCATGGATGCTAGTCTGGTTCGCTAAACACTGAGCTGCGACAGGAACTGAACTTCTACGTTTTTGACAGTTTCGATTGTTGCAAAATTCTTTTGTTATTTTGAGCCCACATTGCTCTGACTCTAACTTTTGCCACCTGGCTCTTGTCCTGCCCCTGGGCTGTCTCTGCTTCGCTCTGGAGTTCCCCAAATCCAACGTCTCCTGCTTTCCCACTGTGGCTGTTCATACTTGAAGACCCTGCTCCTGTGCTTCCCTCCTGCCTCAGCGCCTTCAGCTCCTGCAGCTGCCTCCTAAAGGACTTGGTTTCTGGGTCTTTCATCACCTCCCAAATTCATTCATTTCTCTGATAAATAATTATCAGGCACCTACTTTGTGCCAGGTCTTGTTGGGTGATGGGAAATAACATTGAAAAGGACAGGCTTGATTTGTTTTCATGCAGCTGATTTCACTCCAGGGCGTGCTTGAGTTTATTCTTGTTCCTCTTAAAATATGATACCCATACTGAATGTCATAAATCCTTTGTTCTTAGGGCCAGTACCATGTACAATGGGGCTGTTATAGTCCGTGTTACCGTCCCACAACTTGAATTTCATATTCAATGGAAGTAGAAATGCACCGGACTTGGGGTCCAATTCCATCCCCGTCACTGAAGGATATGAGCCTTTTTGAAACTTTGATTTTTCCACCCATAAAACAGGGGTTAAAAAATAACCTGCCTATCTCCTTGTGTCATTCTGAAGAAAACATCCACATACAGCCCAGTTTTCAGCAGCCTGGAGTAGATGCCAGATTGCTTTTTTTTTTTTTTTGCCTCTTAGGGCCACACTCGTGGCATACGGAAGTTCCCAGGCTAGAGGTCGAATCGGAGCTGCAGCTGCCAGTCTACACCACAGCCATAGCAACGCCAGATCAGAGCTGAGTCTGCGACCTCCAGCACAGCTCATGGCAACACCAGATCCTTAACCCACTGAGTGAGGTCAGCGATCCAACCTGCCTCTTCATGGATCCTAGCTGGGATCATTATCCACTGAGCACGAAGGGAACTCCCCACCAGATCCCTGTTACTCCAGATCATCACAATTCTGAGGCCCCAGTGAATGCAGACCCTCAACCCCGCCCCTGCAAAGTCTCCCCTGGTTCTTTTAGGGAGTCCTCAAAAGGGTGCCCCAATGAGTCCCTGTCATTAGCATGTCCTTATTCTGCCCTGGTTTCTCTGGCTGAGGTTCACAGCCCCCAAACCACCAGTAGGAGCCTTGGGGCCACTAGTGCTAATGGCACAGCGCCCAGCGGGAGGCTACCAGGCTCCGGGGCGGGGGGGAGGGGGGAGACATTGCTGCCATGCCCTATTGCCTTGAGGACCCAGCAGTGCTGATTCTAGTCACAGGCTGGGAAAAAGCACCTTATGCTCATCCACTCCACATCTGCAGGTAACTTTCAGCAAATATACCCTCCCCCCCCCACAAAAATCCCAATTAACAAAAACACCAATTTCCATAGGAGTGGGTTGAGGAATCTCCAGTCATCTGCACCCCTGGCTTCAGATCTGGCCCAGCTTGATGAATGATTAACAGGCTCAAACGGATGTGTGCACCTCTGTATGCAGGTGACGTGAACGCTAGCTTGCCGGCTTTCCTCTAAGACAGCGAGGTGCACCTGCCCATCCAGGTGGCCTTCGTGAAACGAAAAGTGACCCTGCCCCAACGGTGCATTGAAACAACCACCTCAAAAGATCCAGAAAACTGCCAACCACTTTTCAAAGACAACGCCTCCTCCCTCACAGCACCTGGGCTGCCCTGCGGCCAAAACCACCTGTCCACACAGGAGCTGCAGGCCAGAGGCCACCACTGGGGAAAATGTGCAGGGCAGAGGGCCTGGAAAGGAATGTTGACAGCAGTGTGCCCCAAAGTGGCAGAGCATGTGGGGAGCATAGGGGTCCCCCAAAAATCAGGCAAATGAGAAAAACAAACCTGTAAGCAAGTCCAGAGGAAAACAAGAGTTGCAAGAGAAGGGGCATATAATCCAACAGCACTGCCTGGCTCAGAGGACAGCAGTCTCTGTCTGGCCCTAACCACGCGAATGCTGACCATTTCCTCAACTGTTGTGACGTAGGGACCTGGTGGGGGTGGATGACTCCTCAGCCAACCACAGCTGGAAGTCAACAGGTACTGTCCAAAGCTGAAACATCAAACAATAGGAGTTCCCGCTGTGGCTCAGCAGGTTAAGAACCTGATGCTGTCTCTCTGAGAATGTGGGTTTGATCCCTGGCCCCGCTCAGTGGGTTAAGGATTGCCGTGAGCCGTGCTGTAGGTCGCAGATACGGCTCGGATCCCACCTGGCTATGGCTATGGTGTAGGCCAGCAGGTGCAGCTCCGAGTCCACCCCCCTAGCCTGGGAACCTCCACGTGCTGCACGTACATGCGACCATAAAAAGAAAAAAAAATCAAGCAATAATAATAGAAGCATATTATTCAGAAGAATAGGGGTAAACACCAGGAAAGAGGCCATAGAGAGTGGCTGCCTCTACAGAGAACCTAGGGGCAAAGCATGAGGGTGGCTACTAGTTTTCATCACAATGTTAATATGTTAATGTATTTATTCCATTTCACCTTTTTTTTTTTTAAGCTGTGCCCACAGTAGTGGAAGTGCACGGGCCAGGGATCAAACCCATGCCATAGCAATGACAGTGCCAGATCCTTAACTACTAGCCCACCAGGGAACTCCTTTGCTTTTTAGACCAAGTATTTGTATCACTCTGTTAGAGGAAGAGATCGTTTAATATAAGACAGAGCCTCCCGGCTG
Organism: Phacochoerus africanus; assembly: GCF_016906955.1. Taxonomy (NCBI): domain Eukaryota; kingdom Metazoa; phylum Chordata; class Mammalia; order Artiodactyla; family Suidae; genus Phacochoerus; species Phacochoerus africanus. The sequence goes on along the minus strand of NC_062559.1, from coordinate 9,546,627 downwards.
CTACAAAGCCAGGTTTCAAAAATTTCAGGGCTCTATTGCAACTGGGCAGCCATCAGTTATGCAGCCGTGTGTACTACTTACCACGCTGCAGCAACAAAGTACCACAAACCAGCAACTTAACCAGCAGACACTTATGGTCTCACAGTCCTGGAGACCAGAGGGCGAGATCAAGGTGTCAGCAGGATTAGCTCCTTTTCTTTCTTTCTTTTTTTTTTTTTTTTTTTTTTCGGTTTTCTAGGGCCATACCTGCAGCATATGGAAGTTCCCAGGCTAGGGGCTGAATCAGAGCTATAGCGGCCGCCCATAGCCACATCTCCGACCGACACCACAGCTCATGGCAATGCTGGATCCCCGACTCACTGGGTGGGGTCAGGGATCGAGCCCACATCCTCATGGATACTAATTGGTTTGCTTCTGCTGAGCCACCATAGGAACTCGCAGGGTTGGCTCCTTCTGAGGCTGGGAGGGAGTATCTGCTCCTGGCCTGTCTCTCAGCTCTGGTGATTTGCTGGCTGTCTTTCCTAGACACAACCCGCCCATCTCTGTCTTCACAAGGCACACGTCCTCACATTCATGCCTGCGTGCGTATCTGTGTCCAGCTCTCCCCTTTTGTAAGGACACCAGTCATACTGGCTTGGGGCCTACCCTCCTCCAACATGACCTCATTCTAATTTAGCAAATTACACCTGCTATGAACCTATTCAATTTTTTTTTTTGCTTTTTTTAGGGCCTCACCCACCACATATGGAGGTTCGTAGGCTAGAGGTCTAATCAGAGCTACAGCTGCTGGCCTACACCATAGCTCATGGCAACACCGGATCCTTAGCCCACTGAGCAAGGCCAGGGATTGGACCTGCAACCCTATGGTTCCTAGTCGGATTCATTTCCTCTGTGCCACAACAGGAACTACTGAAAATTTTTTTATTATAGTTGATTTACAATGTTCTGTCAATTTCTGCTGTACAACAGAGTGACCAAGCTGTACATCCAGATACGCCCTTTTTCTCACGTTATCCTCCATGGCTCTGCATCACAGGTGACTAGATATAGTTCCCTGTGCTGTACAGCGGGATCTCATTGCGTCTTCACTCCAAAGGCAGGAGTTTGCATCTACTCACCCCAAACTCCCGGTCCACCCCTCCCTTCTCCATGTCCAAGAATGTGTTTCCTTTCTGTAGACAGGTTCCTTTGTGCCACATATGAGATTCCAGATAGAAGTGATATCATGTGGGATTTGTCTTTCTCTTTCCACCTTACTTCACTTTGTCTGAGAGTCTCAAGTTCCATCCTATTTGCAAATCGGGTTACTTTCTGCGGTAGTAGGGGTTAGGGTCTCATCATATGAAGGGGGGAGCCCAATTCACACCACAATTTTGGGTTAAAACTGAGAGGTATAATTGCAACACTTTGACATAAATTGGCCACCGTGCAGGCACATGACAAGCACCTTCTGTGGCACCTCTCTGCCTGCCATCCATTGCTCCTGACTCGACATTCCAAAGGCCTGTCCCTCTTCATTTCTCCCTGAACACGCACCTCTTCAAGGCACTCGTGCTTCCTGCCAACAATGACACCTATCAGCACGTTGTCCCACTGTGCCATCTGTCCCAATTTCCGTCACCCACCCCTGCTTAGCCACCGGATCCTCACCTGTTCTCCCCTCCCTCTACTCAGCCAGCTTCCTTTCTCCTCCCATGGACTCAGGCCACGAGGGCCCTAACTTCCCACAACAAGAACGTGTCAGCTGAATCCTCAGAACAAAAGGACGAAGTTTCCATCACCCAGTGTCGGAGTCACAGAGCCATGAGCAGGAGTCCTGACTGGCCACTTACTAGTTGGGTAACCGCTCCCTAGTCGGATAATGCTGGGCAACTGAACCTCCCTGCAGCTGCATCCATGTCAGCAAAACAGGAAAAATAATAGTAACCTACTTCCTAAGGTTCAATGATATAAAGCATGGAAAGCTGCTAGCAGAGGGTCTACAGCATAGGAGGTATTCAATAAATATCACGTCATTTTTTTAATTGCAACAGAGCTGATTTACAATGTTGTGGGTTTTTTGTTTTGTTTTGTTTTTTGTCTTTTCTAGGGCCGCTCCCACGGCACATGAAGGTTCTCAGGCTAGGGGTCGAATCAGAGCTGTAGCTGCGGGCCTACACCACAGCCACAGCAACATGGGATCCGAGCCTCGTCTGCGACCTACACCACAGGTCACGGCAAAGCCAGATCCTTAACCCACTGAGCAAGGTCAGGGATCGAACCCGCAACCTCAGGGTTCCTAGTCAGATTCATTAACCACTGCGCCACGACGGCAACTCCTACAATGCTATGTTAATTCTTGCTGTAGAGCAAAGTGATTCTGTTATACATACATATACATTCTTTTTTTCATATTCTTTTCCGTTATGGTTTATCACAGGATACTGACTCTAGTTCCCTGTGCTCTACAGTAGGACCCTGCTGTTTATTCTTTCTTTATATAACAGTTTGCATCTGCTGACTCCAAACCCCCACCCCATCCCTCCTTTAATATTTTCACTGTTACCACTTGTTACTCCTTTACACCTTCTTCCATCTTACCCCCTTAAGAGCAAAGCCCGGCTCCACCTCCCGCCAGCCTTTGATTAAAGAGAGGCCCTCACCGGCTCAGCCCCAGTTAGCAGTGCTTCGGCAGCTCCTTCCCCCTCCCCATCCTGTCCGGCAGACACCCAAGCGGGCATCTCAGCCTGACTGCTGTCCTCCTGGTGGCCCGGAGGCCCACTTGTTTGAAGGACAGCCCCTGCACGCTCTGCCTCGGGTTATTCCAAGGATCACTATTAACTCAGGGGCCTTCAAGGACACTCCCCAGCCCAAAGGCAGCACTTCTAAAACATTTAAAAAGCAAATGATTCCGGAGTGCCCATCGTGGCACAGCAGAAATGAATCCGACTAGGTGGCGGGTTCGATCCCCGGCCCCTCCCAGTGGGTTAAGGATCCGGCGTTGCTGTGAGCTGTGGTGTAGGTTGCAGACGCAGCTCGGATCTGGCGTTGGTGTGGCTCTGTCTTGGGCCGGCATCTGTAGCTCTGATTGGACCCCTAACCGGGGAACCTCCATATGCTGCAGGTGTGGCCCTAAAAAGGCAAGAGACAAAAAAAAAAAGCAAATGATTCTGTAAATAATAGTAAACAGTAAGTAATATTAAAACTCAGTAAATAGGAGTTCCCATTGTGGCGCAGTGGTTAACGAATCCGACTAGGAACCATGAGGTGCGGGTTCGGTCCCTGCCCTTGCTCAGTGGGTTAACGATCCGGTGTTGCCGTGAGCTGTGGTGTAGGTTGCAACCGCGGTTCGGATCCCACGTTGCTGTGGCTCTGGTGTAGGCCGGTGGCTACAGCTCCGATTCAACCCCTAGCCTGGGAAGCTCCCTATGCCGCGGGAGCGGCCCAAGAAATAGGTAAAAAGACAAAACAAACAACAAAACTCAGTAAATAATTTAAAGACAAAGGCAAATTATGTTATCATTAATGCACACACATTCCTTTTGCTTCTAAACTCAGGCATCAAAGCACCCAGCCGAGGGCTGGAGGGCACGTTTTGAGACCCTTCCCCAGTGGGGAAGGAAGGACAGGTAAGTCTGGGAGCAAATCTCTCTGCTCAGTTTGTCACGGAGCATCTTGCCCAAGAATTCCACCCCCAATACCATTTGGAGATGGCTTGAATCAGAAGACAGCCGAACCCTAAACATTTCTAAAAGAAGGCATCGAGGTCTGCTGCCTGTGACTCTTGTAGAACTTGCCACCGCAATAGAGGGAACGCCTACGTTTCTTATTTGCAATCACAACAGGGATGAGACCATCGGCTAACCTTCCAGGGGGTGCTGACTGTAATCCAGGCACTGTTGTGTTTGAGGTGGTTTGATTCATCGGACTCGCCCAATTAACTCTTAGTGAGGAGGTGATCAGGAAAGGGGGCACAGTCCCACCGTCCCTGAACTTCACGTTCTCCTTCTAAAGTGAGGACAATACCTATGCTGTCAGGATGAGGGAATGAAGGAATCTAGGGAGAGCACTTTAGCCCAGTTTTCCGTTGGTATTTCATAGATACAGAGAACTGAATGATACATTTGAAAACTATGTACTGCATTAATTAGACAGGAGCAGGAAATGGAACGTTTTGCGATCATTCTAGAGTATTTCAATCAGCCTGTCCTGGCGGAGGTGAACTTGGAGGGCTGTTTGATCTCTTGATCCCAGGAGCCAGTCTCTGCTAAGCCTGGCGTCACCCCCACATCAAAGGAGACAACGCGAAGTCAGAGGAGCCGAAATGCTGCCCACACTTCAAAGGGAGTTCCTCTTCCGGAAGTTGTTAGAGCCTTTCAAGGAGGGTAAACAGTAATAGACCTCGGGGGACTCCCAACGCAGTGGCTACATCCAACTGGCTTCCTCCCTGGGACTCAGACCTTTCCAGGACCAAGCAGTGCACCCGAGAAAGAAGGCGCCGCTCTGCACAGAGGATGTTGGCCCCACGCCTTCCTAGCTTCCCTGTACATCTACAAGCGGCCAGGCAATCCCACCAGAGTGGACCATCAGTAATGTTTGTTCCCGCGCCGGCCGCGCCCGGTTTTCCTTTCTGCCCGCTGTCGTGTCCACGCCGACGGCTCTGACTCCCGGGGCTTCCGTCCTTCGGCTTACACATTGGATGGTTCTGTGTTTAAACATCACAACCTAAAACACTTCTCTTTTGGCCCATGGTGGGTAGGCTACGGGGGATAGTGGTGGAGGAAGTGCCTAAAACCTTCTGCTTTCTCCTCAACAGGTACCCTGGATGCAGCATTTGAAGCCCCCCTCTCCGCCCTTCCCGCCCTGGGCCCCCGGCTAAGCCGGCAGGAGATACACACGCGGGACATCACACCAGTCCCCACCTGTCTGCGGCCAGGGGCAGACAGAGGCAGGCTGAGGCCGACTGGGGAGTGTCCTGGCGCTCCCTTTTACAACTAGGAAGGCGGCTGAGCGGCGGCGGCGGCGGCGGATACCCCAGTGGGCCCCTGGGTATGAGCTTAGCGCGCTTGCGCTCCTCCGGCCCTCTGCAAGACCCTGAGGCATCCCTTTTGACCCCTGCGCGTTCACACCCTCTTCACATCCTGTTCACCGCCACCCCCCACCGCCCGCCTGCCCGCACCCTCCAGACCCCTTAAGAACCTGCCATCCCCGCACACTCCCATCCCCCAGACTCCTGCAGAGCCCCTCAATCCCGCGCGTGCACACCCTCCTCGGCCCCTGCGCACAGCCGGGACCCCCAGCGCGCTCGCATCCCTAGACCCTGAGCCCACCCAGGACCCCCGGACCGTCACACCTCCCACCCCGCCGCACCTCCAGCGGGCGCACCCCCAGCCCAGCGGGCGCCGGAGCGGGGGGAGGGATGCGGAGACGTGCCGCACGTGCGCCGCACGGTGATTGGCAGCGCCGGCCCCGCCCGCGCCCCTGCCGAGTGCTCCGCGGAGCTGAGGATGGGGTGGCCGGGCCTGGCAGCTGCAGCTGGTCCGGAGGGCCGGGGCTGCCGAGGCGCGCAGGCCGGGCTGCGGGGTTTGCTGCCCGGGAAGGCCGGGAACAATGCACCCTGATGGGAAGTGCGTGGGGGTGGGGGGAGGCGCTAGAAAGCGCCGGTGACTGCACCCGTGTTCTTTAGCTTGGTAGTGCTAAAATAAGCGTGCTCTAGGATGCTGTTCCGGCCGGGTGAAAATACTTTCTGTAAGCGATGAAAAAATTTTCCACTTTATTCGGTTGTTGACTAGGGCCCCGTGCATTTAAACCCCAGCTCTCTTCAGTCCACTGAAGAAGGAAGGGGTTAGAAAGGAGCCTGGGCATTTTAATGCAGCCGGTGCGGGCCTGAGAAAGCGACAAAGGCCCAGCTCGCGTGGCCCTGAGAGTGATGCTCCGCCTATGAGTGGAGGACCAGAAAGAAGTCCTTTAAGGGACCAGCGATGGCTGGATTCAGCTGGGGAACGTTTCCCAAAGGAGGTGATTTGAGCGGAGGCTGTAGGTTCTGAGCCAAGGACTAGAATTGTGGCCTGGGACAGACAGAGCGCGCCGAAGAGGAGGGCGCTCCCAGGGACTGATGGGGACAGGGGGTGGCGAAGGCGCTAGCGGCCCTAAGTGGTGAGCCGCAGAGAAGCCGTCCCTCATCCCGGCAGCAGCCAGCCAATGAGAGAGAAGCGCAAAGGGGTCCCGAACCAATGGAAACCTGCGGCCGGAGGACGACTTGCCATTGGAAACATTTATGGAGATCTGGCCAAGCGCTTTCTTTGCGGGGCTACTGCCCCAGAAGCCCAGGACAGGTGTGTGTCAAGGGCCAAAACACCAGGAGCAAGTTCATTTATTCTTTCATTTGGATTAGAGCGCCTGCTGTTTGTAAGGGGCCGGTGGAGCGGACAGAGGAGGAAAGGGAGGAGAGCAGAGGGGCGGAAATGCGCTTCCGGACCTGAGCAGCTCAGAAGCGGATGAAGGGTTTCTCCTTTCTCTGTCCCGCGTCATTTTCCCTCCTGTAAACGTTAGCACCTTGCGTTTGTGTCGTGCTTTACGATTTCCAAATTGCTTTCAAATGCGTGATCTTTATTCAGTAATCACCATAACCTAACAGAAAGGTATTATTATTATTCATATTTTACCAGTGAGAGAAGGGAGGCTCAGATAAATTAAATCACATACCCGAAGTGACATAGCTGTTAGTGAGAGCGTGGAGACTAGAACTCAGGTGTCCGGACTGCGAATCCAGGGCTCTTTAAATTTTTCAGAGGCAGAAACCCAGGCCTGCTTCCTGATCCTGGTGCCTAGGGCACACCCAGCAGTTAAAATAAAATCCAGCAGGACGGGGTTAATTCTTTTTTTTTTTTTTTTTTTTTCCCTTAGTCATTGCTCTCTCAAATTGCCCCTTGAAACACAGGCTCGCTCTGCTATTATACCCCTTTGTGTGTACATGAGGTTCTGTTGACTCGCTGCCAAGAAAGGCAGTACCACAGGTAAAAGCAGAATGAGGGGGGAGGATGGGTTACCAGCTGTGGGCTTCCCCTTCACCCACACCCCTCAGGCCAACTGGAGACCCGGGGCCCTCTCTGTCTTCTCTCATGTTGGTCCCCAGTGGAGAAACTGCATCCTGCCCTGTGTGCTAGGCTCTGCCTGCCTAAAATAAGCTACACCCCTGGGGACCTCTGAGGCCTCCACCTCAGCCATTGCCATCAGGCCATCACAAAAACATCCCACCCCTCCTGTGGCCACAGTGACATGGTTAAAAGGAATTTTACTCCCAGAGGATCTGTCACTCCAGGACTCACTAAGTCTCTGCCACGGTGCCAGATGAGGTCTCTGGCCTGTTCAGCAAAGTGTATAAGCCTCCCTGGTGCCCAAGGCTGAATGCCCACCACAGGCATCTGCTGAGTTTTTTTTTTTTTTTTTTTTAGGGCCGCACATGCAGCATATGGAAGTTCCCAGGCTAGGGGTCGAATCAGTTACCGCTGCCAGCCTACACCACAGCCATAGCAATGCCAGATCTGAGGTGCATCTGTGACCTACACCATAGCTCATGGCAACGCCGGATCCTTAACCCACTGAGTGAGGCCAGGGATCGAAACAGCATCCTCATGGATACATGTCAAGTTCATTACCGCTGAGCCACCATGGGAACTCCTGCTGAGACTTTTAAAAAGGCACATCACTGAGCACACCTCTGGATTGTGATTCAGGAGGTCCTGGAAGGATGACATTTGTTTTAAATACTCAAGTGATTCAGATGACTAGCCGGATTGGGAACCCACAGATATAGAAAGACTTGTGTCAGAAAGTTTGGGTTAACTCAGGGGTGAAGTCGGCAGATTGTTGATCATATGAGGAACTTGTTACTCAGACGTTCACACTGCCTCAGAGTGTGCTGAATGGCAACTCCATTCATGAGCGAGCCCCAAGGGGAAGTAAAAGCCCTCAAGGTAGGAAACTTCTGTCTTGAGTCATCTAAGACCTTAGAGGAAGACAGGGTAGGGAACTGAAATTGGGAGGTAACTTACTTGTACCAAAATAAAAATTTCAAGTCAGTACTCTAGAGATTAGGTCAGTGACTCACATCTTAAATACCTTCTCTTCTGATCAATGGACACTGTTCGCTTTTTGTCCATGTATCACGCCTTCCCCTCTAGATGGGAGCTGTCCAAGACAGCAGCCACCCGTCACATGTGGCTGTGGAGCACTTGGCACTTGGACTATCAAACTGAGATGTGTAGTCAGCGCAAAATTCCCATTGGATTTCAAAGACTTCGTAAAGGGAAAAATGTAATAGCTCAGGAATACCTTCAACACTGGTTACATAGTATAATATTTTGGATCTGTTGAGTTAAATCAAATACATTATTAAAATTAATTGCACCTGGATTTTTTTGACCTTGTTTTAATGTGGCTACTAGAAAACTGTTAATTACAAATATGGCTTGTGGAGGCTGAAAACATTTTCTTTTCTTTCTTTCTTTTTTTTTTAAGGGCCACATCTCCAGCATATGGATGTTCTCAGGCAAGGGGCTGAATCAGAGCTGCAGCTGCACAGCCAAGCCAGATCCGAGCCACATCTGCAACATATGCCACCCCTTACAGCAACACTAGATCCTTAACCTACTGAGCAAGGCCAGAGATCGAATCCACCACCTCATGGATACTAGTCAGGTTATTAACTGAGCCACAACAGGAACTCCTGAACCACAACAGGAACTCCTGAACCACAACAGGAACTCCTGAAAACATTCTTGATCTAGGTGATAGAGACAGATGTATATGTATGTGAGTATTGAAATTCATCAGACTGTGCACTGACCTGCTATAGAGAAATAAAAATCAATTTAAAAAGTTGAAAAACAGGAGTTCCTGTCGTGGCGCAGTGGTTAACAAATCCGGCTAGGAATCGTGAGATTGCGGGTTCGGTCCCTGCCCTTGCTCAGTGGGTTAACGATCCGGCGTTGCCGTGAGCTGTGGTGTAGGTTGCAGACCCAGCTCAGACCCCAAGTTGCTGTGGCTCTGGCATAGGCCGGTGGCTGCAGCTCCGATTGGACCCCTAGCCTGGGAACCTCCATATGCCGTGGGAGCGGCCCAAGAAATAGCAAAAAGACAAAAAAAAAAAAAGTTGAAAAACAAACAAACAATGGCTTCCTGTTGTATTTAGAACAATATCTAAGCTCCTCCCCTTGGCCATCAAGAGGCACCTCATCGGCTATGATTCTCCCCGGGACTCAGTGACCATCCTGCTGTTCGCATGTGCCTGACTTATGGCGACTTCTCGGCATTGGTGTTTGCTTTTTCCTCTGCTTAGAAGATGCTCCCTCCAGATCTTTACAGTTATTCATGTCTCAGCTCAAACATCTCCTTTTTCCTTGAGCAGCTATATCAGCTGGAATGTTTTTGGTCAAAAGAAACAAGAAACCCAAATTCATTTAAACATCGAAGGGCATGTACTGGCTTGTGGAACCAAACAAGACCAGAAGCCAATCCGGCTGCGGTCAGGGCCCTGGATCCTCATCACCATGACCCTCTGGGTGCTCCCCTCTTCAGTGGGCCAGCTCTGTCCTCATGCTAACCTCCCATATGTTAACAAAATGGCTGCAGCCACCCCTGCCCTCACAGTTGTATCCCATCTCATCCAGAGACCTTCGTGGCCTTCAGCACTCAAAGTAAAGTACTAGGTTTCACCTAACCCATCACTTAGCCCAGGAGACTCCCACATGCTGATTGGCGTACCCCTGAATCCCTCACTGCTGAAAGAACCCTGATTAGACTTAGGCAGCGAAGGCCCCACCCCATCCAAATCTCCAGATGCCATGTACTCAGAAGATGCTGATGGGTACTGGGAGGCAGCCAGAAGTGTCCACTAGACCACCTCAGGCCCGGGCAAACTTTATCTACAAAGGGCCATACGGTAGAGAATTAGGTTTTATGTGCTTCCTACGTGTTTGTTTTGTTTTATGATCTTTGCAAAATATAAATCGTTCTTGGAGTTCCCATCACGGCTCGGCAGAAACAAATCTGACTAGCATCCATAAGGCCCCAGGTTCGATCCCTGGCCTCGCTCAGTGGGTTAAGGGTCTGGCATTGCTGTGAGCTGTGGTGTAGGTCGCAAAGGTGGCTCGGATCCCGAGTTGCTGAGGCTGTGATGTAGGCCGGCAGCTGCAGCTTTGACTGGACCCCTAGCCTGGGAACCTTCCTATGCCTCAAGTGTGGCCCTCAAAAGACAAAAAATGCATCTCATTCTTAGCTCATGGGTCTTAGAAAAACAGGCCAAGGGCTGGATTTCACCCAAGGCTTGTAGTTTGCCAACCCCCGCTCTAAAGCATCGTGATGCTTGTGGTGTCTTGATTTACCGTGGCAGTGTGCTTCCCCCTGACGAAACCACAGCTCTGTGAGAGCAGGGCTGTGTCTGTCTGCCTTACCACCCTCTTCTCGACACCTGACACCGTGCCGGGCGCAGAGCGGGCAGGTGCTCCGTGAATGTTCACTGGATGAATAATGAAGAAAACTTCATGGACAAGTATATCAGGACCCAGTGTCTAGTTCTGCTCTGGATTGGGTTTGTTTGTTTTTGGGGGCCTTCCCTGCCTTGGGGACGCAGCTGCCCCCATTCAGACCAAGGCAGGAATGATCAGGATGTTACTGGCTTACAAGGTGTCTTTATGCACATGAGGAAGAGGTAACCCCCCTTTGGGTGGCGCAGCCCCTCACCCAGGGTGAGTGGGTGAGGACTGACTCCAGCCCTACCTGCCCCCTTGCGGGGCGCCCTTGGGGAAGACACCTCTTGCACAGTTGTGTGAAGCGACTCTGGAGAGGAGTTTTGCGTCAGAGTTCTAAGATCTCACCTTTTGTGTGTGTGTGTCTTTTTGTCTTTTTAGGGCTGTACCTGCAGCATATGGAGGTTCCCAGGCTAGGGGTCGAATTGGAGCTACAGCTGCCGGCCACAGCCACAGCCACTAGGGCTCCAATCCAAGTTTGTGACCCACACCACAGCTCAGGGCAACGCCAGATCCTCATCCCACTGAGTGAGGCCAGGGATCAAACCAGTGTCCTCAAAGATACTAGTCAGGTTCATTAACCACTGAGCCACGACAGGAACTCACTTTTTTTTTTTTTTTTTGGCCACACCCACGGCACACAAAAGTTCCCAAGCCAGGGATCAACCCCACACCTCTGCAGCCACCCAAGCCACTGCAGAAAAAATGCCAGATCCTTAACCCCCTGCACCACAGGGGGAACTCCCTCACCTTTTATTGTTCTCACACCTTGACGGCAACACCTGTTGCTGGGCCTCTCTCTACTTTTCTTTCGCCAGCTCCCTAGCCTCTCTTTTTCCAGTTTTCTTCAACAAAATAACCACAGTTTGCATGTGTGGAATCACAATTCTCACTTGGTGCTTGGAAGCGTATCTGAGTGTAAGAGGATGTGGCGTGGGGGGCGGGGGGCGGGGGGGGAGGGATTTCTGTCCTCAGGAAAGACAGTGGGAAATGAGGAAAAGGACCAACCGAAGTTGCCAAGGAAACAGGGAAGCTGCCGTAAAAATGCAGAGTGATACCTTCAGGGTTCTTCCATCTGGAAACAGAAAGGCGAAGAAGAAATAATACCTCCTCGATGGTGGCACTTACAATTGGGGTGGCCATGAACTCATTCCCCCAATCCTGACCCTCAACCAGGGGGCTCTGCTCAAAGGTTGAGAGAATGACGTTTACGAAATGATAAAGACATTCCGACTTCACTCGGTGGCTGGTAAGCTCATGGATCTCACCCCAAGCAGGAGTCAGGCTGGAAATTAAAACGCCCAGTGTGCTGTGACTGACTCTGTTGCTGACAGACTGTAAGGACTCAGAAGGGGGATGAGGGAGTTCCCGCTGTGGCTGGAGTTCCTGTCGTGGCTCAGTGGTTAATGAACCTGACTAGCATCCACAAGGACTCGGAAGGATCCCCGGCCTCTTGCAGTGGCTTAAGGATCCTGAGTGGCTGTGGCTCTGGCATAGGCTGGCAGCTACAGCTCCGATTCAACCCCCAGCCTGGGAACCTCCATATGCGGCAAGCGCGGCTCTAAAAAGACAAGAAGAAGAAGAAGAAGAAAGGGAATGAGGGCACCTTAGGACCTTAGGACACTGGAATGTGCCCTTGGGGGTTGCAGACAGGGCTCATAACCGGCTGTGCACAGTGTCATGCCCTCGGCATGCCCACGCCCTGGGCAGTCTTGAAGACGGTCGTGCTGAAGGGAGGGAACCTTGTGGATGAAAGAGTGACCGTCCCCACTTGGGTTTCATCAGGCCATCTACAGTCTATTGCTGAGAAGCCGGGGGTCGCTGAGCCAATCAAGTGATGTTTGTGGACACTTCAACGTCTACTCCACCCGCTGAGAACTCAGCCACTGTTACTGTGAGAGCTCACACGCACGTGCTATGGGCTGTTACCAGGATGTAATCACTTAATCCTTATAACACCCCAGTAAGATGGGTACCATCCTGTCATCATCCTGTTTGACAGATGGGAAAACTGAGGCACAGGGAAGTAACTTTTCCAAAGTCTCATAGCTAAGAAGAGATCTGGGATTCAAACTCGGGCTGACGGACCCTGGGTGCATAAATACAACTTCCCCACTAAATGGGGTTAAGGCTGCTCCTACGCTTTTGCTGGGGAGGCACCTCTTAGCTCCCGTTAGGTGTTGCCGTGAAGCAATACAGACCTACTGTATCCATTTTTTTCCTAAGACAAGTCATGAGCGTCAGTACTGGGTTCTAGATCAAACAGATCCAGCTAAGTTCCCCTGAACTCACCTGGTTCCTGACTTCTACTCAACTCACGCCACCTCTTCGACAACATGTCTTAGGGATACGATGCTGTGGTCCACGTCCACGGACACAAGTCACGGCACATGGGCTCTGAGCAGAGCCGGGAAGACTGGCAGGACATGGATGTGGAAGACGCTCAGTGGGGGCAAGGCCACCAGGCTGGGATGCCTCTGTGTCGGGGGTCTGTCCCCAAGGGAACAGGCTTGCTGAGCCTCTCACCCAGCAGGGATCTCTCAGTCCCTTGCGGTTCCAGGACTCAATGAATGTCATCACAGACAGCAACATCTAAGGCCCTAAGGCAGAGAGAACTGTTTGATGTGTGGGAAGATAGACCCTGTGGCATATAAACTAATGGTCCGTCCTAAGCCTACAAACCACACAAGATGTGCAGAACCCCAGGCTGCAACTGTGCAGTGCGGGCTGAGAGAAGCGGCAGGCCAGAGGCAGGGCAGGGAGCCTATGGCGCTGCGGGGAGCTTTCCTACAGGGTTAACCCTGCAGGGTTGGGCAGGCTGTGCACTGCACCCTGAGTGCACAGGGAGGACCGGGGGCCTTGATCTAGTTGGCACAAAGGCACTGGTTCCTAAGCTGAGCACTCTGGGGGGGCGGGTGCCCGTCGCCAGAGGAGGGAACTTTTCTTTTCTTTCTTTTTTTTCTTTTTTTTTTGCCTTTTCTAGGGCCGCTCCCGTGGCACATGGAGGTTCCCAGGCTAGGGGTCTAATCAGAGTTGTAGCCACCAGCTTACGCCGGAGCCATAGCAACGTGGGATCCGAGCCACGTCTGTGACCTACACCACAGCTCACGGCAACGCCGGATCCTTAACCCACTGAGCAAAGCTAGGGATCAAACCCGCAACCTCATGGTTCCTAGTTGGATTCGTTAACCACTGAGCCACAACGGGAACTCCGAGGAGGGACCTTTTCTAATTCACATTGAGTCCCCGTGTACAGCAGGGAGATCCTGAAGAAATTTGGGGGTGCTGCTCTACTCTTCCACATGCCCCGTGATCCATCTTTTCTACTGTGGCGAGAGCGGGTGGGGTTTGGAGGACCCGGGAAGGCCGGGATTCTGCCCTGGTTCATCCACTCCTTCATTCCCGTGGGGCCCAGGGGATGGGTGCACACGCACGGGACTGGAGCATACAGCACAGAGCCAGACACACATCTCGAGGCAGGGACCCCAGGATCCAGTGCCCCTCCTGCACCCCTGCCCCCCAACCACCAGTTCTCGGGGGAGGAAGACGAGGGTGGGCCAGGCAACCAGGCTGCGAGGGACCTTGGTGGTTTGCTCATTCTGTCCCAAGTCGGAAAAGCCAGTGAGGAAAGCAAGGTCCCCCAGGCGCTGGGAGCAGGAAGTGGGAGAAGCCCTTCAGCTCGGGAGCCCCACCCCCTCATGAGTGCAGCCGAGCCTGCGCCCTGGATCCTGACCAAACAGATTACAGCAGCTCCCTGGAGGGGAGCCAGTCAGGCGGAGGCTCCCCGCTCTGCAGGAACAAGGTCTCCTAGAGCCCTTGCTGTTTCCCTTTTCACAGATGAGGAAACTGAAACACTTGCTAAATAAGGCTAAGGAATGTGGTCAAGGTCACATAACCAGTAAGCTGCAGAGCTGAGCTCTGAACCGAGGTGGATGCTGTGGCCTCTTGCCCAGGTTCCCCTCGGGGGGCCTGATGACAGCTCACAGCCAGTCCCCAGGGTGACCCTGTCTGAAGGGAGCTGCCTCGTCCAACGTCCAACAGGGGCCCCTTGCTGGGGGCAGCTCCAGTCCGGCTCACCTGTTTGGGAGTGGGGTACAAGAGCCTGGCCCCTGCCTGAGTTTGGGGTGACTCTGGGATGGAAGACGGAGCTTTTGATGCAGCCGCATGGCATGTGCCTGGTCCTTCTTCCCTTGCCCGCTCACGGCTGCTGCTGCTGCAAACACTCCCCAGGAAACGCTCTGCACGCAAGCCTCCCTCTTAGAGCGGGTTGTGGGGGTGCCCCAGCTAAGATGCCTCCACCCCCACCTCTCTGAAATGCTGCCTCCCCATCTCACGCTTTCCAGGATGGAAAAACCAGGACCCCAAATAGAGGAGGGGGAGGCAACCAGAGATGAACAATGAGAGGAAGCTGCCACCCCCTCAAGGCTGGAGGGACAGAAGTGGACCCTGCGCCCAAGGATCACCCAGAAGCTGGAAACAGAGGGTCCCAGTGGGTCTGTCTGGGAGAAAGGGAAGCCCCTACAGGAGGCAGCCCTGAAGGTGGGAGTGGATGGTTAAGACCCTGGCTCCTCCCTTCCCGCTTGACTTGTGTGAGTAGAGATTACCTAAGCACGGATGGAATTCATACCTAGGTTGAAATTCACACATATTTGGGTAATACAAAAAATTTAAAATTTTCAGTCTGTCCAGGGTCCATGGTAATTTTTTCTTTTCTTTTTAGGGCTGCACCCACAGCATATAGAAGTTCCCAGGTTAAGGGTTCAGTCAGAGCTACGGCTGCTGGCCTACGCCACAGCTACAGCAACTCAGGATCCAAGCTGTGGCTTCGACCTACACTACAGTTCATGGCAACGCCGGATCCTTCACCCACCGAGCGAGGCCCAGGATCGAACCCACATCCTCGTAGATACTAATCAGGTTCATTAGGGCTGAGTGGGGACATCTTTTAAATCTAGAGGAGTCACTGCACTGGGACTAGATTGTGACTAGATTTGATTGGTATTCTGATGGAGGGAAAGCTCCTCTGGCCTGTCCCCCAGGAAGGGAAACACGATCCCGTGGAGAGATGAGGATGGAGGAGCCAGGCCCGGCCCTGGAGACAGCTCTTATCAGTTGGCTGGGGACCTGGGCTAAAGGCACATCTGCTTCTGTTTGTTCTTCCTCTTTATCTTAATGGGTCCCCCACTATCGCTCCTGGAATATCCCTCCCCACCACTTGGATATTCCCTGCCTGCCCCCCTCCCCCGCCCCCCACCGCCCCAGCAGAGACCCAGGGATGGAGGCCGTGGAGGGGAGACGGGCCCGAGACTTGGTGTCCCCATTAAGGCTCCTCACTGAACACTGCCTCAGGCTTAACTGGACACTAAGGTCAAGGTTGAAACGGGGAGAAAGTGCAAAAGGCCAAAGACCTTCCTCTTGGGAAGGAAACGGGCAGGTTGCTAGGGGCAACCTTAGCTCTAAGAAAAACATAATTACATTTACATTTGGGGTTACACCTAAGCTAATAACTGCAACTGGAAATTCCTGTTGGGAGCAGGAAGTTTTCTCTCATCAAGAGATAATAGAGTCACTCGCCCTTGAACCCAGAACCGTCAGTTTCAAGCCGGCAGGACTGTACTCAGGTAGGGCCTCCACTAGCCAACAGGGTACCTTTGTGCAGATTAGAAAAAGGGGCCCTTTCCTTCAGGCCTCAGAGCCCTTGGCTGGGCAAGTCCTGCCATCCTCCCAGCAGCCGGGGACAATGAGAACCAGGCCACAGTTACACAATCACAGCAGCTCTCCCTTCCACGCCCAGCTATCCCTTTCATTAACCTGGACAGTTAAGGCTCTGAACACTCCAGAAACAGAGAAAAATGCTGTAGGTGTGAGAGGCTCGGAAAGCTTTAACACTACTTTGATCCAAAAGTCCAAAGTCCCTGCTCCAATTTATTCCACGACAAGCTCATCACATTCCAGGCCTGACCCCGGTGATCCTATACTGTGATTATTGGCAATTTAGAATTAATGAGAAAGTCACCAAATTTCTCAAGGATTTCTTTCTTTAAATTTTACATGACGCCTGACATCTTAAAGCAGGAGGTTTTTGTTTTGCTAAATTTTAGATATTATCAAGCTCTGTTCATTTAAGGTAGTTTCCTTTTTATTTATGTATGTATTTTTTCTGTAGCAAAATTAGCAATATTGCATGGTGGTCCCAAGGGGGTTTTGGAGTCAGAACGATCTGAGTTCCTCCACTTGCTAACTGCATGGCCCGAGGCACTGCACTTAACTTCTCCACACCCAGCTTTCCTCATCTGTAAAATGGGGACACGTAAGAGTAGCTACCACAAAGAATTAGTATGTCAATTAAATGAGATGATGCATAGAAAACACTTGCAGCGTGTCTGGCACATATTACCTGATAAATATTGGCTACCATTCAGCTTGAATTAAAAGGCAAGGAAAATGACGTCTTACTCGTGGGCAGCTGAGAAGGATGGTCATGGCTTCTGCCCCTTGAACAAATGGCCACCCAAGTCTCAGGCAGGAACAGTGAGCCTAAGGCATCAAGTGGCACCAGAAGACAAGAAAGAGTCAAAGACAATGGGAGTTAGCTGGAAAGGATTCTTACTTGCTAAATTTGAGACGACCGGAGCATCAGAATGAATGTGGCTACAACTGGTAACACAATGAATAAAACAAAATCCACGTGTTCACAGTGATATTCAAAACAAGAGGGAAAGGAAGGGAAATACCAGCCAATAAAAACGGAAAAAATGATAGAATTGGAAATCACTGTTTTGCAGTCCCCACTAAAATAAGTGATTTAGGCAAAGATTATCAGGGGAACCACTGGATGTGAGAGTAAGATACTCACATTGGGTTAAAGTAACACCCGCAGATGACTTAAAAATTACTGAGGGGAAATTTTCTCTTTACGAGAGAGAGATGTGGCCGTCACTACAAGCAATCGAAAAGAGCATCACTTATGGTGCAACAATTATGCACCTTCTGATGTGATATAGTCCAAAATAAACACCACCACCTACGAATCACTCCTGCCAGAGTGATTAACATACATCTAACCAAGGTTCGGGACCTCTATTCCAATTTGCAGGACTATGGGGATGGAGGAACAGTTATCCCAAGAGAAACCAAAACAGCAAACGCACAGTGTGGAACATACACTGACCTATGACAAAGGCTCTCTCCTTGACCAGACTCCAGTCAGGTTCCTTTGAACCCTCTTTCAACTGGGCCTTGACCTTGGTCCTCACTCTATCTTGGGCCTGCCCAACCCAATCTTAGCAGAGTGCTTCTTCTCTCTCTCTTTTTTTTTTCTTCCCATTTTTGGCTGCTCCACAGCATAAGAAGTTCTTGGGTCAGAGATCAGATCCTAGCAGTAATTGTGACTTAAGCCCCAGCTGCAGCAACACTGGATCCTTAACCCACCCTGCTGGGCCAGGGATTGAACTTTGGACCCAGTGCTCCCAAGATGCTGCCAATCCCACTGTGCCACAGCAGGAACTCCCAGGGTGCTTCGAAATCATCTCTCCACCCTTGCTATCTGATCACCCTTAATATCCGATCAAGTTCCTCATCTCCTACCCATAACCTCTCTTTATCGAGAATCCGGTTAGGTCAGTTTAGCAAGATTCCCCCTCCCCCCATGTCTCCTGAGTAGATTTCCATCCACTGACACCCTCACCTGGTGTCTGGCTGTAAATATCCACCTGTCCTTGCTGTACTTGGAGTGGAGCTCCCTCTCTCTCCTTTGTTACAATAACCTTGCATAAAGTCTTTCTTATGGTTTCAAAATATTTTTTTAACACTTGGATGCGTTAAAAAATTGATGTCAGTTTTTAAAAGGTGGATTACTTTAGAATAAAAGGAATTAGAGAGATATAACAACCAAAAGAATATAAGATACAGTTGGTTGTGTCCTGACCAAAAAATAAAAAAAAAAAAAAAAAGAAAGAACTGCAGAACGTATTTTGAGGACAATTGGATCCTTTCCTTTTTTTTTTTTTTTGTCTTTTTGCCTTTTCTAGGGCCACACCCGCGGCATATGGAGGTTCCCAGGCTAGGGGTCAAATTGGAGCTGCAGCCGCCGGCCTACACCAGAGCCACAGCAACGCGGGATCCGAGCCGAGACTGCAACCTACACCACAGCTCATGGCAAAGCCGGATTGCTAACCCACTGATCAAGGGCAGTTATCGAACCCGCAACCCCATGGTTCCTAGTCGGATTCGTTAACCACTGCGCCACGACGGGAACTCCCAATTGGATCCTTTTGATTATGGACTGGAAATTATAAAATTATTCTTAATTTTCTTAAGTGTCATAGTAGTATTGATCACGAGGAGAAGGTCCCTACTCCATGAAATACCTGCATTTGCAGCCCTAAAAAGACAAAAAAAAAAAAAAAAGGAGTTCCCTAGTGGCTCAGCTGGTTAAGGATCTGGCATTATCACTGCTGTGGCTCTGGTTCCCGACCTGGGAACTTCTGCATGCCAAGAGTGTGGCCAGGGGGAAAAAAAAAAAAAAAGTTCCTAGCAATTCCCCCCACCCACAATCCTGTTCTGTGTCATATATCTGGGTCAGGGCCCTGGAATATGAATTTTTAATAAGGATTTCCATTTTTAATAAGCACTTGAAGGTGATTCTAATGCACTGCTAGGGTTGAAAAGTCCTAGTTGCTGTTTTAAACTCACATGAATATATTTAAATCCCCTACCACCTTCTTTCTGCCAATATATTTTAAGACGTATTCTTTTGAGAACATAAATTTATGTAAAATTAAATCGACCAAGACAGCATACACATCCATTCCCACAAAGATGGTATTTCGGTGAGCACCAATCAATGTAACCATGCCTAACAATTTATTATTAGAAATACATCTCACAATAGGGAAATACAGCCAATGTAAATTTATTTCTCTTGAACATCAATAGGCATTAGCCAGGATTTTTTTTTTTTAATCCCTCTGTCTGCTCCTATCTCTCTTATGGATGTATGCCTTTTGGTTTAAGTCTCTCTACTCATATTTTAGTGGGGTTTGGGGAGGAAGCTAAAGCTTATGCACAAGTTCAATCTGCTGTAGGTAATGGGGAATCCTCAAAAGCCACTGTTTTCAAGCCCAGTTTTATGGATGTAGGTTTCCTCATGTTAACTCATCTCAGTCTCAAAATGGAAGTCAAGGAGACTTGCGACTTGATTCACAGAGTCTGAAGATCACTTTCCAAACATGGTCTTGGCCTGTGTGGTTAAGTCTGAAGGATCAGCGTGAGTATCACTGTCTGACCGTCATGTGTGGACTCTGCACACACAGCTCAAACCCAGAGCCCCAGCCTCGGCCCTTCTGATGAAACACCAGTGCCCACAAACAGAAGGTTCCTCTTCTCTCACTCTGGAATAAACAGGAAGGTCTCTTGGGACTGTGGTCTTGGGACTACAGCTCTGCCCCTAATTTATTCAGCTCCGCCCCTATCCTAAGAACTGAGTCATCGCAACATCACGCTCCGCCAGCTGTTTCAGCACAAGAAAAGCTTTGCTGTGGTATGAGGTTTTGTGGGCTGTAAACTCCATCTAGGTCAGCAAATTAAACTCCACGGTGTGGTTACCCAGTCCAGCTTCATCTAGCTAAAGGGCTGTCTGATTTTACCCTCTGGGCGTTGGCTCTTCTGTTGCCTGGGATACGAGGCCCCTCTGCGGGTCTTTAAGGTACCTCGCTACAGGCCTAAACACATGCCTGAACTCAGAATCTGATCTTCTCCACCAGGGCTCCGGGGTATGTGAGCATAACAATACTCCATCCCGGCAGATACTGAGATTTGTATTTGTGTGTGTGTGTGTGTGTGTATTTTGGGGACAAAGCAGGGACGTGGAGACTTTTTTTTTGTTCCTCAGTTTCTTTCCTGTCATGTTGACCCAAACATGAGCTTTTTTCCCCCCGGTTCCCTTTCAGATACTGAGATTTGTATTTGTGTGTGTGTGTGTGTGTGTGTGTGTGTGTGTGTGTGTGTGTGTGTGTGTGTGTGTGTGTGTGTGTATTTTGGGGACAAAGCAGGGACGTGGAGACTTTTTTTTTGTTCCTCAGTTTCTTTCCTGTCATGTTGACCCAAACATGAGTTTTTTCCCCCCCGGTTCCCTTTCATGGAAATTTTTCAGAATGATTTCACAAGAGATGGCCAACTGGTCTACCTAGATAGGGCTTTACAAAGAGCGCCGTCTCAACAGGGTGGGAGGGTCACCCTGGTTCAGGAACTGGGCCTCAGATTTATGGTGGATAAAGTCCTCAGAGATTAAATCATGTTAAAAATTCAAAGCAACTCAACAAATACTTATCTGAAGGCCTGACGCTGTCTGGGGCTCTGAAATGCAAACGAGAAAACCAGAGCTGCTGTTTTCCAGGAGCTCTTTAACTGCAGAGACCAACATTCCAGTGGAGGCTACACGTTTTACTACCTAGCACCCATTCTTGCTTTTCCTGGGACCAGCACCCCAAGTTCACTCTGGGGAGAACATCTCCTTCATCCTTAGTCTGTGTGCTTTCAATGCCTGATTCTAGAGCTGAAGTTAAATAGACTCCGGCCTGGCCACGATGACCCATTTAGACCGGGGCTTGTAGCCTAATCAAAGCCAATGATTATGCATGAGATGTTTGCTACTACTGTTCGGGAAGAGGTCTGAAATACTCTCTGCTGGGATTACTACCCACAAGGTGGATACTTTTTGCTGGGATTACTGGCGTTGCCAAAAGCCCCGTGATGGAACCTAAAAATGAGACCAACACAGCAAAAGACAGAACCGAATGAAAATGAGACACTGAGCTCCTTGGCCAAGCCATTTTTTTGTTTTGTTTTGTTTTGTTTTTAGGGCTACCCATGCCATACCCATGGCATATGGAGGTTCCCAGGCTAGGAGGCCAGTTGGAGCTGTAGCCTCTGGCCTACACCACAGCCATAGCAATGCAGGATCCGAGCCTCATCTCTGACCTACACCACAGTTCATGGCAACGCTGGATCCTTAACCCGCAGAGCGAGGCCAGGGATGGAGCCCATATCCTCCTGGATACATGTCAGATTCTTTACCTCTGAGCCACAACGGGAACTCCAGTCAAGCCATTTTTGATGCTGCATATATTCCTAGACTTTTCTGCAAATTGTCCCAGTAGATATTTTTTTGTCTTTTTTGTCTTTTTTGCCATTTCTTGGGCCGCTCCCGCAGCATGTGGAGGTTCCCAGGCTAGGGGTCGAATTGGAGCTGCAGCCACCAGCCTACACCAGAACCACACCAACGCAGGATCCGAGCCACGTCTGCAACCCACACCACAGCTCACAGCAACGCCAGATCCTCAACCCACTGAGCAAGGCCAGGGATTGAACCCGCAACCCCATGGTTCCTACTCGGATTCGTTAACCACTGAGCCATGATGGGAACTCCCAGTAGATATTTTTATTTGTTTAAGCTGCTTAATGGGGTTTCCTGTAAATCAAGGCTAAAAAAAACTGTGTTGTGACTAAACGTTTCAATAGTGTCCCCCCTTCCAATTCACATCCACCCAGAACAAATGTGACCTTATTTGAAAATAGGGTCATTGAAGATGCACTTAATTCAAGAGATTAAGGTGAAATCATCCTGGACATAAGAGGCTCCCCAAATCTAGTGACTGTGTCCTTATGGGGCAGGGACCAACAAACACCTAGAGGCACAGAGAAGAAAGCCACGTGAGGAGAGAAGCAGAGATGGGGGTTATGCCACCAAAAGCCAGGGAGAGGCGAAGAAGTGTCCCCCCACAGAGCATTCAGAGGGAGGCTGGTCCTTCTGGCTCCTTGACCTCCAACTCCTAGCCTCTAGAACTATAACATTTTCTGTTGTTTTAAGCCAAAATGGCAGCCCTAGGAAACAAAACATTTTAATACGTGAAATCGTTCAATAAAGGTTTGTTGGTACCTAATATGTATCCAAAGGGGTTTCATAAAATTCAGAGAAAGGGGACTGGAGAATGTAGAAAGAGGTTTTCTGGGACATTATGAAGCCTGAAGAACCGCCGGCCCCACCAACCTGCCCGCCCCTGGGTGCCTCTGGAAGACCCTGGGGAACCGATAGAGCTCACATTCTCTGGACACCGCCTTTCTGGACCTGTGACAGGCCATTCGCCTGGGCTTCTTTCTTCAGCAAGGAAATGAGCTGTTTGATATCACTGAAAATATTTTGCCTAGTTGGCTCTTTGTCTTTTGTCTTGGTTTGGAGTGATTTTTGCCCTGTAGACTTTTCATTTTTTACATAGTGAAATTTAGTAATTTCTTTATGGTGGTTATTTTTTTTTTTTCACATTTCCCTTGTTTTTAGCAGTGTGCTGTGCTATGGAGTAAGGTATGATTTTTTTCCAATTTTTTTCTTCTTATGGTAAAATACACATAACACACAATTTACTATCTTAATCATTTTAAAATATATAGTTCAGTGGTATTAAGTACATTCATACTGTTATGCATCCATTTCTAGAAGTCCTTTTTTTTTTTTTTTCTGCTCTTTAGGGCCGCACCCGAGGCCTATGGATGTTCCCAGGCTAGGGGTAGGATTGGAGCCACAGCCGCTGGCCTACACCACACCCATAGCCACGTGGGATCTGAGCCGCAGCTATGATCTACACCACAGCTCACGGCAATGCCAGATCCTTAACCCACTGAGCGAGGCCAGGGATTGAACCCATGTCTTCATGGATCCTGGTCAGATTCCTTAACCGCTGAGCCATGATGGGAACTCCCTGAAAAAAATATTTTTATCGCTCTTTTTCGTGGCACCTTGGAGGCAGTTGGCTGCTTCAGGATGAAGCTGAACATCTCTTTGCTGGCCACTGGCTGCCGGAGACTCATTGAAGTGGATCACGAACAAAAACTTGGTACCTTTCACGAGAAACGTGTGGCCACAGAAGTTGCTGCTGATGCTCTGGGTGAAGAATGGGAGGGTGACGGGGTCCGAATCGGGGGTGGGAACAACACACAAGGTTTCCCCATGAAGCAGGGTGTCTGGACCCATGGCCAAGTCCCCCTGCTACTGAGTTAGGGGTATTCCTGCTACGGACCAAGGAGAACTGAAGAATGAAAGCACACATCAGTGCGGGGTGGCATTGTGGATGCCCGTCTGAGCGTTCTCCACTTGGTCATCGTCCCAAGGGGGAGAAGGACATTCCCGGACTCACCGATACGACTGCGCCTCGCCACCTGGGGCCTAAAAGAGCGAGCGGAATCTGCAACCTTTCCAGTCTCTCAGGAAGATGAAGTCCTTCCGTATGTAGTAAGAAAGCCCCTAAACAAAGGAGTAAAGGTGTTCCCGTCGTGGTGCAGCGGAAACGAATCTGACTAGGAACCATGAGGCTGAGGGTTCGATCCCTGGCCTCGCTCAGTGGGTCAAGGACCTGGCGTTGCTGTGAGCTGTGGTGTAGATCGCAGATGCAGCTCGGATCTGGCGTTGCTGTGGCTGTGGTGTAGGCCAGAGGCTAGAGCTCCTATTCAACCCCTAGCCTGGGAACCTCCGTATGCAGCAGGTGCAGCCCTAAAAAGACAAAAAACAACAAACAACTAAGAAACCTAGAAACAAAGCACCCAAGATTCAGCGTCTTGTTCCTTCACATGTCCTGCGACACAGACGCCAGCGTGTGGCTCTGAAGAAACAACATACTAAGAAAAATAAGGAAGAGGCTGCTGAATATGCTAAACTTTTGGCCAAGAGAATGAAGGAGGCCGAAGAACAGTGTCAGGAACAGAGGCTGTCCTTTCGGAAAGCTTCTACCTCTAAGGCTGGGTCCCGTTGAAAATGAGATGTTTTAAGAGTAACAAAGAGCATGGAATCTTCAAAACAAATGCTTTTTATTATGGTTGATTTACAGTGTGTCCGTTTGTGCTGTCCCCGCTCTACGTGCGGCCCTCTCTCAGGCAGGTGGCCTCCAGCCACCACCCGGTCTCGTCTTAACCACCAGAAATCCCAGAAGAGGTGGAACTTTGCCCCACTTGAACCCTGCTTCCTGCCCGAGAGCAGCGCTTCATTTAAAGGAAGTGTGAACAATGGTGAATGATCCTCGCATGCTTGCCGGGGCCGCCCGAATGATGTGGCTTAAATGACACACTTTTGGAGACATGTAAGGTGAAGCTGTGAGCGGGCTGAGGCCTCTCTCCTTGGCTTGCAGGTAGCCGTCTTCGCCTGGTGGCTTCGTAGGAGTGTGTGCCTGCCGGAGGCTCCCCTAACAAAAGACCGGAGACCAGGCGGCTTCAACGAGAGAAACTTGTCTTCTCGCAGCTCTGGAGGCTGGTGTCCAAGATCAGGGTGCGGGCCTGGTCCGCGGGGCTGAAAGCGCCCTTCGTGGCTCAGAGGTGGCTGCCTTCCACTGTCCCCTCCCATGGGGAGAGGGTTCTGGCTCTGTTCCTCTTCTCATAAAAAGGTGCTAATCCATGAGGACCTGTCTCAGCTCGGTCTGCTATAACGAAATACCAACCACGGGGTGGCTTATAAACAACAGAAGTGTATTTCTCATCACTCTAGAGGCTGGAAGCCCAAGCTCAGGGGGCCAGCGTGGACCACGTTCTGTTAAATTCTTCCAAATTGCAGACTGCTGACTTCGTGCATCCCTATGCGGCGGAGAGCAGAGCCAAGGAAGCAAGCTCTCTAGTGACCCTTGTGAGGGCACTAATCTCATTTATGAGAGCTCCACCCTCATGACCTCATCCAATGCTAATCAACGCCCAGAAGCCCCACCTCCTAGTGCCATCGCACTGAGGGCTATGCAGTTTCAACAAACATATTTTGGAGGACACATCATTCAGTCCCTAAGAGGGCTCCACACTTATAACCTCATTTAAACCTCATCTCCCAAAGTCTCCATTTCTTTGACTGTTTTTCTTTTTTTCCTCTTTTTAGGGCGGCACCCGCAGCATATGGAGGTTCTCCGGCTAGGGGTCTAACTGGAGCTACAGCTGCCAGTCTACGCCAGAGCCTCAGCAACACCAGATCCGAGCTGTGTCTGCAATCTACTCCACAGCTCACGGCAATGCCGGATCCTTAACCCACCGAGCAGGGCCAGGGATGGAACGCTCAACCTCATGGTTCCTAGTTGGATTCGTTTCTGCTGTGCCACGACAGGAACCCCCAAAGTCTCCATTTCTAAATACCATCACCATTGGCGGGTTAGGGCTTCAACATACGACTCTGGGATGGAGGTGGGGACACAAACATTTAGGCCAGAGCACACCGTCTTTTCTAGCAGTCTGTGTCCAAATTTCCAGCTCTTACAAGGACACTGCTCCAACGAACTCATTTAACCTTAGTTACCTCGGAGGTCCCATTGTGGGCACAGCGAAAACGAATCCGACTAGGAACCATGAGGTTGGGGGTTCGATCCCTGGCCTCACTCAGTGGGTTAAGGATCCGACGTTGCC
This sequence comes from Phacochoerus africanus, assembly GCF_016906955.1. Lineage (NCBI taxonomy): Eukaryota > Metazoa > Chordata > Mammalia > Artiodactyla > Suidae > Phacochoerus > Phacochoerus africanus. Next base: position 9,520,699 of record NC_062559.1, on the reverse strand, counting down.
GTGAGCTATGATGTACATTGCAGACAAGGCAAGGATCTGGAGTGGCTGTGGTGGCTGTGGTGTAGGCTGGCAGTTGTAGCTCTGATTCAGCCTCTAGCCTTGGAACCTCCATATGCCGCGGGTGCAGCCCTAAAAAGACTAAAAGACAAATAATAACAACCACCTTAGGTACCTCTACAAAGGCCCTAGCTCTGAAGACAGTCACGTTCTGCAGTTTTGGAAGTCAGGACTCCTCTGATGACTCTTTGAGTCTATAGAAGAGACTTCTTCCAAGTCTGGCTTTAGTAAGCCCTCCCATGTCTATGGTTTACTCAAGGACTCTCAGACTCACCAGCTGTCCACTACCCCTACCTCACTCCCTTCAACTGATTATTACAGAAGTGTTCAAATATATAGAAAAGTTGAAAGAATAGCACAATGATCACCCATAGACCCACCACCCAGATTTTAAAATTGTTGGCATTATGCTATTTTTGCTTTATCTCTATGTGTGTGTCTATATGTATATTTTTTGCCGAATGCTTGAAAGTAAGTTTTGGAAATCATATTTCACCCCTAAATTCTTCCGTATGCACCCCCTAAAAATCAACGAAGGGCCATTATCATGCCTCAGAACATTTATAGTAATCTCCTAGTATCATCTAATATTCAGTTCATATTTAGATTTTCCCCATGGTCCCCCAAATATATGACATAGTGTTGTTGGTTTTTTTTAACAGAATCAGAAGCCAAACAAAGTACACAAGTTATATTCCAGAATAAAATGGTCTCTCTCACCATTTTTTTTTTTACATTGACTTTTTAAAGAAAACCAGGTTAGTTGTTTTGTAGAATAACTCACGTTCTGGATTTTCTCTCTTTGTAGTGCCATTTAACTCATCCCTCCATCCCTTTATTTTCTCTAAGTTGAGTTTTTCAACTGAGGTCCTTCATCTGAACCACAGAACATGGAAATATTGAATGACTAAAACCATTTTAGATTCATGGGTAAGAAGTTAATTCATTATATAACAAGGATGCCATGATGGTTAGTTTTTTGTTTTGTTTTATCTTTTGTCTTTTTTAGGGCTGCACCCATGGCATATGGAGGTGCCCAGGCTAGGGGTCTAATCAGAACTACAGCTGCTGACCTACACCACAGCCACAGCCACAGCCACAGCCACAGAGGATCCAAGCCACATCTGCGACCTACACCACAGCCACAGCAGCGCCAGATCCTTAATCCACTGAGCAAGGCCAGGGATCGAACCTGCAGCTTCATGGATCCTAGTCAGATTCGTTTCCACTGCGCCATAACAGGAACTCCAGTTTTTTGTTTGGGTTTTCTGCTTTTTTGTTTTTTCCTTGTCTTTTTAGGGCTGTGCCTGCAGCATATGGAAGTTCCCAAGCTAGAGGTCGAATTGGAGCTTCAGCTGCTGGCCTACACCATAGCCACAGCAACCCAGGATCCGAGTTGCGTCTGCAACCTACACAGCAGCTCACAGCAACGCGGGACCCTTAACCCACTGATGGAGGCCAGAGATGGAACCTGTGCCCTCATGGATACTGGCCGGGTTCATCACCCCTGAGCCATGACGGGAACTCTGTGATGGTTAAATTAATGTGTCACCTTGACTGGGCCACAGATTGCCCAGACATTTGGCCCAACGTTATTCTAGGTGTGTCTGTGAGAGAGTTTCTGGAGAGATTAACATTTGAATCTGTAGACTGAGGAAAGCAGACTGCCTCCCTAACCAGGCGGGCTTCACCCAATATTGTCAGGGAACCATTGACTGAAACCGCCCACCTTGGCCAGGCACGATAATGGCCACTGCCCGAGTTGTCCTACAACAGGAGCCCCTAATAAGGAACGGGGTGTTGCCCCAAGGACTAACCAGGAGGGTTTGGGAGGGGCCGATGAGGAGGAGACAACCAGCCTCCCAGGATCCTTGTTGCAGGAATCGCTCCTGGCTGAGAGGTGTGCACGCACACCACCGCCAAGAGGGGCCCCGAACCAGATCGAGTAGGGGCCGAGCAAGAAGATTGGCCAGAGACAAGCTGGAAGCGAATCCCGTTCCCATAAAACCGGAGATGGCCAGCCATGTGGGAGAGCTGTTCTCCCGGGTTCCCTCGCCCCGCTGCTCCTGCCAGGCGCCACTTCCCAAGAGTCTTTTGCTTTGTCAGCACGTGCGTCTCCTCAGACAATTCATTCCCAAGTGTCAGACAAGAGCCTGAGCTCGGGCACTGGAAGGGGCCCCCCTTCCTGCATGATGGGGGTCCCTTATCATGAAGGCCTGAATAGAACAAAGCAGCTGACCTTCAGGTCACACAGTGAACTTCTGTTCTCAGATCAGACACACCATCGGCTCTCCCAGCCTTCAGCGGTCCAACTGCAGGTCTTGGGAGGAATCCGCCTCCATAACTGCATGAGTCCATTCGTGATAGTAAATATCTCCCCTATGGGTTCTGTGTGTCTGGAAAATTCTCATACAGATGCCTTAGGTCATTAGGGCTTATTTCCCTCCCAGAATCCTGGTTGAGAAATTAAGGTGAATGGATTAAAGTTAACCATTTGGAATGGGAACATTTCCCATTGCATGACAGCAGGAGCCACACGATGTGTTGAGGCCCTCTATCAATGATGCTAAATCTGGTTGCTTGATCATAGATTTTTATTTTATAAAGTTATTTTTTCCCTTGTGATTAGCAAGTAATTCTCTGGGTGATTTTTTTTTTCTTTTTTCTTTTCTTTTTTTCTTTCTTTCTTTTTTTTTCTTTTTTTTTTTGCTATGTAGGGCCGCAGGTGCGGCATATGGAAATTCCCAGGCTAGAGGTCAAATAGGAGCGGCATCTATTGGCCTACACCACAGCCACAGCAACACAGGATCCCTAACCCACTGAGCGACACCAGGGATAGAACCCAAATCCTCATGGATAAAAGTTGGTTTCGTTACCACTGAGCCACTATGGGAACTCCCTATTCAGTGATGTTTTGACACCATGCAAAGATCCTGTTTCTAAACTATTTTCCCCTAATGGCTTTGGAATCAGTTATTTCATTGGTTGCCTTCCCAACAATTTAAACCTGAGAGGGTTTAAAAGAGCTCAAAAGGCCACAGTTTAACAGCCAATAATTAACACAGGTCGAAATATGAGGTGCAATCTCTTCCCCCTGCGAGCCTTTCTCTCTCCTGTGACTCCTCTAACTTAACTCCTCAGTCTGTGCTGACCAGACCTGCTGGCTGGTTCCCTGGTGCCCAGAAATGCACCCCCAGAAGAGCATTTTGTTACCTTTGGTTGTGGTTGCGGTGCCTAAAAACAAGAATCAGAACCATTTGTGGAGGTGGGGAGAGGGAGGGGACGTGCCAAGGGGAAATAAGACAAACCAAAGGTATCTGAAACTATGAGCAGGAAAAGCCAAAGACAGTACCTGATGCCGAGTGAAGACTGCAGCAGGGATGAGGAATTCTGGGAACACCGGGTGTCCAAAGCGTGTAGCGAAGGATTCTGGGAAGGCTTCCTGTGTAGGCCGGGGAGAAGGACCTGCCCCAGAGGCTCCCAGGTGGCTGGGGGAGCCTCGCTCTTCTGTCCCACCTCGCCCCCACCACCCACACCAACACCGGGAGCTGCCGGAGCTCCCAGAAGCGTTTGCGGAGCTCCTGAGAACTCAGGGCAGCAGGGCCTGGCTCTGCTTCTCCCCAGACTCCACGTTCTTCCTGCCCCCCACCAGTAAGTGCCTAGAAGCTTCCTGCTGTGTTTCCCTGTTACCTTAGAATTGCAGCACCTGGAAGAGATTAGTGTTGCAGGCAAACCTGGAGAGCTCATTGTGTGTTTCCTCCTCAACATGATTTGTAAAAAAGAAAAAAAAAAAAAAAGAACAGAATGAGATCAGTTCCAGAACTCTCCCTTGAGATCCATGCAAAATCTGCAGAGAAGTGTCCATTTATCACTACCCTGGGGTTTCCTGTTTTGAACCTGACCTGTGCTTGGCAGACCCTCCCCCCTGGTTTCATCACATGGAAAGACACGGGCAGACTTTTTTCTTTCGAGGGCCGCGCCCAGGGCACATGTAAATTTCCAGACTAGGGGTTGAATTGGAGCTGTAACCACCTGCCTACGACACAGCCACAGCACGTCTGCGGTCTATACCACAGCTCACGGGCAATGCCAGGTCCCAACCCACTGATCGAGGCCAGGGATCAAACCCGTGTCCTCATGGATGCTAGTCTGGTTCGTTACCGCTAAGCCACAACGAAATTCCCAGACCTGGGCAGACTGAACTCTTTTCTCTGGTCCCTGCCCTGCTCCTGACTCGGGCACTGGGCAGGGCTCTGGCCTCTGGAGGTGGCTAAGCCATTTTCTAGTCACATCCCCTTAGGGCTCTGAGTTACACTCACCCCTTTCTTTCCCAGGTAACATTTCAGGAAAGTTGGGAAACCACTCCCTTCATTTTTGGGGTGCAGAGGAAATGCACCCCATCTGCACAAAACTTCCCCTGATGGCCCCGGAGACAGCAATGCTCGGGGTGGGGTGTGGCTCACAAAGAGCCAACAGGTCAGTTCCAAAAGCAAACACCTGGCTGAGCCTGACTGTTGGGAAAAGCAATGGGCAATATTCGTGATTTGGGGAAGGTGAATGACAGCTCCAGCTAACTGCTACCTTAAGATGGTGGCTAAACCCCATGACTAAGTGGCAGCACCGCTGCTGCATTTTTCTACAGCGCCCCTCTTGTCCCAGACACAGACCCCACCCCTACTGTAGGGTATGCACGTGACCCAGGCCATCCAATCCCATGCCCCCGGCCCCGGCCCCTGCTGCCATGCAGCCCTACTGTGATTAAGTGATTGCAGTTAAAAAGCCAGTACAGGACTTCCCTTTGTGGCGCAGCAGAAATGAATCTGACTAGGAACCATGAGGTTGCAAGTTCGATCCCTGGCCTTGATCAGCAATTTAAGGATCTGGCGTTGTCGTGAGCTGTGGTGTTGGTCGCAGACTTGGCTCAGATCTGAAGTTGCTGTGGCTGTGGTGTAGGCTGGCAGCTGTAGCACTGATTGGACCCTTAGCCTGGGAACCTCCATATGCTGTGAGCAAAACAAAAATTGTGGTAAAATTCACACTTTTAAAGTGTGTAGTTCAGTATTGAGTACATTCGCAAGGCTGTGTAACCATCGCCACGGTCTAGTTCCAGAAGCTTTTCATCATCCATTGAATCTACTCAGGCGCCTGTGCTGTCAGTGCAAAGACTCATTGCTCAACTTCCCTTTCAGCAAGATGCGGCTTTCCGACCAGGTTTTAGCCAATGCAATGTGGGCGGAAGTGTGAGGGCTCCCGGAAGAGCACCTTTCTGTCCTTTCCTGTTCTTTCTCCTGCCGACCTTAACCATCGGCTGGTCAGCTAAGGGCTTGGGGGAGGAGCTGGCCCAGTTGCAGTGTTCACCCTCGCCGTGGTCAGTACAGGCCTTGGGAAAGAGCTCCCACTGCCCCACACCACTGATGAAAGCACGCAGGCCTAGCCCAGATCCCCACAAGGTGTGGACCAGCACCCATGGCTGCCAGCCCTGCCCATGGTCCTGTTTGTCTCGGCTGGGGATCCATCTCTGTTGCACGCCCGTTTGACTTTTCTTTCTCCCTCTCTCCCTTTCTTCCTTTCTCTTTGTCTTTTCTTCCTTTTTTCTTTTCTTTTTTCTGTCTTTCTTGCCATACCCATGCAATGCAGAAGTTCCTAGGCCCTTAAACCTGCATCACAACAGCAGCCTGAGCCATAACAGTGACACCACCAGATCCTCAACCCACTGAGCCACCAGGGAACTCCATGATTTGACTTTTCTGATATAACCTGTTTCCAAGCAGCTTGAACTGTGACGGCCAGAGCCCCTCTCCCACCCCCGATGAACACACACTCCCCCACCTGACATGGGGTACCCTGGACAGTAAGTTTATACAGTGCTGGCTCTATGCCAGGCTCTGATCTAAGCATCTTATGTGGATCAGCTCACATGATCCTCACCGTGACCTTAGGAGGGTGGAATCACCATCTCCTTTTCAGAGATGAGGAAACCAAGGCACAGAACAGATATTTCATGGTACAGCATTTTGTCCTAAGAACATAGGATGAAATGCCATACAGTGAAATAAAGGCAAATCCTCCCAATCCTGTCCGCCCCACAAGCCCACTGCACCTTCGCTTCACAACCCAGAGTGTTGTGTTAAATAAGCAGAAATTTATTTAATCAGTCCCCTATTGGTTGTTTCCAAACTTTTGCTTATATCAACAATATTACAGCAAATATCTTTGTGTGTGTGTATATATAACATATATATATTAGTCGATTTACTTATCAGTTAGATGAATTACTAGAAATGGGATTTCTGAGTCAAAGAGTATGTGCCTTTGCCATTTTGAGGGATATTGCTCTCTGTAGAGATTGAACCCATGTGCCCTCCCATCAACACTATTTGAGACCATCTTTGTTGCCATGGCTTTACCAGCACATCAACAAAATATTACCACATTTTGCCAAATTGATAGGCAAAAAAACCCCACCTTGATTGTACCTTAAATTGTCATTTGTATAGTATGAGGTAGCATCTTTTTGCGTGCTTCCGGGCTATCTATGCCTTCTGTTCTGTGTGGTGCTGCCATTCTCCTTTCATTGGATGTTTACAGCGCTGTCCTTTCTACCTTATAAACATGCTCTAGGAACATCCTTGGGGCGGGCTGCCCTGAGCACACGTGCGAGTGTTTCTCTGAGGATAAAGGCCACGCGTGGGAGTTCCCGTCATGGCTCAGAGGAAACGAATCTGACTGGCATCCATGAGGACCCAGCTTCCTGATCCCTGACCTTAACTCAGTGGGTTAAGGATCTGGCGTTGCCGTGAGCTGTGGTGTGGGTCACTGACGCAGCTCCAAGCTGGTGTTGCTGAGGCTGTGGCGTAGGCCGGCAGCAATAGCTCCAATTGGACCTCTAGCCTGGGAACCTCCATATGCCATGGGTGCAGCCCTCCAAAGACAAAAAAAAAAGAGAAGGCCAAATATGGCAGCTAGATCAGAGGGAGGGTACATGTAAAATTGCATTAGATGCTGCCAAGTGGCTCTTCCAAAAAGGCTGTGCCAATCTATACTTCACTAGCAGAGTTTGAGATTATACACATCTCACCAGCACTTAATAATATATGTCCTTTTAAGGCATCATCATGTTTTCTAATTTATTTTTAATAAATGTATGTATAGTTGTGTGTGTGTGTTTGTACACCTAAGCTGTTAATGAAAATCAGCACTTCCCTGCCCTATGCTTTCTCAACACCAGGATCCACTTGAGGCAGCCAATGGCAATCCGCCCAAGCTGTTTTCTCTGGTATTTATCTCCATATTTAAGACTACTCTGCTTCTACTGCTATTTTCTAGTTGGTCACTTTTAGGCATTCTCCACTGTCTTTGGTAGGCCAGTACCTAACTCTCCCGCAAGTACATCCATAGCTTCCTCTCCCCTATCATGCCAACATAGTTTCAGCACACTTTCTGGATAAACAAATAGTTGGTATTCACATTATAATGATGATTCAAGGAGTTCCTGTCATGGCTCAGCTGTAACGAACCCGACTAGGATCCATGGGGATGTGGGTTCAATCCCCTGCCTTGCTCAGTGGGTTAAGGATCTGGCATGGCTGTGGCTGTGGTGTAGGCCGGCAGCTGTAGCTCTGATTCAGCCCCTAGCCTGGGAACTTTCACATGCCATGAGTTCGGCCCTAAAAAGCAAAAAAAAGAAAGAAAGAAAGAAAAAATGATTCAGGTTCTTTCAATGCTGAGCCTAGTAAGCAATAGTTAGCTCCATTCTTGTACCACCTTCCAGCATTCCTAAAGTTAATGATGGCTTCATTTTTTATTCATTTTACTCGCTGTTACTTGTCATTAGTATTCTCTAAAAGCTTTAACATCTCTGCCAAAGGCCTTTCTATGACGTTTTCCACATGCTCAAGCACACCAGTTCTATTTCTTCTTTCCGGGAGCCCTCCTTCCTCCCGCACTCTGAGCTGACTGCTCTGCTGGTAGGCCTAGGTCCTCCTTTCACATCCCCAGCGTTGGGTACCCTTGTCCCTGTTTTGAGGATCCCACCTCTCTCTTTCTCTTTTTAAAAAATTTTAAGAGTTCCCATTATGGCTCAGCAGTTCTTAAACCCAACTGGTAGCCATGAGGATTCGGGTTTGATCCCTGGCCTCACTCAGTGGGTTGGGGATCTGGCACTGCCATGAGCTGTGGTGTAGGTCGCAGACACGGCTTAGATCCTGAGTTGCTGTGGCTGTGGCCGTCAGCTGTAGCTCCAATTTGTCCCCTAGCCTGAGAACTTCCATAGGTCACTAGTGCGGCAATAAAAAGCAAAAAGCAAAACAAACAAACAACAACAAAAAAAAACACACTGCTTAATCATTTCTTAGAGAAAGAGATTATCTTTGGGGTTAAACATAGCTCTGGTGCTTTTGAAATTAGGGCATGTCGACATCCAAAGTGTTTAAAGGCTGCAAAGTGTTTTGTTTCTTTGCTGGAGCAGGAGAACTTTTTAACTGCCTGTTTATAATTTATCTGAGAGAAGTACTGGTGATTAGGCATCTGATCACTCCTCTGATTCCCTCACTTCTTCCTTTTCCTGTGACAAAAACAGAGAGTCAGGAAAATAAGCACATTGCATCACGATACCAGTGGGCCATATAAAAAGGCCCCGAGATGTTATTTTTCCAATCGTTGGTTTCCTCGGCAGCCAGCGTTTAAATCATTCCAAGTGCCCCTCCCACCGATCTTCAGAAACGACCGTGCGATTGGTCTCCTTGCTAAGCTTTCTACAGCCCAGTTTTACAACTTGGTTTCAGCTGCAAGGGCAGCCCAGCTTTGGAAGGAATTATATCCTGTTCCCAGAATATCCATTAAACAGAACTTAACACAGTTTTAAGAGAGGTATCAAGTGACTTTCTCCCATCTCTCTCCACTTTTCAGACTGCGTTTTTACACTCAGAACCAGCATCTCTGCGTTTGGGACAGTTCCGTAAGGTATTCACCATTCACTTTCTCATCCTTTAACAATTTTTTTTTCCCAGCTAAAATAATATACACTTATGGAGAATTCCTGGGATGGCTGTTATCTCCTGTAATTATGAGGCTGGGAACCAAGCAGAGAAAAAAAAAATCATCAAGAAATCCCACAGCCCTGATACCTCTGGCTGAGCAAAAGGAAGAGGAGCCCTTCAGAGGGCAATTCTCGTGAAGCCAACGAGTGCTGAACGAGGCCTGTCGGAGGATGTTCCGTGACACCAGGGGTGGGTGGGGCTGCTCTCTGCCACCACTGGCTCCTCTATTTCCGTTTCTTGAGGGGGCTCCCTCTGGCCCATGAGGCTTTCCTCCTGGAAGCTCCAAGGGGCCATCAACAGAAAGTCAGGCAAGGCCTTGGGTTGTCATGAGCCTCCTGGAGGTGGTGGGGCTGCTCAGCCGCTCTGAGGTGGGTAGGGCTCAGCTACCTCGTCTACGACCCTCCTGAGTGCGGGCACAGCCTGCTGCTCCCGGGGCGGCGGGGGGGGGGGGTCATTGCATCTTCACGGTCACGTGGCACCCGCTGGGGTGATGTCTGGTCCGTGATCACATGAAATACATTCGCATATAAGATGAGAAGCTTCCACCGCCCCACTGCCTTGCACTGTATCCTATGAGCTATGACGTTCAAGCTCAACCCGAGAGTCCCCTCCTGCACCCCCCCACCACAGATCCGACATGATCCTGGCATGAACAGCAAACCCACGGCCATGTGTGCCCAGCCTGAATGCATCTTCAAGGCCCAGACCCTTGCTAGATGCTCCATTTTTGCTGTTAAATATTTTTATTTTTGTTAAAGTGAAATCACGTATCTACAATCTAAAAACAATACTAAAGCCAACCACTTAGTACCCATAACCAAAGTTAAGAAATATAACATTAAGGAGTTCCCGTTGTGGCTCAGTGGTAACAAACCAGACTAGTATCCACAAGGATGTGGGTTCGATTGATGGGCTCGCTCAGTGGGTTAAGGATTCACCGTTGCCGTGAGCTGTGGTGTAGGATGGTGGCTGCAGCTCTGATTTGACCCCTAGCCTGGGAACTGCCATATGCCACAGGTAGGGCCCCCCAAAAAAAAGAGAGAAAAAAAAGAAATATAACATTAGGGAGGGAGTGGGATAGACTAGGAGTTTGGGGTTGGTAGATGCAAATTTAGAATGGATAAGCAAAGAGGTCCTGCTGTACAGCGCAGGGAACTATATCTGGTCTCTTGGGATAGAACAGGATGGGAGAAAGTACGAGAAAAAGAATGTCCCTTTGCTGTACAGCAGAAAGTGGCACAATAGTGTAAATCAACTAACTTTAATAAAAAATAAAATAAAAAACACTAAAAAAAAGCAAAATATAACATGAATAAGACTTTGGGGCTTTATTAGTTTCCCCTGGCTGCTATAACAGATTAAGTGGTTCGGAATTCCCACTGTGGCTCCGTGGTAACAGCCCCAACTAGTATTCATAAGGACGCGGGTTCGATCCCTGGCCTTGCTCAGTGGGTTAAGGATCCAGCGTTGCCATGAGCTGTGGTGTAGGTCACAAATGCGGCTCGGATCCCGTGTTGCTGTGATTGTGGTGTAGACTGGCACTTGTAGCCCCGATTCAACCCCTAGCCTGGGAACTTCCATATGCTGCCAAAAAAAAAAAAAGCTAACAGATGAAGTGGCTCACACGAGGGAAATGCCTTCTCTCAATGCTGGGGGCTAGAAGTCTGAGATCAAGGTGTCCAAAGGCTCTTGAGCACAGTCTCTCGCCGCCTATTCCCAGCGCCTGGCAGCTCCCAGCAATCCCTGGCCTTCCTTGGCTCCTTGTAGCTGCCTCCCTCCCATCTCTGCTTCTGCGGTCATCGGCCTTCTTCCCTCTTTGTTCTCTTATCACTGGAGTTACCATCATGGCTCAGTGGAAACACATCCAACTAGGAACCAGGAGCTTGCAGGTTCCATCCCTGCCTTGCTCAGCGGGTTAAGGATCCGGCGTTGCCATGAGCTGGGGTGTAGGTCACGGACACGGCTTGGATCCCATATTGCTATCTATGGCTGTGGTGTAGGCTGGCAGCTAATTTAGTTCCGACTAGACCCCTAGGCTGGGAACCTCCATATGCTGCAGATGCAGCCCTAAAAAAAAAGACTGTCACTGGATTTAGGACCCACCCCACCCTAATCCAGTCAGTGTGACCCATCTTAACTTGATCAAGTCTGCAAAGACAGATTTCCAAATAAAGTCACCTTCACGAGCACAGGGGTGAAGACTGAATATTATCTTCTTCTTTTTTTTGTCTTTTTAGGGCCATACTCACGGCATATAACAGTCCACAGGCTAAGGGTTGAACAAGAGCTGTAGCAGCCAGCCTATACCACAGCCACAGAAATACCAGCTCTAAGCCTTGTCTGCGACCTATACCCCAGCTCATAGCAACGCCAGATCCTTAACCCGCTGAGCAAGGCCAGGGATCGAACCTGTGTCTTCGTGGTTACTAGCGGGATTCTTTTCCGCTGCACCGCAATGGGAACTCCAGGACTGAACATATCTTTCGGGGGGCGCACAACTCAACATGTGACCAAGACCTTGATACGTCCCTCCTCCATCATATCCCCTCCCCAAAGATGCTGATTTTTGCATTAATCATTTTTTACATTAATCATTTTTTAAAAATAGTTTACCACCTAAATCTGTATACCCAACAAAAAAAAAAACTGTTGAGTTTTGAAAATCTGGGTTTCAAGTACAGACCTAGCTGAATAAGGGACAGGCAATACTGCCACTTCCAGATGAAGGCTTCCACCATGAGATAGTCCAAACAGGATCTCCAGCTCAGAGGATGCTCGGATCCCCTCTGGAGGACAGTGGCTATGGCTCGGAAGACATGGGGCTCACCTGGATTGGGGCAGTTGTGGGGACCAGAGACTGGACGCCTGTCAGGAAGATGGCTGGGCAAGTGGGCTGCATCCTGAGTGCTTGCAAGCGTACCCAGGAGGGTAGGGAGCCTCTAGGAGGGCCCCCGTGACCCCTCCCGCATCTTCACCCCCACCTCCAGAGGGACTGGTGCTCCCTTTTCCTGTCCCTTCTGGGGATTCCATGCTTCCTCGATTTCCCACCAGCCATCGATGACTCAGTCTCTCAGCTCTGCCACTTCCTAGGGTCCGGCCTCTGGAAATTCCAATAGACTCTTGGCTAAATTTCATCACCAGATGGACTTTACACCCTGCCCCCTGGGTGCTCTGAGCAGGTCCAGGTGGGGGGCGGCATGGTGGGTCAACAGGGTAAGGGGCAGGGATGTAACCTGAGAGGCCCAGTGGACGTGGGACCTCGAGATGGGTCCAGCCACAGCACCTGGCTCTGGGGAGCAGCACAGAAAGATCTAGAGCTTGGTCCAGAGTCGCAGCCTCTAACAGAGTAAAACCATTAGAGCCAATGTGTAGACCCATGATGTGCCAGGCACCCTTCCAAGCCCTTTATATGTGTGCACGAACCCAGTGAGTTCTCACAGCCAACCTGTGAGGTCAGAACCACCATACACCCCACTTTTACTGATGCACAGGGAGGGGGGCTCTCTTTGCGGCCTCTGTTTGGAGCGTGAAAACCATTCTCAGCAATCAGAGAAGCAACAGTCCAGAAAATGGAGACATCGCTCAGAAGGGACACAGGAAGGGCGCCAGAGCAGCCCTGCAGAGGGGCTTCAATCACACCAGTGCAGAGCTCAGTCTCCTTGAAAGAAAAAGAAGAGGCTCTTGGAGTTCCCGCGTGGCGCAGTGGAAACAAATCCAACTAGGAACCATGAGGTTGCGGGTTCAACCCCTGGCCTCGCTCTGTGGGTTAAGGATCTGGCGTTGCTGTGAGCTGTGGTGTAGGCCGGCAGCTACAGCTCCAATTCCATCCCTAGCCTGGGAACCTCCTGCATCCCTTAAATGACAAAAGACAAAAAAAAAAAAAAAAAAAAAAGAAGAAGAAGAAGAAGAAGAAGAGGCTCTGGGTGGACAAATGGTGGCGAAACAGGAAGGAACTGGCTATGGTTTTCACTGTCTGTTGTCACATGTGGAATGTAAGGGAGGGTGTCACCCGGGCATCGGTTACAAGAGAGGTCTGGGTACTCACTTCCCCATCACCACTGCACTTCAGGAGGATGGGTCTCTGGGTGAAATGTGAAATTTCTTGGGTGAGAAATACATCAGCAGTGTTTGAATCCGGCACTGCTTGTTGAGAGCCCAAGCCCAGAAAGGTGAGGTAACTCTTACAAGACCTTGAACTTGTATCAAATTCAGGCTGTGACTTTGATTCTGCAAGCCACCACAGTTCACAGCACACTGGGACACTTTGGGACCATATCTAAGTCTCTGAAAAACGAACAGTTCGGTAGGTTGATGGTGATCTAAGAGTTGTCTGGCTATGGAAAAAACTACACGGCAGATCATTCTTAAGACCTATTTTTTTTTTTTGTCTTTTTGCCATTTTCTTGGGCCGCTCTCGCAGCATATGGAGGTTCCCAGGCTAGGGGTCCAATCAGAGCTGTAGCTGCCAGCCTACACCAGAGCCACAGCAACGCGGGATCCAAGCCACGTCTGCGACCTACACTGCGGCTGATGGCAACACTGGATCCTTAACCCACCAAGCAAGGCCAGGGATCAAACTCACAGCCTCACGGTTCCTAGTCAGATTCAATAACCACTGAGCCATGAAGGGAACTCCTCTAATATTTTAAAGATGCCATAAAGGCCATTGAAGGATTAAAGGACAGGATGATTAAAGTACCTGCCCAAGGTAACCCTGTGAGTGAGTGGCAGAGCCAGAGCTAAACCAGGCAGGCAGGAGTTCCCGTTGTGGCTCAGAGAGTTAAGAACCCGACATAGTCTCTGTGAGGATGAGGGCTTGATCCCAGGCCTCACTCAGTGAGTTAAGATCCAGTGTTGTTGCGGCTATGGCCTAGGCCCAAGCGGCAGCTCTGATTCGACACTTAGCCTGGGAACTTCCATATGCCACAGGTGCAGCCATAAAAACAAAAAGATTTTTTAAAAATAAAACTAAACCTGGGCAGGCAGACTCTCTTACCCACCCGGCAAACTCTCCCAGCTGCTAATCTTCGGGTGGCAAATTAGACAGACAGCCCTTCCATGGAGAAGCCAGAAGAGTCCAGAGCCCGGCTGGGGGGGAGTCATGATTCCAGATGAACCAATGGTGCAGAGCATGGCACGGCCTGCCCATGGATTGGGTTGTGGGTTGAGAGTTCCGAACCCAGAAGGGGCCCGGCTAGAGCTGGGCAGGGCACAGGGCAGGCTGCAGTCCCAGCAAAGGGCACCTGGGGCCCCTTGGCTCTGGGCCATTGCCCTCTTTCCAGGCTGGGGCCCCGACGGGCTGACCTGAGAACTACAAGAGCTGCAACACTAAGGCTATGACACAGACACCCCGAACTGCCCTGGGGCCCCTCATCCTGTCTCAGAGCAGCAACAGGCCACAGAGGCAACCTTGGCACCTGGTTTCAGGGTGGAGATGAGTGACTTAATGACAAGGCCTCATACCTGTGTTAATCCCAACAACCAGCTCCTGCTGTAGAGCACAGGAACTACCTTCGATATCCTGTGATGAACCATACGGAAAAGAAAAGAGAGAAGAATGTATGTATATACGTATAAACTCAATCACTTCGCTGTACAGCACAAACCAACACAACATTGTAAATCAACTATACTTCAATAAAAAATTAAATTAAAATTCTAAAAAATGACAAGGCCTCATGGGTTGATGGAAGTCAAGGAGAAAAAGGCAAGGCTGCTGGTGAGAGCACCACTGGGTCAGGACAGGAAAGCAAGGACACAGGGCCAGCGGGGGCAGAGGCACCAGAAGGGCTGAAGCAAAGGCTCCACCCATTTAAAAGCCTTCAGGCATCTACTGGGTTCCCAGGAGGAGACACTGCTTGAGTCTTCCAAGTGCTGGGCCCACAGCTCTCTTCCTACCGCTCCTCTGTTCCCCACCAAGCCAAGCACACTCCCGCCTCAGGGCCTTTGCACTTGCCATCCTCAGC
The DNA here is from genome assembly GCF_016906955.1 of Phacochoerus africanus. NCBI lineage: Eukaryota > Metazoa > Chordata > Mammalia > Artiodactyla > Suidae > Phacochoerus > Phacochoerus africanus. The sequence continues at coordinate 9,505,638 of NC_062559.1, read as the reverse complement.
CTAGAACTCTCTTCCCCAGACATCCTCAGTCCCCTTGAGCCTATGCTCAAAGGTGACCTTATCAGAGAGAACGTCCCTCCAAAGAGCACGTCTCTTTCCTGCTCGCGCATCACTGACTATGCCCTTGTTGCACCGACTGTGTTTTCCAAAGGTACCGCAGCCATCTCTCCGCGCCCAGGTCTACTTCCTCCAGCCCCTGAATGTGGGGTCCCCGGCCCTGCTCTAACCAACAGAGTAGGGCAGGAGGGGTGCTGATCCAGGCCCAGGCACTTAACTGTCCTGGGAGCCTCTGCTGCCTGCTTCTTGGAACACTTCCCCTTGGAGACCTCCTTCCAGAGCCGAGCTGCCAGACCGAGAAGCCCAGGCCATGCGGGGAGACCACAGGGAAGTGCGCTGAACTCCACCTGATATTATATAAGATATTTGCTTTTATTTTTGGTTTGTTTTGTCTTTTTAGGGCCGCACCCATGTCATATGGAAATTCCCAGGCTAGGGGTGGAATCAGAGCTGCAGCTGCCGGCCTACACCACAGCCCACAGCAATGCTGGATCCTTAACCCACTGAGCGAGGCCAGGGATTGAACCTGCCTGCTCACGGATATTGGTCAGGTTCATTACCACCAAGCCACAAAGGGAACTCCCATAAGCTATTTGTTGATTGCCTCTTTTTCCCTCTTGGTTTTGTTTCCTTCTATATTTGTACCACTGAGAGCAGTGCCTGGCATGTAGTAGGTGCTCAATAAATACTCTCTAAATAGATGAATGAGTCTAGACATTCTTTCCCCAAATGCACAAAGCCAGAGTCCAAGTAATTTCATTAGTTCTCAAAAGGCCTAACACCGGCTCGTTCTGAGAGTAGGCCAGGGATCAGAGGTGGTTGTATTTATTATTCACTCAATGGCCATTTGCTGAGCATCTAGTCTGTACTCTGTATAGAGCATGGCCCTAGAGATAAATTAATGAACTAAAGCAAAAATCCCTGTCCTCCTTCTAGTGGCGGGTGGGGGAGGGAAGATGATCAATAAAATAAATAAGAAAATTATACCATATACTAGCAGATAAGTTGCAAAGATGAAAAATAAAGCAACGAAGAGGGACAGAGAGTCCTGGGCTCTGGCTGGAGCGTTAAACAAGGTGGGCAGGTGTACTGGCTTGCTAGCGCTGCCACAGCAAAGTACCACAAACTGGCCGGCTCCACCACTACAAATGTACTGTCTCATGGTGCTGGAGGCTAGAACCCAAGTCAGAGAGACAGATTCTCGGCCAGTGTTTCGCATTTGAGAACAACGCATTGTGGTTTTAATTTAATAAAAGAAAAACTGAAAAATAAGACCATAAGGCAACAGAATGAGCTATTCAGTTAAAAAAAAAAAAACTGAAAACCAAAATACTCTGATTACGAGATATAATAAATAAATTAGGAAAGAAAATAACCAAATAAGCATGGCTGAAAATCAAATTAACATCATGAATTTAAGTGATGAAAGACTTGAGATAACAGATGTAGAGGGAAAAGACAGAGGCAGCAGCAATTAGAAAGAAATGTGACAGACACGGAAGTCAAAGATGCTCCAACTCAAGGACAACTGACGCTCTTGTGGCCAGATCTCAACAAAAGGGACTTAAAATTACACAGAGAGGCAATATAGGAACACTTCTCTGACTTGAATGAAAAACTCAATCTGAAGAATGAAAGTACTGGGTATATGCCAGGAAAAACTGTTTTAGTATAACCAACACTGACATATCCTGTTTAAGATTCTGAGCTTCAAGATTTAAAGAGGAAAAAAAAATATTCAGACATTCTCAGAAAAGGAAAAAAAATAAAAACAGAACACTTAAAGAAGGGGGAAAAATCAAGCTGGTCTCAGACTCTCCTTACAGCAACATTCAACATCAGAGGACAGAGAGGTGATTTAAAATAATACGAAAGGAGGGAGTTCCCTGGTGGCCTAGTGGTTAAGGATCCGGCATTGTCCCTGCTGTAGCTCGGGTTACTACTGTGGCTCAGGTTTGATCCCTGGCCCAGGAACTTCTGCATGCTATGGGTGAAGCAAAAAAAAAAAAAAAAAAAAAGTCTGAGAGGAAAAAGGGTGACCTAAGAATATCACATCCTGTCAAACCAACATAGAAGCAACAGGCAGTCACTTTCATCTCATGAAATAATTCAGAAACTATAGTCACCATAAGCCCTTCTTTAAAAATTAAAAGTGTCTCGGTCACCTTGCTGTACAGTAGAAAACTGATAGAACACTGTAAACCAGCTGTAATGGAAGAAAATTAAAATCACTAAATAAAAATAAGTAAATAAATTAAAATTAAACATGTCAATGATGAAATCTAGCCAAGAGAGAAGTCAAAATGAAGAATCCTAAAAAAGGGATGTCGTAGTGGAATAGATGGTAGGCGCTGATCCACTTAAATAGAGAAAAACCGCTAAAGAAAAACAGTATAGGCAAAAACTGGGGATGAGGAGACAGGGGACGGAAGACAACAAAACAGTATTAATCCCTTCATCTCCTAGAGTTTGGAGTAAATCAATTCTATCTAGAACTGAAGTATGATTTCAAAAACTACAGTGGATTCGTGGAGTTCCCATTGTGGCTCAGCGGGAACAAATCTGACTAGCATCCATGAGGATGCAGGTTCAATCCCTAGCCTCGCTCAGTGGGTTAAGGCTCTGGCGTTGCCATGTAGGTCGCAGCTGCGCAGCTTGGATCCCACACTGCTGTGGCTGTGGTGTAGGCCTGAAGCTCCGATTCGATCCCTAGCCTGAGAACTTCTGTATGCCACAGGTGCAGTCATAAAAAGCAAAAAAACAAAAACAAAAAATAAAAAGCTATACTGAATTAAACTGCTAATGGTCATCACAATTCATAATCTGTTTTTTAGACTTACAAGGATATTTTAGAAACTGATGTTTCTTGTGGTGACGAAATACTTAAGTTCATCAGTGCTTTCAGTTTCGCTTTCTTCTTTAAATTCAAATAAAATTAAATAGAGTATAGATTGAAACGAGTGTATATGGTAGAATGCATTTGTTTTGCTAACTCTTCAGCCCTCCCTGCATGCTGCCCTCTCCCGGTAACTTCAGAGTCCTTCTCAGAGGGGTGCAATATTTTCACCTGCCCTGTGGATGCCTGGGTTGGCCGTGTGTCTCAGGCAAGTTCCAATTAGAGAAGCATTCCTGGTATGAGTGGGGCATGGTGGTGGGGGAGGCAAATTTTCTCCTGTGCCAGATAATAAACACTCTAGACTTTGGGAGCCATATGGTCTCCGTCACCTCTACACAGGTTGGTTATTAAGCAGCCATAGATAACATGCACATGATAAGACCGTCTGTCCCAATTAAACACAAACAGGTGGCAGGCGGGATCTGACCCATGAGCCATAGCTGGCCAACTCCCGGGTTAATATGTAAGTGATTTACGATGGAATTAGACCTTACATTTGGGGAAGTGAAGGTCCCAGAGGGAAGCTGGAAGATCACAGATAAGTCACCAAACCGTCCATCTGAAACCCAAGCACATCCACCCCCCAAAGTGGAAGTGCGAAGGCAAAGTTCATGGGGATGTTATGCGTAGCTGTTGCCTCTCTGAGTCTGCTGCCCTGCAACTAGTGGTTCTTCTGAGGCCAGTACTGGTCAAGAGCAGCAGCAGTTGGGAAGAAGGGCAGAAAGAGGAGTGGAGGAGGCAAGGACAGGATGGAACCTACCAGCGCGTCTGTGTCTGTCATTGATCCAATGGTGAAGACCCTTCAGAGAGCAAGGTCTGCTGCTTCATTCCTGCCTTTCAAACCTCATGGAAATTCCCCTTGGGGCCAGCTCTACAGAGACAGGGATGCTGGGAAATGTAGTTCCAACCGAGCTCACAAACCAAACACCTGGCCCTCTTTCCAAAAGAATACAAGGCACATAGTCTCTTTACTTGTCTTTGGGTGATTTCACTCCTCTTCTAGCTCATTCTCTTTGAGAACGTGTAACTTCAATACTTAAATATACAGTTGCCTTATTTGGAGTTCCTGTTGTGGCTCAGCGGGTTAAGAACCCGATTAGTATCCATGAGGATTCGGGTTTGATCCCTGGCCTTGATCAGTGGGTTAAGGATCCGGCATTGCTGTGAATTGTGGTGCAGGTCGCAGACACAGCTCAGATCCCAGGTTGCTGTGGCTGTGGTGCAGGCCGGCAGCTACAGCTCCGATTCTACCCCTAGCCTGGAAACTTCCATAAGGCATGAGTGTGGCCCTTAAAAAAAAAAAAAGACAAATGACAAAAAAAACACAGAATTGATGCTGTGTGGAATACCTTGATGGTGGATAAGGCGTTCACTCTGTGAGTCCACAGATGGTAGTTTTGGCAGAAGCACTGTAGGCATGAAAGGCAGATCTATCACCCGAGTTAAGTGTCCTTGTAAGAACAAAACTCTGCCCCTTCTTTGGTAGACGTGGCCCAAGGAAATCAACCTATCACCAGGGAACTGTCTGACCACCCTGGGGAACAGTGCCGGATCAGGGCCTTGCTGTTGGTCTCTGGTGCTGGCAGCCTGAGCGCTTGGCCATGGCCACAGCCAGACGAGCCTTGGCAAGTGGAAGCCCATGTGGCTGATCTGTACATAACCTTTATCCCGGACACTGGGCAAGGGCTGGAGTGTCTGGGGAAGGAGGCTGACTGACAACCACAGGATGGTTCACTCTATCCACCTGGTTATTAAAACCCTTCTCTGCTGAGACCACCCTTTTATCTCTATTCAGAGAAATCTACCCGTCTACCCGTTCCCAGACCTCCTTGTCATCAACCTTCCAATCATGGTTCTTCTGAGTCCCTGATCCTCCGGCCAAACCATGAGCCACAGCCCGTGAATTGATGTAAAGCTGTACTGGGAGCCGTCACACCTTCCAGGCAAAATGAACAGCCAGCGGAACTGCTCCAGTTCTGTCCGCTGGGAGGAGACCTCCCCACAGTGGGACCGTAGTTCTGCATCTGTCCACGATGCGTGGGCAGGGCTATCAGCCTGCAAGAAACACAATAGTCAACAAAAAACGGCTTTAATGATAAGAGGCACGTTCTGAGAACAACTTTCAGCGACAGAAAATGCTCTGTTATAAAATGCTTTTTAAGAGTAAGCAAAACCCTGAAGTCCCTGCCGTGGCTCAGCAGTAACAAGCCCAACTAGTACCCATGAGGACACATGTCTGATCCCTTGTCTTGCTCAGTGGGTTAAAGATCTGGCTTTGCATGAGCTGTGGTGTAGGCTGCAGACAAGGCTCAGATCCCATGTGGCTGTGGCTGTGGCTGTGGCCTAGGCTGGCAGCTGTAGCTCCGATTTGTCTCCTAGCCTGGGAACCTTCATATACCATGGGTACAGCCCCAAAAAGACAAAAGAAAAAAAAAGAGAGAAAAAAAGGGCAAGCAAAACCTTCCCCAAAGCAGGGTCCCTTTCCTAAGCACATAGCACTTGGAGAGCCAATTGAAAGACCAAACTGGGTCTCAGCAAAAAAACAAGGTCGGAAGGCCATGAATGGATATGAACAGTGAACAGGGTCTGTTCCAGAAATGAGTTCAGCAGATGAGCTCCTCTTCTTTCTGGCTGGTTTGTTGTTTTCTCCTCTGTAATTGTCTATGTGGCTTGAAGCTCTTGTTTCATTACAGTAAAAAACACACCACATCATATTTACCACTTTAACAAGTTTTAAGTGTATGGTTCACTAGTATTTATGCACATTGTGGTTTAGTAGATCTCTAAAACATCTTTATCTCTCAAAAAGGAAATTCTATGCCCACGGAATGACTCCCTTTCCCCCTCCCCTGGCAGCCACCTTCTGTTTCTAAGAATTTGACTAATTTGGATACCTCGTAAAAGTGGAATCGAGAGTTCCCATTGGGGCACAGAGGAAACGAATCCAACTAGTATCCATGAGATGCAGTTCAATCCCTGGCCTCGCTCAGTGGGTTAAGGATCCGGCATTGCTGTGAGCTGTGGCACAGGTTGCAGATGCAGCTCAGATCCTATGTTGCTGTGGCTGTGGTGTAGGCTGGCAGCTGTAGCTCCAGTTCAACCCCTAGCCTGGAAACTTCACATGCCATGAGTGCAGCCCCAAAAAGACCAAAAAATAATGGAATAATGTGGCATTTGTCCTTTTGGGTCCAGCTATTTCACTTAGCATAAACTGAGGTTTATCCATGTTGTAGTATGTGACAGGATTTTTCTTTTCTTTCTTTCTTTTTCTTTTTTTTCTTTTTTTTGTTTTTAGAGCCATACCCACGGCATACGGAGGTTCCCAGGCTAGGGGTCGAATCCAAGCTACAGCTGCCAGCCTACGCACAGCCACAGCAACGCAGGATCTGAGCTGCATCTGCAACCTACACCACAGTTCACAGCAATGTCGGATCCTTAACCCACTGAGCGAGGCCAGGAATTTAACCTGCAACCTCATGGTTACTAATCAGATTCATCTGCACTGTACCACAATGGGAATTCCAGAGTTTCTTCCCTTTTTAAGGCTGAAGAATATTCCTCTGTGTGTGTGTTTATTAATCACATTCTCTTTATCCACTCATGTGTCAATGAACATTCACGGTTCTTCCACCTCTTGGCAATAGTGAATAATGCTGTAGTAAATTTGGGCGTGCAAATATTTCTTTGAGATCATGTTCTCACTTATGTTGGATATATGCCCGAAAGTAGTATTTCCGGATCATACAGTAATATTTTCAGTTTCCTGAGGCATCTCTATACTGTTTTCCACAGTGGGTGCACCATTCTACACACTTACTAACAGGGCGCCAGGTTACCGATTTTTCCACATCCTTATCAGCACTTGGAGGTTCTTTGGTGGGTTGGTTGGTTTTGATTGTGGCCATCCTAATGGTTGGGAGGTGGTTTGCTTTGCATTCCCCTGATTACGAATGACAGTGAGCATCTTTTCACGTACTTGTTGGCTATTTGCATGTCTTCTTTGGAGAAATGTCTATTCAAGGCCTTTGGCCATCTGTTAATCAGGTTATTTGGGATTTTGGTGGTGGTTGTAGGAGTTCTTTATGTTTTCTTTATCAAATATGTAGTTTGCAAATATTCTCTCCAATTCTGTAGACAGCCTTTTTGCTCTGTTGATTATTTCTTTCAGACTTGAAGTTTTTATAAGTGAATCTATCATACTAAGGGAAGACAAAGAAACTGTCAAAGATCAAAGGGAACGAAGGAGACGAGACAAAGAAAGATTATGTTTTGTCCTGGCTGGGTTCTAGAACAGGAAAAAGACATTAGTGGAAAACTGGTGAAATCAGAGTTCCTGTCGTGGCTCAGCGGAAATGAATCTGACTAGCATCCAGGAGGACGCAGGTTCAATCCCTAGCCTTGCTCAGTGGGTTAAGGATCTGGCATTGCTGTGAGCTGTGGTGTAGGTAGCAGATGCAGTTTGGAACCCATGTTGCTGTGGCTGTGGTGTAAGCCAGCAGCTACAGCTCCAATTTGACCCCTAGCCTGGGAACCTCCATATGCCATGGGTATGGCCCTAAAAAGATTTTTATAAAAGAAGAAGAAAAAATGAAAACTGGTGAAATCCTAATAAAATCTGCAATTGAGTTAACAGTATTAGATCAATATTAAACTCCCAGTTTTGATGAACCCGCCATGTAAACATTAGGGGAAGCTGGATTAAGGGCACATGAGAACTCTCTGTACTATCTTTGCAAATTCTCTATAAATCTAAAATCACCCACCCTAAAGATATATATATTTGTGTAAAATGATAAGTCCTCATATAAAATAAAATAAAACAGGATAAAGGCATAGGGAGCACCACCTTCAGGGCTCTGGTGGCATGGGCATCCATGAGCCTATCCTGGGCTGCCTACTCTAGGCCCACTCTTTCCACAGTCGGGTACAGAAACTGAGTAAACAGGATGCCTCTGAGCCCTTGTCCCTAAAGGGCCTGCCAAGGGCTGCCTGCCATCCTGGCTCCACCGACCCTGCATGACCAAATGATAGTTGGTGGGCTCTGCTACCCAGGCCCTCTGCTATCTCCCACGCTGCCACCTGGCAAGGAATGGGCCCTTTTCTATGAACTGACCTCCTGTGGAAAAGTTAGTGTGACCAATGAGTGTGAAACGTACGCTTAGCAAATCTTAGGTACCACATTTGAACCAATAAATGTGAATCCTTCTGCAAAAATAAAATTAAAAAATAAAATAAAAAGGGCTAAACCCTTACCCTTAAGGGTGGTGAGAGGATTAAATGAGCAGGTGTCAGTAAAGCCTTCACAAAGGGCACATAGTTAAAAGGTCAATAAATGTAGGTTATTATAATAGTTGTTCCTTTCTCCCCAAATTCTCTTCCACCTCTCAGATTCTGTGAACACTACGACGGCTTTAGTTTGAGGGAAAATACAATTACATCAAAGTTCCCCTTGCTGGTTTCCCACTAAATATGACATATAGCTGTTCTGGTTCCCCCACTCATTTCCTTCTTTTACGACCACAAGAAAGAGGGCCAAACCAACACACAAGGTATCTGAGAATGTGAAAAGCTCTTTGAAAAAAACTTTAGAAGGTGCGCCCACCCTTTTCGGCTTCTCCAGACATTATCCCTCCACCCGGGCCGCTTCTTAATTTTTCCTCCTTCCTTCCTCCCTCCCTCCTGTCCTCCCTTCCTTCCTTCTTCCTTCCTTCTTTCTTTCTTTCATTTTCAGACTCCTTAGAGCAATGTCTTCTTTTCCCAAAGAAAGGTTCTCTAAACCTGCAGTTCCCATCTTTTAAATGTCACAGATCAAATTAACTTTTTAAAAAAGGAAGGGGCTGGGGATGATTTACAGCTGTCAATTTGTTATTTAACTTATAAGGGAGATTGTGTTTTGTTTTTTTTTTTTTGTCTTTTGTTGTTGTTATTATTGTTGTTGTTGTTGTTGCTGCTATTTCTTGGGCCGCTCCCGCGGCATATGGAGGTTCCCAGGCTAGGGGTCCAATCGGAGCTGTAGCCACCGGCCTACGCCAGAGCCACAGCAACGCGGGATCCGAGCCGAGTCTGTGACCTACACCACAGCTCATGGCAACGCCGGATCGTTAACCCACTGAGCAAGGGCAGGGACCGAACCCGCAACCTCATGGTTCCTAGTCGGATTCGTTAACCACTGCGCCACGACGGGAACTCCAGGAGATTGTGTTTTTAAATCACTGTTTATACAGTGGTATAGCACAGGAAAATCTACTCAACAGTTTATGGTAATAATTTATATAGAAAAAAAATAATGGATATATTTATATGTGTGACTTATGTGCTTTGCAGTACACCTGAAACTAATACAACCTTGTAAAGTCAACTATACTCCAATAAAATTAAATTTTTAAAAATCACTATCCCATCCTGGCACAGCAAAAACAAATCCAACTAGGAACTGTGCTGTCATGGGTTCGATCCCTGGCCTCGCTCAGTGGATTAAGGATCTGGCGTTGCCGTGAGCTGTGGTGTAGGTCACAGATGCGGCTCAGATCCTGCATTGCTGTGGCTGTGGTGTAGGCTCGCGGTTACAGCTCTGATTCGACCCCTAGCCTGGGAACCTCCATATGCTGCAGATGTGGCCCTAAAAAGACAAAAGAAAAACGAAAAGAAAAGATCCTGAAGATACCAGTCTCTAGCAATGCAGAAGCTCATGCCCCACCCAAGACCAGAAGAATAGGAATTCTGCATCTTAATAAGTTCCTCGGGTGTCTTGTGCGCACATTCAAATGGTCTAGATCCATCATTGTGTGTGTATGTATTATTTTATTTTACTTTTTATTTTTTCTCTTTTTAGGACCCCACTCCTGCACACATGGAAGTTTCCAGGCTAGAGGTTCAAATCAGAGCTACAGCTGCTGGCCTACACCACAGCCACAGCAACACAGGATCTGAGCCGCATCCTGACCTACACCACAGCTCACGGCAATGCCAGATGCTCAACCCACTGAGCGAGGCCAGGGATGGAACCTGCATCCTCATGGATGCTAGTCAGATTCATTTCTGCAGAGCCATGGCGGGAACTCCGGAACCCCAACTTTCCACTGCGTGCTTAACCCATTGTATACTGGTCTCTCCCCAGCTTCCTGCATCTCTCACCTCCAGAAAACTGTAATAATATTAAATAAAGCCCCCTTTAGTTAAATAAATATTTATGAGCACCCAGACTGTGCCAGGGATTGTTTGGGAGGCTGAACCCCAAAGTATGTTGCCAAACTTGGATCTCTGTGTCATCGAGGAATCGTGCCTAAACAGCTTTTGGGGATGAGGAGGATTTACAGTGATGCGTGACTTCCACCTTGGAAAGGAATTGATTATCTGCCCTAAAAAGCTCTACTGCCTGCACTAGAGCTTAGCGCACAGCTACCAAGCAGCAGCAGGGCTTCTCACTTAGGTCTTTTGAATGCATCATAAAATCTATATCCTATACATTTCTGGCTAATTATTTCTATTTTTCTTCAAATGTGACTTGGCAAAATATTGGGATTCTTCCCTACTAAAAGTTCTAACTCTTTCAAAAAAAAAAACTCTTGGAGTTTCCGTCATGGCTTAGTGGGTTAAGAAATTGACTAGTATCCGTGAAGATGTGGATTTGATTCCCGGCCTCACTACATGGGTTAAGAATCGGGAGATGCTATGAGCTGTGGGGCAGGTCACAGACACAGATCAGATCTGGTGTTGCAGTGGCTGTGGTGTAGGCCGGCAGCTGTGGCTCGGATTGGACCCCTAGCCTGAGAGCTTCCGTGTATCTCGTGTGTGGCCCTAAAAAAGCAAACAAACAAACAAACAAACAAACTCTTGGCTTTTGTGCGTCTCGAGACTTCAGAAACAAATGACATACAGGTACTAACCCCTCACGTCCCCATGGACATGTGTGGTACTTAACGTCCTCCGTTTCATTAGCTCACCATCAGCACTGCAATGGGACCAACGGCCCGTCACCTTCTGTCTGGGCCTCAGTTTTCTCACCTACACAAGAAGGATGCGCACTGCATCAGAGGTGTTCCACCTGAAACTCACGGACTTCTAGAGATTTCCAATAACCTTGGGAAATGACACGGAAGATTGCGAAAAAATTTAAACACCATCCCATAGGTGATTCCCAAGCATTGTTTCAGCACTTCGCATTCTGCAATCGCGTGGCTCTTTGTGCCAACGGAAGGGTTTGATTTCTGCTTAGTGTTTGGCTCCAGCTGAATCTTGAAAAGATGGCCTTGCTTTTCAGCGTCTGTACATTTTTCTGCCTTAACAGAAAGGATCCTGTAAAGTCACAGGGCGTCTCGTTCTGATCTCCGCAGGTGCGATAACATCAAGGGCCCGTTCCTTTAAAGGAGCCTGGCCCTGAATCGAGGCCCTTTTTTTAACATGACCTCCATCTGGGTCTCATTGTACTGTCGCTGGTGTGTTTCCTAACTGCTGTACCTATTGTAACCCTCAGAACTCACCGCGGGGGTCTGGCTCTCACGAGCAAATAGACGTGAACCTACCAATATGTGCTGATCAGCTTGACAATCCCGTTTTCTCTACCCAGGGGAAGGGCTCTGCAGCAGCCCCACGTGGAGAAATGCAGCCTTGTTTGCCTAACCAGACTGCGGCTGGCCTGTCACCCGAGCAAGGGGCTGAAACAGAACCCTTCCTATCTCTAAGGCCAGAGCTCATTATTTCACACACAATAAGATGAGGTTACACGTTCCCTCGGTGTGGCTGGCTCCCCTGGCAGTGCCCTAGCGACAACTGGAGCCCAGAGTCTTCATTACAAACTGCCTTGGTCAGTATAAACACCTTGTATTCCTTACATAGAATAAGACCTGCCGGCTTGTAAGCAGTGTTCTTAATAATTATGTCAGTTTCACTGTATATGAAAGAGGTGCGTTTGGAACTCCTCTTCTTTCCACACATATTCTTTTCAGTTCTTTGTTATCTAAAGAAGTAGAGCCACATTTTCTTTCTTTCTTTTTTTTTTTTTTTTTTGTCTTTTTAGGGTCTCACCTGCAGCATATGGAGTTTCCCAGGCTAGGGGTCGAATCGGAGCTGTAGCCGCCGGTCTACACCACAGCCATAGCAATGCCAGATCCGAGCCGCATCTGCGACCTACACCACAGCTCACGGCAACACGGGATCCTTAACCAACTGAGTGATGCCAGGGATCAAATCCATGTCCTCGTGGATGCTAGCCAGGTTACTGCCGAGCCGCGACGGGAACTCTGAGCCACATTTTCAGTCCCTGCTACTCCAACTGTGGGCCACGGACCAGAAGTGTCGGCCTCACCTGAGAGCTTGTTAGACATACAGAAATCTCAGGCCACCCCAGACCTCCTGGACCAGGATCAGCATTTTTTTTTTGTCTTTTTGCTATTTCTTGGGCCGCTCCCGCGGCATATGGAGGTTCCTAGGCTAGGGGTCGAATCGGAGCTGTAGCCATTGGCCTATGCCAGAGCCACAGCAACGCTGGATCCGAGCCACGTCTGCAACCTACACCACAGCTCACGGCAACGCCGGATCGTTAACCCACTGAGCAAGGGCAGGGACCGAACCCACAACCTCATGGTTCCTAGTCGGATTCGTTAACCACTGCGCCACGACGGGAACGCCCAGGATCAGCATTTTTAACCAGCTCTCCAGATGATTCCTAATTACAGGCACATTCAAATGTGAGAAACACCTCATTTATGTCTGCGACCTTCCAGCAAATAACGAATGACCAATAAACATAAACTTTCTTCCTTCTCCCTCTTAAAAACCAGAGGACCACCGTGGGTGCTTTGGGGAAGGGCAGGGAGTAGGAACATGCCCAGAAGAGGAGAAACTCAGAGAGAGAAGAGAGGAGAAGGGGAAAAGAGGCAAAGCAAAGAAAGATGGGGTGAGGTGGGGGTGGCAGGCAGAGCGAGGGCCCAGGGTCCCTGTGCTCTCTCCAAGGGGGACTCCACACCTGAGGCCAGGATCCCACCCTACTGTCCCCTCCACTCGTGCGCTGCCTCCTGTGTTTACCTATTTAAAGTTTGTGGGGCTTTTTGCTTTTTAGGGCCACACCCACAGCATATGGAGGTTCCCAGGCTAGGGGTCTAATCTGAGTTGGAGCCGCTGGCCTACACCACAGCCACAGCAATGCAGGATCCAAGCTGCATCTGTGACCTACACCACAGCTCCTGGCAACGCCAGATCCTTAACCCACTGAGCGAGGCCAGGGATCAAACCCGCAATCTCATGTTTCCTAGTCGGATCCGTTTCCACTGTGCCTTGACAGGAACTCCCATTTAATAGTTTTCAAAGTTGGCTCACTTTTCCACTTCAATTACTTTTGAGAAAAAAGTTCGTATCTTGAGGTTTTTGTGCTTGTTGTATTTTTTTGTAATACATCTTACAATAGATTTGTGGCTATGAACATTCTGTTAAGTGTTGTTGGTAGGCCCTCTGGGAAGCCCTCGTGATGCTCCCTGGTGACAGGGGCCACACCTGGGACCCCTGCCCCAGGGAAAGGATCATCGCAATGGGTACAGGAGGTCGACTAGAGCTGACACAAAATGTCTGATGTTCGTGCTATATCCTCAAGGTTTTTCACCTCCACTGCAGGACACGAGGTGGGTCTAATAGATGTCACTGAGGCTGAAGCAGCAGATCCAACTCTTGCAGAGCCATGCACGTAGAACCTGCTAAAATCCTAAGGTACTGGCAAGAACGTGGGATGAAGACCACAGACAAGTAAATCTTCACTCTGTCCTCCAGGTAACTCAAGTTTCATTAGATTTACTAAACCCTCACGACTGGGCTTAGAACATGGGTCTGAAATAAACCAGAAGTCCTCACCAGCCTGTTGCTCAGATTGAAAAAGTCTGGGGATCTCTGGCCTCTTGTAAGTTATCACCATCCTGCTCCTGCATGCTTGTCTGCACAGAGAGCTCAACAATGCATAAAATTACCCTCTTCCCTGTGTCTTCTGGGGCTTTTGTATGTTTCTTTGTTTTTGGCAACACCCAAGGCATACACAAGTTTCTGGGCCAGGGATTGAACCCTTGCCACAACAGAAACTAGAGCCACAGCAGTGGCAACATTGGATCCTTAACCCACTGAGCCACCAGGGAACGCCTGCCCTGTGTCTTTTGAGAAAAGGGAGATGCAAAATGAGCCAAACAAATTACAGTGTGGGAGTTCCTGTTGTGGCTCAGTGGTTAACGAACCCAACTAGTAACCATGAGGTTGCAGGTTCAATCCCTGGCCTCACTCAGTGGGTTAAGGATCTGGCATTTCCCTGAGCTGTGGTGTAGGTCGCAGACGTGGCTCAGATCCCGTGTTGCTGTGGCTCTGGCATAGGCTGGCAGCTATAGCTCTGATTAGACCCCTAGTGTGGGAACCTCCATATGCTGCTGGAGCTAGAAAAGACAAAAAAAAAAAAAAAGAAAGAAATTACAGTGTGGAGAAACGGGATTAAGATGGTGGAGTAGAAGGCCTGGAGCTCACCTTCTCTCATAAAAGCAACAAAATGACAACCAGCTGCTGAACAACCTTCAAAATAGATTGCAAACCATCAAAAAAAACATCTTACCCAGAAGCCAAAGAGGATGCCACATCAAGATGGTAGGAGAGGTGATTACGTGATATAAGCAACCCATACCCACCAGGTGGGCAGCCCACAGATTGGAAAGTAACTGTATGCAGAGGATCACCCATGGGAGTGAGAATTATGATCCCCACTGGGGATCTGTCATTGGAAGGAGGAGCCCCCAGAGCATTTGGCATTGAGGGCCAGTGGGGCTTGTGCACAGGAGCTCCACAGAACTGGGGGAAATGGAGACTCCATTCTTGAAAGGTGCACACAGGTTTGCACATGCAATGGGTCCCAGGGCAAAGCAGAGACTCCACAGGAATCTGGGTCAGACCTGCCTGAAGTTCCTGGCGGATCTCCTGGGAAAATAGAGGGTGACTGTGGCTTGCTGTGGGGGAAGAACATTGGAGAAAAAGGTCTCGGGAACAATTATCAGTGTATGCTCCTCTAGAGGTGGCCTTTTTGGAAAAATCTGGCAGCACCCATCAGGGCTGAGAAGCCCCAGGCCAAAAAAACAAACTGGGTGGGAACACAGCCCCACCCTAAAGGCTGCCTAAAGAGCCCTGCCCAGGCACACAGCTGCCTATAATCACACCCAGAGACAAAGCCCCCCACACCAGAGGGATAGGAATCAGCCCCACCTACCAGTGGGCAGGCACCAGTCCCTCCCATCAGGAAGCCTGCAGCAAGCCCCTGAACTTCAGCCACAAGGGGGGGAGATATCAGAAGCGAGACAGGCTACAACATTATTATCTGCAGAAAAGGAGACCACACTAAAGATCTCTACAAAATTAAAAAGCAGAGGATTATAACTCAGATAAAGGAACAAGGAAAAAACCCAGAAAAACAGCTAAGTGATTTGGAGATTATCAACCTCCATGAAAAAGACTTTAGATTGGTAATAGTAAAGATGATTCAAGATCTCAGAAATAAACTGGAGGCAAAGACTGATAAGTTACAAAAAACACTGAGCAAAGAAATAGAAGATTTAAGGATTAAGCAAGCAGAGATGGAAAATACAACTGAAATAAAAAATTCTCTAGAAGCAACCAACAGCAGAATACAGGAGGCAGAAGAATGACTAAGTGAAGTGGAGGACAGACTAGTGGAAATCACTGATGTGCAATAAAAAGGGGAAAAAAGATTGAAAAGAAATGAAGACAGTCTAAGAGAACTCTGGGACAAGGTTAAACGCACCTAAATCCATATTATGAGGGGCCAGAAGGAGAAGCAAGAGAGAAAGGGCCAGAAAATATTTGAAGAGATAATAGCTAAAAACTTCCCTAACATGGGAAAGGAATCATTCATTCAAATCCAGGAGCACAAAGAGTACCATATAAAATAAATCCAAGGAGAAACAGCCCAAGACAACATATTCATCAAACTGAACAAAATTAAAGACAAAGAGAAAATACTGGAAGCAGCTACGGGAAAAGAAACAAATAACATACATGGGAACCCCGATAAGGTTATTGGCAGATTTTTCAGGAGAAACTCTGCAGGCCAAAAGGGAGTGCCACAATATACTTAAAGTGATGAAAGGAAAAAACCTCCAGCCAAGATTACTCTACACAGCAAGGTTTTTATTCAGATGTGAAGGAGAAATCAAAAGCTTTACATACAAGCAAAAGCTAAGAGAATTCAGCACCACTAAAGCAGCTTTACAACAAATACTAAACAACATCTCTAGGAAGAAAAGGCCACAACTAGAAACAAAACTATTACAAATGACAGGGCTCACCAGTAAAGGCATACATACAGTAAAGGTAGGAAATCATCCACACACAAATATGCTACCAAAACAAAAATCATGAGAAGAGGAGGCTACAAATGCAGGATACTGGAGATGCACTTGCAATGAAGGGACCAACAATTTCCACTGTGCCACAATGGGAACTCCTATACACACACACACACACACACACACACACACACACACGTACATGTATATTCCTGTATCAAAACTTCATGGTAACTGCAAACCAAAAATCTACAATAGATACACACACAAGCAAGAAAAAGCAATCCCAGAGTTCCTGTTTGGTGCAGCAGAAGCAAATCCAATTAGGAACCATGAAGTTTTGGGTTCAATTCCTGGCCTTGCTCAGTGGGTTAATGATCTGGCATTGCTGTGAGCTGTGGTGTAGGTCACAGATGCAGCTTGGATCCTGCTTTGCCATGGCTGTGGTGTAGGCCTTCAGCTGTATCTCTGATTGGACCCCTAGCTTGGGAACCTCTATATGCCATAGGTGCAGTCCTAAAAAGCAAAAAAAAAAAAAAAAGGCAATCCAAATACAACCGTAAAGATAATCATCAGAGCACAAGAGAAAAAGGGAAGAAAAAGACCAACAAAAACAAAATCCAAAACAGTTAATAAAATGACAATAACTACATACATGTCAATAATTATCTTAAATTTAAATGGACTAAATGCCCCAACCAAAAGACATAGACTGGCTAAAGGAATACAAAAACAAGACCCATATATATGCTGTCTTACATCAGTTCTATGGACACATACAAATTGCAAGTGAGAGCATGGAAGAAAATACTCAATGCAAATGGAAATGAAAAAAAAGCTAGAGTAGCAATACTCATACTAGAAAAAAATAGACCTTAAGATAAAGACTATTATAAGAGGAGTTCCCATCGTGGCTCAGTGGTTAACGAATCCAACTAGGAACCATGAGGCTGTGGGTTCGATCCCTGGCTTTGCTCAGTGGGTTAAGGATCCGGCGTTGCCGTGAGCTGTGGTGTAGGTCACAGACATGGATTGGATCCTGTGTTGCTGTGGCTCTGGCATAGGCCGGTGGCTACAGCTCTGATTAGACCCCTAGCCTGGGAATCTCCATATGCCATGGGAGCGGCCCAAGAAATGTCAAAAAAGACCAAAAAAAAAAAGAATATTATAAGAGACAAAGAATGACATTACATAATGATCAAAGGATCAATCCAAGAAGATATAACAATTGCAAATATATATGCACCCAACATAGGATCACCACAATATATAAAGCAATTGCTTACAACTTTAAAAGGAGAAATCAACAATAACACAATAATAGTGGAAGACTTTAACACCCCACTCACAGCAATGGACAGATCATCCAGACAGAAAATCAACAAGAAAACACAGGTCTTAAATGACGCATTAGACCAGATGGATTTAATAGATATTTATAGAATATTCCATCCAAAAGCAGCAGAATACACATTCATCTCAAGTGCACATGGAACATTCCCTAGGATAGATCACATTCTGGGCCACAAATCAAGCTTCAGTAACTTCAAGAAAACTGAAATTATATCAAGCGTCTTTTCCAACACAACGCTACATGACTGGAAATCAACAAGTAAAAAATAACTGTAAAAAACACCAAATGTGGAGACTAAACAATCAATGGATCACTGAAGAAATCAAAGAGGAAACTAAAAAATACTTAGAAGCAAATGACAACAAAGACACAACAATCCAAAACCTATGGGATGCAGCAAAAGCAATTATAAGAGGGAAGTTTACAGCAATACAATCCTACCTCAGAAAACAAGAAAAGCTCAAATAAACAACCTATCAACTAGAGAGAGAACAGACAAAAGCCAAAGTCAGCAGAGGAAAGAAATAATAAAGATCAGAGCAGAAATCAATAAAATAGAAACAAAGAAAACCGTAGAAAAGATCAATGAAACTAAAAGCTGGTTCTTTGAAAAGATCAACAAAATTGATAAACCCTTAGCCAGACTCATCAAGAAAAAAAAGAGAAAGGACTCAAATCAATGAAATTAGAAATGAAAAAGGAGATGTACAATGGATCACAGAAATACAAAGGATCATAAGACACTACCACAAGCAAATATATAAAATAAAATGGACAACCTAGAAGAAAAGGACAAATTCTTAGAAAACTAAAATCTTCCAAGACTAAACCAAGATGAAATAGAAAAGATGAGTGGACCGATCACAAACACTGAAATTGAAACTGTCATTAAAATACTTCCAACAAACCTAGAAACTATCATGCTAAGTTAAGTCAGCCATACAGTGAGACACCAACATCAAATGCTTTCACTGACATGTGGAATCTGAAAAAAGGACAGACTGAACTTCTTTGCAGATCAGATGCTGACTCACAGACATTGAAAAACTTATGGTCTCAGGAGGAGACAGTTTGGGGGGTGGGGGGATGTGCCTGGGCTGTGGGAAGGAAATCCTGTGAAATCAGATTGTTATGATCATTATACAACTACAGATGTGATAAATTCATTTGAGTAATTTAAAAAAGTATAAAAATATAAAATAAAATAAAGCATGAAACAAACAAACAAAAAAATACTTCCAACAAGCAAAAGTCCAAGACCAGATGGCTTCACAGTCAAATTCTATAATTAGGTATAGAGGGAACCTACCACAACATAATAACGGCCATATATGACAAACTACAGATAGCAACATTCTCAATGGTGAAAAGCTGAAAGAACTGCCACTAAAATCAGGAACAAGACAAGGATGTCCACTCTTACCACTACCATTCAACATAGTTTTGGAATGTTGTCTAGTCATGACAATCAGAGAAGGAAAAGAAATAAAAGGAATCCAAAATGGAAAGGAAGAAGTAAAATGATCACTTTTTGCAGATGACATGATACCATACGTAGAAAATCCTAAAGAGGCTACCAGAAATCTGTTAGAGCTCATCCATGAATTTGGTAAAGTTGCAGGATACAAAATTAATACACAGAAATTAACTGCATTTCTATATACTAACAATGAAAGATCAAAAAGAGAAATCCCACTTACCATTGCATCAAAAAGAAAAAAATGCCTAGGAAAAAAACCTACCTAAAGAGACAAAAGACCTGTACTCTAAAAACTATAAGCCACTGATGAAAGAAATCAAAGATGACATAAACAGATGGAAAGATATACCATGATCTTGTATTGGAAGAATCAATATTGTCAAAATGGCTATACTACCCAAGGCAAGCTATAGATTCAACGCAATACCTATCAAATTATCAATGGCATTTTCCACAGAACTAGAACAAAATATTTTAAAGTTGTTTGGAAACACAAAAGACTCAGAATAGCCAAAGTCATCCTGAGAAAGAGAAAATGGAGGTGGAGGAATTAGGCTCTCTGACTTCAGAAAATGCTACAAAACTACAATCATCAAAGCAGTATGGTAATGGTACAAACACAGAAATATAGATCAGTGAAACAGTGTAGAAAGCCCAGAATTAAACCCACATACCTACAGTCAACACATCTATGACAAAGGAGGCAAGAAAATACAATGGAGAAAAGAGTCCCTTCAATAAGTGGTGCTGGGAAAACTGGACAGCTACATGTAAAATAATGAAATTATAATACTCCCTAGCACCATACAAAAAAATAAATAAATAAACTCAAAATTGATTAAATATCTAAATATAAGATCAGATACCATAAAACTCTTTTTTTTTTTGTCTTTTTGCTATTTCTTGGGCTGCTCCCGCAGCATATGGAGGTTCCCAGGCTAGGGGTCAAATCAGAGCTGTAGCCACTGGCCAACACCAGAGCCACAGCAATGAGGGATCTGAGCCGCATCTGCGACCTACACCACAGCTCACGGCGACACCGGCTCATTAACCCATTGAGCAAGGGCAGGGACCGAACCCGCAACCTCATGGTTCCTAGTCGGATTCATTAACCACTGCGCCATGACGGGAACTCCAAAAACTATTAAACAAAAACATAGCCAGAACACTCTCTGACATAAATCACAGCAATATTTTCTCAGATCCACCTCCTAGAGTAATGACAGTAAAATCAAAAATAAACAAATGGGACCTAAATTAAACTTCAAAGTTTTTGCACAGCAAACAAAACCCTAAACAAGTCGAAAGACAATCCACGGAATGGGAGAAAAATGAAGCAAATGAAGTGACTGACAAGGGATTAATCTCCAAAATATATAAACACCTCCTGCAGCTCAATACCAAAAAAAAAAAAACATCCCCATCAAAAAAATGGGCAGGAGATTTAAACAGACAATTCTCCAAAGACATATAGATGGGCAAAAAACACATGAAAAGATGTTCAACATCACTCATTATTAGAGAAATGCAAATCAAAACTACTATGAAGTACCACCTTACACCAGCCAAAATAGCCATCATCAAAAAATCTACAAACAATCAGAGGTCCTGTCATGGCACAGCAGAAACTTATCTGACTAGGAACTATAAGGTTGAAGGTTCAATCCCCGGCCTCGCTCAGCCAGTTAAGGATCTGGCATTGCTGTGAACTATGGTGTAAGTTGCAGATGTGGCTCAGATCTGGCATTGCTGTGGCTGTGGCATAGGCCAGCAGCTGTAGCTCCAATTCGACCCCTAGCCTGGGAACCTCCATATGCTACAGGTGCAGTCCTAAAAAGCCAAAAAAAAAAAAATCTACAAATAATAAATGCTGGAGAGGGTATGGAGGAAAGGGAACACTCTTACACTGTTGGTAGGAACGTAAATTGGTGCAACATTATGGAAAACAGTACAGAGATGCCTCAAAAAGCTAAAAATAGAACTACCATTTGATCCAGCAATCCCACTCCTGGGCATCTATCCAGAGAAAACCACGACTCAAAAAGACATGTGTACACTGATGTTCATTGCAGCACTATATACAACAGCCAAGACATGGAAGCAACCTAAAAGTCCATTGACAAAGGAGTAGATAAAGAAGACATAGTACACATAAGGAATATTACTCAGCCATAAAGAGGAAAGAAATAATGGCATTTGAAGCAACATGGATGGACCTAGAAATTATCACACTAAGTGAAGTCAGACAATGAGATGCAAATGTCATATGCTGTCACTTACACGTGGAATCTAAAAAAAGGATACAATGGACATCTTTGCAGAACAGATTCCGACTCACAAGCTTTGAAAAATTTATGGTTACCGAAGGAGACGGGTTGTTGGGGGAGGGATGGGCTGGGGGTTTTGGATGGAAGTGTTGTAAAATTGGGTTGTGACGATGGCTGTACAACTACAAATATAATAAAATTCATTGAGTTTTAAAAAAAAAAAGAAATTACAGTGTAAACACACCAAGCTACTACCTTTTAAAAGAAATCTAGAGAAGCCAAAAAATACCAATAGAAAACAATAACCAAGAGGCCAGAAACCCATACTAGGAAAGAAGGTTAGCAATTATTTTAATGAGCAGGTTGGCAGCAGTTCCCAGGAATTTAGCAGGTACCCCTGTACACATCGGAAGGGGACAGTGTCTTTTCCATCTTCACTGAGAACATGACATAAAAGGAACAGACTCAAATCATAGCAAGAGCGCAAAGCAACTTTGACTTGTTGGGACTATTAGACCCTGATCCAAACTAACAAAGGAAATAATGGGCTCGCCTCGGAAGATCTTTTCTAATGAATAGTTAAAAAAAAAAAAATCCCCCGGCTCTATTGTGGATTAGGTGTGCTTCTGACTGGATGTCAGGGGTGAGTTTATGGATCCTTTCAATCCAGTTATAAAAAGCTCCCAGGACCTCAGTCCCAGGCCTTCCTAGCGGTTCAATTAATTCTGGTGCATTAAATATTGCTTGCGATAGGTCAACCATCAATGGACGCTGAGCCTCCCTGTTGTTCATGTTTCTGTGCTTTCAAGGGAAGGGGTCTTCCTACGGAGCCCTTTGTAAACAGACATTCAGCAAATTGTACCCCGTGTATTAATTGTGCCGCAGGAGGAGGGAGAAACCAGCTTTACTGTAAAACTGGGAATCTTTTGTCAATCTGGATTTTGAAAAGCAAGATGGAAGAGACCACCCAAGGTAAAAGGATGAATTAGTTGCATACACGGGACAGAAATTCAGGGCAGTGGGCAGGCACCCAGGGCACGCGAGGCTGGGGGCACTGTGCCTTGCCCAGAGGCCACAGGTGATGTGTGGAAGCTCTTAAAATACCACTGTTGGCTTTGTTTGCACACTGCTATTGGCTTCACTTCCGCTTGTACACTGGGGCCGGGGCAGCAAGGATGACTGTTTTATCCAGGGCTCCCCGCTCTCTTCCTCTCTGCCCAGGGGCCCACAGTAGTTCACACCTAAGTTCTCCAGACTGGAACCCAAGCGCCCTCTGGGTCAGGCCAACCTCCCCATCCTCCTTCTCCAAAAAACTTCAGATCTTTCCTGCCCAGGCCTTTCCCACTCTCCTGAGAGCAATCGGATGAAAACAAATGAGTTGAAAATCATTCCTTATCCATAGGAGCCAAAACATAGGCCAAAGGTGGCTGTGGGGGAAGTGAAAGAGCCCAAAGCCCAGCCCCTTCTCTGCTGCAAAGGAAGCCACAGTCCTTGGCCCAACAGTTCATGAGCACAGAGGAGCTTGCTCTGCCTCCACGAAACTCTTCAACTGAGTATATGAAACTCCACAGCAAGATCAGATATCTGGGTTACTGGCATAAAATTATATACAGAGGAGTTCCCATCGTGGCACAGCGGCAGCAAATCCGACTGGGAACCATGAGGTTGCGAGTTCGATCCCTGGCCTCACTCAGCAGGTTAAGGATCCAGTGTTGCCATGAGCTGTGGTGTAGGTCACAGACGCGGCTCGAATACTGCACTGCTGTGGCTGTGGTGTCGTCTAGCAGCCATAGCTCTGATTAGACCCCAGGCTTCGATTCGACCCCTAGCCTGGGAACCTCCATGTGCCAGGGCCTGAAACACACACACACACACACAAAAAAAAAAAAAAAAAAAAGTATGTATTCTAAGAGCCATTTAACATGGAGGTCTGAGTTCAAAGGCCAGAGTAAGATGACAGAGCCAGGGACAGCACAGTGTAACCCTGAGTCAGAGTTGGAGTGAATACCATTTCAGAGGAAGTTTCAAAGGAGGAATGATTTCTGGGTCAGTTTAGCTAGAGTCTAAAATAACTTCAGCAGCCAGCTCAAAAGATAAACTCGGAAAGTGCGTGCGGGTCTGTGCCAAAGAGGAGGAAATGGACATTTTCTCAAGTGCAGACTGGTGAGAATCCGCCCCAAGCACATTCTGATGAAAGGAGCTGACAGACGGGAAGAGTCTAGATGGGTCACTCATCAGTCAAGGCTGCCGAGTGGGAAATGGATCCCCAGAAAAGGCTTGGGTTTTCAGGTTGGGGAAGGTACAGTCGGCCGGAGAACGATGAGCTTCCCCCAGGTGCAGTCATTGTCAACGGTGTGTCTGCTGCGGCCTGCCCAGGGGGTGATTCAGTATAGATGTGCTTGCTAAGAACCTGTCCTCTTTTTTCTGCTAGTTCTGGGTTGAATCCTATCCCCCAACCCCCAAAAGACACATTGAAGTCCTAATCCCTCTTCCCTGGGACTGTGGCCTTATTTGGAAGTAGGGTCTTTGTGGAGTGCCTGTTGTGGCGCAGTGGAAAGGATGCGGGTTTGATCCCTGGCCTCCCTCAGTGGGTTAAGCATCCGGCGTTGCCATGAGCTGTGCTGTAGGTCACAGGCTCAGATCTGGCATGGCTGTGGCTGTGGTGCAGGCTGGCAGCTGGAGCTCTGATTCAACCCCTAGCCTGGGAACTTCCATATGCTTCAGGTGCAGCCCTAAAAAGCAAGAAAAAAAAAAAAAAGGGTCTTTGCAGCAGGGGTCAGCAAGTAAAGACAAGGTCACAGTCAACGAGGGGGTTGTCCTGCAAGTAGAGGAAGCAGAGCTGGAGACAGACCACAGAGGAAAGACTGTGAGAAGGTGGGGGGAGGGGGAGGCCTCTTGACAGAGGCCGAAACTGGAGTAGGGCGTCTACAAGCCAGGCACCCCAAGGACCGAGGCTAGAAGGGACAAAAAAGGACCTTCTCCCAGAGCCTCAGGGAGCCTGGCCCCTCAGACACCCTGGTTTCAAACTCCTAAGCCTTCCGAAGTGGGAGGCATACATCCTGCGGCTTAACCCCTTGGTCTGCATAACTGTACACAGCAGTCCTGGGAAACTAATACATCCACAAGGTGCTCAGGCCTCTCCTCAGGGAAACCCTCCACCCCCCCCCCCAATCCACACAGGGACACAGGCCTGCAGATGACCCCAACCGAGGCCACAGTCACAGCCCTCCACGGGGAGCTCCCCAAACACACACAGGCGTATTTAGTGCGTAACTACTGAACTGCAGCTGGTTTTGCTTTTTTTTTTTTAAATCATTATGGAAAAAAAAATGGTCACGTTCACAGAAATAGAGCAGTATAATAAACTCCACGTGCCCACCCTCCGGCCTCAACAATTATCCACGTGTTGTCCGTTGTATTTCTTCCATCCCCACCCAAGTTTACTTTGCATGGAAGGGCCTGGAGCATTTTAAAGCAAACTCAGCACATCGTTCCAGGTCATATGTAAATGTTTTAGTCACTTTTTTTTTTTGGTCATCTTTGAGTATTGTGTATTTGATCAGCGACATAAAAAGACTGAATAGCATTTTCAGTCTGGATCCTCTATCTCTTTTCTGTTATTTACAGTTTGGTGGTTTTTAATATAGTCACAGAACAACCATCACTACAATCTCATTCTAGAACATTTTTCCTCACCCCAATTAAGAATCCTTGTACCGGGAGTTCCCGTCGTGGCGCAGTGGTTAACGAATCCGACTAGGAACCATGAGGTTGCGGGTTCGATCCCTACCCTTGCTCAGTGGGTTAAGGATCCGGCGTTGCCGTGAGCTGTGGTGTAGGTTGCAGACGCGGCTCGGATCCCACGTTGCTGTGGCTCTGGCGTAGGCCGATAGCTACAGCTCCGATTCGACCCCTAGCCTGGGAACCTCCATATGCTGCAAGTGCGGCCCCAAAAAGACAAAAAAAAAAAGGAATCTGTACCAATGAGCACTCACTCTTCATACCCTCTCCCACCTCCCAGCCCCAGACAACTGCTAACTGCTACTGTGAACATTTCATATAAATGGAATCATCATATAATACGTAGTCTCTTGTGTCTGACTTATTTCACTTGGCCTAGCGTTTACAAGATAGATCTGTGTTATAGAACATGTACCCATGCTTCATTCCTGTTTCTGGCTGAATAATATTCCATTGCATGGATATACTACATTTTGTTTATCCATTCATTAGTTGATGGAAATTTGGGTTGCTTCCAATTTTTGGCTGTTATGAATAAAGTGCAAAGAACACATGTGTACAAGTTTTTGTGGGGACACGTTTTCTTTCTTTTCTTTTTTTTTTTCTTTTTGAGGCCGCACCTGTAGCGTGTGGAAGTTCCCAGGCTAGGGGATGAATTGGAGCCGCAGCTGCCAGCCTACACCACAGCCACAGCAACACCAGACTGTGTAGAGACCTATGCTGCAGCTTCTAACAATGCCACATCCTTAACCCACTGAGCAAGGCCAGGGATCAAATTTGCATCCTCATAGAAACGGCATTGGGTCCTTAACGTGCTACATATGGAAGTGCCCAGGGTAGGTGTTGAATCAGAGCTGGCTGCCGACCTACACCATAGCCAGAGCAACACCAGATCTGAGCCACATTGGAGACCTACACCACAGCTCACGGCCTTGCCAGATTCTTAACGCACTGAGCGAGGCCAGGGATCAAACCTGCATCCTCATGGATACTAGTTGAGTTTATTACCACTGAACCACAAGGGGAACTCCTCTTTACCTAACCTTTGAGCTATTTGTCTTTTTACTGTCAAGTTGTAAGAGTTCTTTATATATTCTAGGCGCAATTTCCTTATCAGATATGTGATTTGCAAATATGTTCTCCCATTCTGTGAGCGTTTTCATTTTCTTCATGGAATCCTCTGTAATACAAAGGTTTCCAATTTGATGAAGTTCAATTTTTTTTTCTTTTGTTGCTTCTGCTTTAACATTTAGGTGATGATTGGAGTTCCCATTGTGGCTCAGTGGTTAACGAGTCTAACTAGGAATCATGAGGTTGCACGTTCGATCCCTGGCCTTGCTCAGTGGGTTAAGGATCCGGCATGGCCATGAGCTGTGGTGTAGGTCACAGACGTGGCTCAGATCTGGCATTGCTGTGGCTCTGGCGTAGGCCGGTGGCTACAGCTCTGATTAGACCCCTAGCCTGGGAACCCCCATATGGTGTAGGAACAGCCTTAGAAAAGGCAAAAAGACAAATAATCAAAACAACAAAAAATTTAGGTGATGATCTGCTTTTTATCGAAATATAGTTGATTTCCAGTACTGTGTCAGTTTCAGGTGTACATCAAAATGATTCAGTTACATATATATTTTTCACATTATTTTCCACTGTAGGTTATGAAAACATATTGAACATAGTTCACTGCACTATATGGTAAATCCTTGCGGTTTATTTTACGTACATTAGTGTGTATCTGTTAATCCTACACTCCTAATTTATCCCTTCCTCCCTTTCCCCTTTTGGAACCGTAAGTTGTTTTTCTAGGTCGATTAGGGCCATATCACCCTGAACATGCCCAGTCTCATCTGTTTTCTACGTCTGAGTCTGTTTGTCATATAGATTCATTTGTATTATATATTTATATTCCACATATAAATGATATTATATAATATTTGTCTTTCTCTGTCTGACTTCACTTAGTATGATATTCTGTAGGTCCATCCATGTTGCTGCAAATGACATTATTTCATTCTTTTTTAGGGCCGAATAATATTCCATTGTACATATATCCCAGATCTTCTTAAATCAATCACCCTTTCATGGATCCTTGGGTTGTTTCTATGTCTTGGCTATAGTAAATAGTGTGTGCTTCTATGGGAGTTCCCTTGTGACAGAGCAGGTTAAGGATCCAACACTGTCACTGCAGCGACCTAGGTCACTGTTGTGGCGCAAGTTTAATCCCTGGTATGGGAACTTCCACGTGTTGCAGGTGTGTGTGGAGGGGAAAGCGCTGCTTTGAACACAGGGGTGCATGTATTTTTTTGAATTACAGTTTTCACCTTTTCCAGATATATGCCCAGGAGGGGGATTGCTGAATCGTATGGCAACTCTATTTTTAGGTTTTTAAGGAACCTCCAAACTATTTTCCATGGTGAGTGAGCCAATTTATGGTGATTATCTATTTTGGGTTATTTTTCATATAGAGGAGAGGCTGGGCTCCAAATTTATTCTCTTGCATGTGGATACAGATACTACATTTTAATTCTATTTCTTAATAACTTGTTCTATGATATTGTACTTCAGTTTTCCATAAACCATCTTTTAGATGATTTTCATCAGACTGAAGCCTAGAGTGATAAAAAAGAAAACCCTAGGGAAGAAACATCATAAATGAGGAAGTGGTTAGCCCTGTCCTGGTTGCCTGTAATCTATAATTCATTTCCCCAATTTTAGACTTTTCCCCTTTTTAATCCCATGATGCTGTCTAGACCTGCTTGATTCAGTCAGTCATGACCGTACAAATTAGTTCTGCTCTACACCTCAGCTGTTCAATTTAAAAATCCAGGGAGACCCTGTTGTGGCGCAGTGGAAATGAATCCAACTAGTATCCATGAGGATGCGGGTGTGATCCCTGGCCTCACTCGGTGGTTCAGGGATCCGGTGTTGCTGTGGCTGTGGTGTAGGCTGGCAGCTGCAGTTCCAATTTGACCCCTAGCCTAGGAACTTCTACATGCCACAGGTGCAGCCCTAAAACACAAAAAATAAATAAATAAAGACCAGTTCAGGAGTTCCCACAGTAGCTCAGCAGGTTAAGAATCTGACTAGAATCCATGAGGATATGGGTTCAATCCCTGGCCTTGCTCAGTGGGTTAAGGATCTGGTGTTGCCTCAAGCTGCAGTATAGGTTGCAGATGCAGCTCACATGCGGCACTGCTGTGGAGGAAGCCAGCAGCTCCGATTCCATCCCTAGACTGGGAACTTCGATATGCTGTAGGTATGGCCGTAAAAAGAATGAATGAGTGAATAAATAAAATTCGATATAATTAAGACTTTGGGTATAAACAATGTGTTCTGGTAGATCAGAGATAAAAAGACAGGTCCTCTGCTCTCAGACAGGTACAGCCTCAGTGGGAAGAGGAATGTAAGGACACAGATAATAACACAGGGCGAGTAGGAACACAGGAGGGAAACGGCGTCTGTAGGGCGGGGTTGGGAAGGCACAGCAAAGTCTTAGACCTTGGCCCAGGCAGGGAGCGCCCTCATCTGATGCCAGCCAGGTAAGGCCCTTGTGGAGCTGGGGACCAGACACCTCGTCTACAGGGAGTGCTCCCCATTCATCTCCAGAAGGTGGACCCAGGACAGCCAGACTTTCTGATTTTTTTTCAAAAGATGTTGGGAAAAAAAATCTGACTTCATGTGGACCCCTTCATTTTCTATCGTTGTTAAATAATCTGAATTTTAAAAACTCTCCAGGAGTTCCCGTCGTGGCGCAGTGGTTAACGAATCCGACTAGGAACCATGAGGTTGCGGGTTCGGTCCCTGGCCTTGCTCAGTGGGTTAACGATCCGGCGTTGCCGTGAGCTGTGGTGTAGGTTGCAGACGCGGCTCGGATCCTGCGTTGCTGTGGCTCTGGCGTAGGCTGGCGGCTACAGCTCCGATTCGACCCCTAGCCTGGGAATCTCCATATGCCGAGGGAGCAGCCCAAGAAATAGCAACAACAACAGACAAAAGACAAAAAAAAAAAAAACTCTCCAGTAGGTTCCTCAAAAAGCTAAACATAGAATGACCACAGGACTCAGCAATTCTACTACTAGGTGTATACCCAGAAGAACTGAAAACAGGGATTCGCACAGATATTTTTAGGCCAAGGTTCACTGCAGCAGAATTCACAACAGCTAAAAGGTGAAGACAACACAAGTGTCCATCAACAGATGAGGAGATAAATAAAATGTGGTGTAGCCACACCATGGGAGATATATATATATACATTTTTTTTTTTGGCCACACTCATGCCCATGCAGAAGTTCCCAGGCCAGGGATCGAACCCACGCACAGCAATGACCCAAGCCACAGCAATGACAACATCAGATCCTTATCCTGCTGAGCCACAAGGGAACCCCCCCCCCCCCCGCCCCGCTCACACCATGGATTATTACGCAGCCATAAAAAGGAATGAAGTGTTGATATGTACTACAACACGGATGAACCTTGAACATGTTATACTAAGTGAAATAAACCAGACACAAAAGCACAAATATCCTATGATTCCACTTACATGAATTATCCAGAAGAGGCGAATTCACAGACAGTAGGTAAGAGGTTAGCAGGGGCTGAGGAGTTATTGCTTCATGTCTACAGAGTTTCTGTTTGGCGTGATGAAAACCTTTCATAAATAGAGCGGTGACGGTTGCACCACACTGTGACAGTAATTAAGGCCACTTCAGTGTACACGTCCAATGGTTAAAATGACCAGTTGTATATTTTCTGCATTTTACCACCCACACACAACACAACAAACAAGTCACCTCCAGAATGGCTAAACAAAGCGTGTCCTAGATTACTCTGGGAGCTGTGGGTACCAGTTTGGGATCTTGGGTTCAGAGTGGTTATCACTGGACACCTCATGGGCACCAAGAAAGGACTCACTGTAAGGCAAACCTATACTAGACACTGGTGTTGGGGCTGAGCGAATGGGTGAGATTAAAAATACACATTCTTTGTCCTCAAGGATATTAAAGGCTAGAAATAGATCTAAGAGTAGCAATACAGCTGTGCTTTCAGGAGGTTCCAAAAATGTTCTTCAAGAGAGTCAGAGGGGGAAGTTCCTGTTGTGGCTCAGTGGTAGGGAACCTGACTAGTATCCATGAGGACTATGTGGGTTTGATCCATGTGGGTTTGATCCCTGGCCTCGCTCAGTGGGTTAAGGATCCAGCGTTGATGTGTGCTGCAGTGTAGGTGGAAGATGCGGCTCGGATCTGGCGTTGTGGCCCAGCAGCTGCATCTCCAGTTCGACCCTCAGCCTGGGAACTTCCATATGCTGTGAGTGCAGACCTAAAAAGAAAAAAAAAAAAAAAGAGAGAGAGAGAGATTCAGGATTCAGAGTGGGGGAAATCTCTGATGGACGCATGAAGGTGATGGAACTTGAACTGAGATTTGAGGGATAGGGAAGCAGGCGAGGCTACTCCAGACGACGGAGCACAGGTCAAGGTTCAGAGGAAGAACAAGAGAGGGTATATTTTATTTTAGTATGGGGTCCAGTTTGCCTGGGCAAAAATCCAGGCAGCCAGGTAGCTGGAAAGGTAGGAGGGGGCCAGGACCAGGAAGCCAGGCTTGCCAAATCAAGAATTTTCCACTTGATTTTGAGGAGAAGAATGAAGTTCTCAAAGTTGTCCCTGAGACTGATTAGCTAGGCATCCGTGTAGTAAATATATTGAAAAGTGGAGAGAGAGGCTCCTGAACAGCCAGCTGAGATGGGGATGGTCCAGACCCGACCAGTAGCCGTGGGACAGGAATGAAGGGGCAAGTGGGGGCGGGGCGGGGGGGGTGGTGCTCGGAGCAGGTAAGAGATAGAAGCTAATGGCCGCAAGGGGGGAGGAGGAAGGGTCAGAATGGGGCAGGGGGTGGTGGCTATGTTATTTAGGGTACAGACAATCTTTAATTCATTTCATAATGAAGATGAAGGAGTTCCCGTCGTGGCTCAGTGGTTAACGAGTACGACTAGGAACGATGAGGTTGCGGGTTCGGTCCCTGGCCTTGCTCAGAGGGTTAAGGATCTGGCGTTGCTGTGCGTGGGCTGTGGTGTAGGTCGCAGACGTGGCTCGGATCTGGCGTTGCTGTGGCTGTGGTGTAGGCCGGCGGCTACAGCTCCGATTGGACCCCTAGCCTGGGAACCTCCATGTGCCGCAGGAAGCAGCCCTGGAAAAGGCAAAAAGACAAAAAAAATAAAAAATAAATAATAATGAAGATGAAGAGAGAGAGTCGTATGCTGAGGGGAAAGGTTTGGGGGTGTCCTTTTAACTCGTGGTTTTCATCTGTTCTCGGGGTTAGGAGATCATGAAGGAGGAGAAGCACCAAGGCACAGGGGAGCCCAGAGACTGGGGAGAGAAAGGAGGATGAACAGACAGGCCTCAGAAGGCCTGAGAGGGAGCAGAGTGGACTGACCCGGGAACGAAAGCGAAGGGGGAATGGGCGGGAGAAAGCAGAGGCGATTTTCCAGTGGAGATGAAAGATGGCTTCACGTGCATCCCTAAGTTAAGAAATGAAGTCAGCTGCCTCAAAGGACAGGGCCAGGAGTGACTGGTGGCTCAAGAATGGCACGTCGACGGCAAAAGGTGACACACAGAGCCAAGAGGGGACGGATTCATGACTGGGGCCCAGACAAGGCTGGCGAGCAGGCACCACAGCAAATCCACCCCAAGGCCCAGCCATCAGTGCCTGGAACTCTAATGGGGAGACGGGAGAAAGCTACAGGCTTTGGTGGCGGGGGCAGAAGGGGGGTGTTTGCGTAATAAAAACCCAAGGAGTGAGGCATTCTTGGATTATCGAAAGCACATATTTGAACTGGTCAGCGTTCTGGGCTTTGCAGAGAAACAAGAGAGGGTAACTAGAGTGGGAGAATGAGCGCTCCAAGGCCTGAAGGTCATGGTGAGATGGAAGTTGGAAGGACAAAAAGAGGCTGGGGTCCCAAAATGTTTTGTTTTGTTTTTTGTCTTTTTGTCTTTTTGCCTTTTCTAGGGCTGTACCCGTGGCATATGGAGGTTCCCAGGCTAGGGGTCGAATTGGAGCTGTAGCCACTGGCCTACACCACAGCCACAGCAACATGGGATCTGAGCCTCATCTGTGACCTACACCACAGCTCATGGCAATGCCAGATCCTTAACCCACTAAGCAAGGCCAAAGATCGAACCCATAACTTCATGGTTCCTAGTCGGATTTGTTAACCACTGACCCACGACAGGAACTCCCCAAAATGTTTTGAAAATCACTGCAACCCCTTAAGCCAAACATGATAAGATGTAGTGGCTCTAGTGGTTCATGTTGAGAAGGACTTTCAAGCCTGTGTCCAGGCTCAGTTGGAGCAGTGCCCTGGCCATCAGTTGGTGATGTTGGTCAGAGGTGAGGGGAAGGAGAGGAGGCCGTCGATTAGCGACATCTGGCAAAGGCAAAGCCAGAAATGTCGCCTGTTAATCCTGTAAAACAAAAGTCAGATTTCAAGCTGAAGAGGTTGGAGGACAAGAGTCCCATGTGACTGGGAAGTCCAAGCAGCCTCATGCCCTCCTGGGTGACTGCAACATCCTGCCAAAGGGACGCCATAGTTAGGGAGGTCGAGACAGTGAGAAGGGCAGGATGTTTGGATGGTCAGTAGCAGGAACGTTCCATTCCTTGGCAGTGGTGGCCGTAAAGAGGGTAGGACACAAATGGTCTAGCACCAAACTCACTACGCAAAGAGGGAGAACTTGAAGTTGGTAGATGGACACGGTGAGGACAGGTGGAATAATCAGGGAACGCAGCACGGCAGGTGCTCTGTAGTTGTCTGCGGAATGAAGGGAAGCATCGCTAGGGAGCAAAGCGTATACCGGTCCCTTCTGCCACCCACAGGTCAGGGAGATGACAAGAAGGGGAGCCAATTGCTGAGAAGTGGCACCATCGGGAGATTGGCGGGTGGGCGCCAGCAGGAACAGGTCCCAGAAGGTGGGGACAGAGCCCGAGGAGCTGAGTCCTGGAGGCCTGCAGAGGGGAGGCTGCTCCCAGGACTTAGTATAAACTCCAGATGACACTCCAGGGAAGAGCATGTGGGTAACTCAGAGGGACCCATTCCTGCTTTAATGCAACAACTCAGAGCACAGGGAGTCCTCTCATCTCTTATGGGAAAGTGGTTTCCTGAAAAGGGAGCTGTGTGACAGAAATCAAACACAGCTCCGGGGTTGAACTCCAGCCGAGGAAGCATATCTGTGCTCCCGGGAATAAATGCCAAACCCCTTCATTCATTCATTCATTCATTCATTCAGGCACTCGCTGCAACTCAGTTTACCCACAGGCCTACGTCTGGGTCCTACCCACTCATGGCTTTGCTCTGCTGCTAAACACGGAAGCTGCTCCAAAACACTCCACATGTGACTGCCCCAGGTGACCTCACTGCGATGCATTTTAGAGTATCTATCCCTTGTGCTTTCAAATATCGTGTAATGTGTTGGACATACACGGGCGCTCGGCTGGCGCTTAGAAGTGGCTGTGATCCAGAGACCTGGCCACACGCATTCCAAGTGCGGACCCCCATACAAAGGGGAGGTGGTGTTCACACCTGACCACCCCCACTCCTCACACAGGGTATGACCTGTGGCTCCCAGTGCCTCAGCTGCTCCGGCTTTTTTTTTTTAATTACTCAAAAGAATTATCACATCTGTAGTTGTACAATGATCATAACCATCTCATCGCTCCAGCTCTTTTTGGAAACAGACGCACTTGGGTGTTTTGTTACTAAAGCTGCCCTCTCTTCAGATCATGGATGCTGCACAGCCGCAAAGAAGGGAAACAGAAAACCTCTGAGATGGTAAATTGCCATTCTCCTCTGGGCAGGGCTACAGCATGCCAGAGCAGCCACCGAACCGAGCTGTGCCTGGGTTTCCATAAAGTGTCCTGGAACCGATTCTGTTGACAGACACCTGCAGAGCTGGAAACAAGGAGCTCCCGCTGTGAAGGAGGTCCAGGGACACCTCGGCTTCAACCTGAGTGGATCCAAGAAAATCAGTGGTGGGAAAGTGGCGAAGAGGAAGGTGACTTGCTACGAAAGTGAAGTGGGACACGTGGCAAGAGGGGCAAGAGGCTGGCCCTGAGGAGAGGAGAGCTTGGCTGAAGGAGCCCCCCTCGAGACCCGGGTCGACCAGATGAAGAAGGATCCATTTTAAAGCGAAGCATGGCAGTGGAGCGATTTTTGAACTAATGATTTCAGAGCTCCTGTTGTGGCTCAGTGGTAACGAACCCAACTGGTATCCACGAGGATGTAGGCCTGATCCCTGGCCTCGCTCAGTAGGTTAAGGATCCGGCATTGCCGTGAGCTGTGGCATGAGTGGCAAACGCAGCTCGGATCTGGCATTGATGTGACTGGTATAGGCCGGCAGCTGCAGCTCCAGTTGGAACTTCCATATGCCCTGGGTGCAGCCTGAAATAAAATAAAATAATGATTTTGCTGCGGGTCAAAGGGGAACAAATGTGGTGAACTCTCAGCCTGGGTCCACACAGGGGGTCGATTGGTGTGGGGAACACTGGGGGTTGGCTGGTGGGGGGAACACTGGGGGTCGGCTAGTAGGGGAACACTAAGGGGTTGGTCCTGGGAACACTGGGCTGTCCTCTCTGTGAGGCGGGATAGAGGAGGACCAGCCAAGGGATGTGGACGCACCTGGTTGAAAAAACATCCTGAGAAGGAAAAATCCAACAGCCGTGACTTCATACATGCATACAATTCTTGCTGAGCAAGGGGACAGAGAAAAGAATGAAGAGACAAGAGGGGGACAAAGCAAGAGAACAGAACACCTGATTTGAGAGCATCAGGACATTGCAATGAGGCCACTGCAGGGACTGACGCAGGAACACTGTTCATCTCAATGGCTTATGTGACCTCAATTTTACTTTTTTTGTGTGTTTTGGTTCTTATTTTTTTTTATTTTTGGCTGCACTCGCAGCATGTGGAAGTTCCCGGGCCAGGAATCAAAGCCACACCACAGCAGTGACCTGAGCTGCTACAGTGACAATGCCGGATCCTCAGCCCACTTGCAAGTGGCTCCAGTTTTAGACAGGCCCCCAAAACTACCCGGTCTTCCAGATCTTCCTTGTCGGCTCCCAATTTCCCCAGGACTTCGTGCAGATGAGGGCAGGAAACCCTTGAGGAAGGAACGGACCAGAACAGGCGCCCTCTCCTCGCTGCCTGTCCTCCTGCATCGATGGCAGGTCCCCCCGCCCTGCTCCAGCCCAGAAAGCCTGGGGGAGGACATGGCGGGGTGGAGGGCACGGAGGAGGCCGCCGAGTTCTGACTCACCCCGTGCTCAGTGCTTGGCCCCGGGTGGGCAGGCCTGCGCGCGTGGTGAGTCACCGAGAGCCCGAATGCTCTTCTGAGCACCGCCAAGGACACGGATGCTCTTGCTGGCACCCTGGCACCTTCACACATTCTCTCCTTCCCTGTCGAGCTGCCAGGAGACGAAGGCGGTAGGAACTGAGGGTTTTTGGTTTTTTATAGCCCAAGATAGAAACTATCTAATGCTTTCTATTCTTCCTGCATCCCTTCTCAGTTCCTGGAAATCACTGACAGAGAGTAGGACAGAGAGCCCCCTCTGAGGCAGCCTCGCTGAGGAGCCATTCTAGGGAGGGGCAGGGGAGGGCCCGGGACACCTCGTGGAATTTCCCAAATGAATCACCTGGCTCTTTATTTTGACAGAAAATACCCAAGAAGTATGTAACTTTTTTATTTTTACTTTTTGGCTTTTTTAGGGCCACACCTGCAGCATATGGAAGTTCCCAGGCTAGGGGTCGATTTGGAGCTGCAGCTGCCGGCCTACACCACAGCCACAGCCACACGGGATCTGAGCCACATCTGTGACCTACGCTGCAGCTCGTGGCAATGCCGGATCCTTAACCCACTGAGCAAGGCCAGGGATCGAACCTGCATCCTCGGGGACATGATGTCGGGTTCTTAACCCACTGAGCCACAGTGGGAACTCCAGTTGCCAGGAATTTAAAGACGAATGAGCCTTTGTAATATCCTCACACTACTCTGTGTTAACTTACAAGACGGAAGTTAACTGCAGTAACACTACTCTGAATTAACTTCCCACAGGGGAAAGTCAGCTGCCCTTGAGCCTCTACTGTCTGTGCCACAGACCGTGGAGGATGGACATTTGGAAAAGCAAAGCTCCTGCTTTAGGAAGATGAGAAATGCAGTTTATTCCACCACCAAGTACTTATATGAGGAAGAGCACTGGGAAGTTACAGAGATGAGGAAGGCAGCTTCCAGGAGATTAAATCTAGTAGGAAAGATAAGATCCATACCTAAATCATAAGCGCAAAGTAACTAAAAACAGAGCTATCATATGATCCAGCAATCCCACTCCTGGGCATATATTTGGAAAACAGGAAAACCCTAATTCAAAATGATACGTGCACCCCACTGTTCATGGCAGCACTGTTTACAACAGCCAAGACATGGGAACAACCCATGTTTCAGCAACAGAGGAATGGATAAAGAAGATGCAGTACATACACACGGTGGAATACGAGTCACGAAAAGGGAATGAAATGATGCCACTTGCAGCAACACGGAGGGACCTAGAGACGATCATACTAAGTGAAGCCAGCCAGTCAGAGAAAGACAACTATCACCTGCTATCACGTATATGTGGAGTCTTAAAAAAATGATACACATGAACTTATTTACAAAACACAAACAGACTCACAGAGATAGAAAACAAACTTATGGGAGTTCCCACTGCGGCTCAGTGGTAACAAACCCAACTAGGAACCATGAGGTTGCAGGTTCGATCCCTGACCTTGCTCAGTGGGTTAAGGAGCCGGTGTTGCTGTGAGCTGTGGTGTAGGGCACAGACACGGCTCGGATCCCCCATTGCTGTGGCTCTGGCGTAGGCTGGCAGCAGTAGCTCCGACTGGACCCCTAGCCTGGGAACCTCCATATGCCAAGGGTGCAGCCCTAGAAAAAGCAAACCACCCCCCCCAAAAAAAGGAGGAGAGACATCAGCGAACCAGTGTTTCAGTTTAGGTGGGAGTAATGACCTGAAGGAGGGCGGTGACAGCGGGGACAGGAAAGGAGACGTGTGCACAACGTCACTGAGGTGACTAAACAGAGCCGGCATTTGTACTGGATGTGAGGAGGTGACAGAGAGAGAGAGGGACAGGTCAAAATGACTCTGGAAAACTGGGGACCACCAGAGATGGGAGAGTTTTGTCCACCACAGAAGACGGTTTTAAGCCAGAGTGATGGAGGAAATGACTTGGCATTAAACAGCCTATGGAGATGGGGGAGGGAGAGATTTAGCAGACGGCTCCCCTCCTGAAGGTTGAGAGGCCGTGGAGATGCCCAGAATACGGTCACAAATACTACAGGAGAGGTCGGGTGGAGAGAGAGATCTGAGATCAGCCACAGGGGGTGACAGTGGGAACCATGGGACCCAGCAAAGGAGAGCATTTTTTTTTTTTTTAGGGCTGCACCCATGGCACATGGAAGGTCCCAGGCCAGGGGTTGAATCGGAGCTGTAGCTGCCACCCTACACCACAGCCACAGCAGCCAGGGATCTGAGACGTGTCTGCAACCGACACCATAGCTCATGGCAACACCGGAACCTTAGCCCATTGAGCGAGGCCAGGGATCGAACCTATGTCCTCATGATTACTACGGGTTTCGTTACCGCT
This sequence comes from Phacochoerus africanus, assembly GCF_016906955.1. Lineage (NCBI taxonomy): Eukaryota > Metazoa > Chordata > Mammalia > Artiodactyla > Suidae > Phacochoerus > Phacochoerus africanus. The sequence continues at coordinate 9,467,855 of NC_062559.1, read as the reverse complement.
GAGCCACAACAGGAACTCTGAGGAGAGCATTCTGAAGGTTGGACCAACCAAAGACCTGCATTCAGAGGATGGAAGAAACAGAAACAAAACGGGGCAGAGCAGAAAGGATGAGTGTGGATTGAGTCCCCACCCCACGCTCTGCTCAGAGATTCGCGCACACTGTTATCCGTAAAGCATTTTCCCCATTTTACAGACGAGGAAACTGACTCAGGTTTGTCCACCAAACAACCCGGAGGCCACGTGAGAAACCCAAGATCAGGAGCTGCCACTGTGGTGCAATGCGATCAGCAGCATCTCTGAAGCACGGGGACACAGGTTCGATCCCTGGCCAGGGATCCAAGGATCCGGAGTTGCTGCAGCTGAGGCATAGGTTACAAGTGTGGCTTGGATCTGACCCTTGGCCAGGGAAATCCACATGCCATGGGGCAGCCAAAAAAGAAGAAGGAAAAAAAAAAAAACAAACCTGAGATCATTCGTTCCACATCCATCTCCAGCTCTCCCAGGCAACTGCAACACACCTGGTTCATGACCCCCGCTCATCTTCCTTGACTCTATTCTTCTGGTCCAACCCTCAGTTCTGACGCACTAAGTTCCTGCCTCCAGGCCTCCCTCTTCATGGTCTCTCCCGTCACCAGTCCATCTCTTTCCCTACCGCTCAACTGGTCGAACACACAGATCCAGTCCCCACAAAGCCTGCAAAAGCTTGCAAGGCCCTTGACGACACGGTTCTGCTAATTATAGGAGCACCTCAGGCCCCACCTGCAAGACTCCATCCCCGGCCCTGAAGACCTTCCTGTGGTTCACAGAATCCAGCCATCCTCCCACCTCTCGACACATTCCCTCTCTTCCAAGACTGCCTCCTACTGTTGTTCAAGAGCAATGCAGGCATCATATCCATCATATCCTCAGGGTGTCCTGGTCCTTCTGAGGGCCCATTTTCTGTACTCCTCACTGCCCTGGGCATCCCCCCCACACACAGCTCTTCACAGCACTCATCACACTGCAATATTCAACCCCCGCATACAAAAATGTAACCCACACGACAGTCCCTCTCACTGTATTAGCAGTAGTTTGGGGGCGGGGATTTGCTTTCACACACTGCTGTCTAGCACTCAACATTTCTGGGGAGAATTAATAAAACAATCAATTCAAATCCAAGTCTGATTCTGAGGTTCCCATTCCTTCCATTAAACTATCAAGTCAGAGAACAGAAAGAGAAACAGGATGGCATAGGGTGACAAAAAGGCAGAGGCTCTCTGTGAAAAAGCCACAGCTAACATCATACTTGTGGTGAAAGACTGGATGCTTTCCTCCTACGATTAGAAGCAAGATGAGAATAGCCGCTCTCACCGCTTCTCTGCACCATTGTACCGGATGTTCTAACCAGGGAAATTAGGCAAGAGAAAGAAATAAAAGGCATCCAAGATGAGAAAGGAAAAAGTAAAACTATCTCCATTCCCAGATGAGATCTTGTATATGAAAAATCCTAAAGAATTCACAAAAGATAATTAGAGTAGCAAACAAGTTTAGGTAGGATGGAGGATATACAATCAATATGCAAAAATCAGTTATATCCTGGAGTTCCCATTGTGGCTTAGCGGTTAATGAACCTGACTAGTATCCTTGAGGACTCGGGTTTCATTCCTGGTCTCACTCAGTGGATTAAGGTTTCAGAGTGGCTGTGAGCTGTGGTGTAGGTCAGCTATGCAGCTCAGAACCAGCATTGCTGTGGCTGTGGTGTAGGCTGGAAGCTGCAGCTCTGATCTGACCCCTAGCCTGGGAACCTCCCTATGCCGTAGGTATGGCCCTAAAAAGACAAAAAGACAAGAATAAAATAAAATAATAAAATGAATTTTTTAAAAAATCAATTATATTTCCATACACCAGCAATGAACAATGTGAAATGAAATCAAGCAAATAATTCCATCTATAATAGCACCAAAAATATTTAGGAACAGAAGTTCCTGTCATGGCTCAGCAGTTAATGAACGTGACTGGCATCCACGAGGACATGTGTTTGATCCCTGGCCTCGCTAAGTGGGTTAAGGATCCGGCGTGGCCATGAGCTGTGGTGTAGGTTGCAGATGCGGCTTGGATCCCACATTGCTGTGGCTCTGGCGTAGGCTGGCAGCTACAGCTCCAACTAGACCCCTAGCCTGGGAACCTCCACATGCCGTAGGAGCAGCCCAAGAAATGGCAAAAAGACAAATATATATATATATATATAAGACTTGTACACCGAAAACTATGAAACATCACTGAAAACTAACTAAGGAAGACTTACATAAATGGAAAGGCTTCCATATTCATGGATGGAAAGATTTAACATTATGAAGGTGGAAATACTCTCCAAACTGACCTACAGAGTCAACACAATCCCTTTCAAAATCCTAGCTACCTTTTTTTAAAAGAAATTGACAAATTCAGTGAGATCCTGCCGGGATCTATATCTAGTCACTGGGAACTATGTCTGGTCACTTATGATGGAACGTGATAATGTAAGAAAAAAGAATGTATCCATGTATGTATAACTGGGTCACCTTGCTGTCCAGTATAAAATTGACAGAACACTAAACCAACTATAATGGAAAAAACAAAAATCATTAATAAAAAAAATTAACAAACTAATTCTAAAATTCATGTGGAAATGCAGAATCACCAAATCAATAATGCAAAAGAAAAACAAAGTTGGAGGACTCACACTTTCTGATTTCAAAACTTACTACAGGAGTTGCCATCGTGGTGCAGCAGAAACGAATCTGACTAGGAACCATGAGGTTGCGGGTTCGATCCCTGGCCCCGCTCAGTGGTTAAGGATCCGGCGTTGCCGTGAGCTGTGGTGTAGGCAGGCAGCTGCAGCTCAGATTAAACCCCTAGCCTGGGAACCTCCATATGCCCACGGTGCAGCCCTAAAAAGACGAAAAAATAAACAAACACCTTACTATAGAACTATAATAATCAAGAATATGTGGTATTGGCACAAGGATAGACAGAGAGATCAATGCAGATCCCACAGATCATACAGACAACAGAGACGAATGGAACGGAATCAAGAATTCGGAAATGAACTCTTACGCTTAGTCAACTGATCTTTGACGAGGGTGTCAAGATGGTTCACTGGGGAAAGAAGAGTCTTTACAACAAATGATTCGGCAGCCAGAGATATCCACATGCACAAGAATGAACTTGGACTCTAGCAGATACCACATACAGAAATTGACTCAAAATGGATCATACAGCGAAAGCTAAAATAATAAAACTCTGGAGTTCCTGCTCTGGCACAAAGGGATCGGTGGCATCTCTGGAGTGCTGGGATGCAGGTTCGACCCCTATCCCAGCACAGTGGGCTAAGGATCCAGCTCAGATCTTATCCCTGGCCCGGGAACTCTATATGCTTTGAGGCAGTCAAAAAACAAAAAAAAAGAAATAATAATAATAAATACAATTATAAAAGTCCTAGAAGAAAACTTAGGAGTAAATCTTCATGACCTTGGACTAGGCAAAGGCAGCTATATACAAGACCAAAATCAAAAGCAAAAAAGAAGAAATAGGTAAACTGGACCTCATCAAAATTCTTAAAATTTTGGAGTTCCCTGGTGGCCTAGTGGTCAAGGATCCAGCACTGTCACTGCTGTGGCTCAGGGGCACTACTGTGGTGCAGGTTCAATCCCTGGCCCGGGAGCTTCCATATGCTCCCAAAGTGCGGCCAAAAAAAACCTTTTTTTTTTTTTTTTGTCTTCTTAGGGCCATACCTGCAACATAGGGAAGTTCCCAGGCTAGGGGTCAAATTGGAACTACAGCTGCCAGCCTAAACCACGGCCACAGCAATGCCAGATCCAAGCCAAGTCTGCCACCTACACCACAGCTCATGGCAACACCAGATCCTTAACCCACTGAACAAGGCCAGGGATCAAACCTGCGTCCTCATGGATGCCAGTCAGATTCGCTACCACTGAGACACATGGGAACTGCCCCCCAAAATGTTTTTTTCATTTGTGTTTCTAAGGATACCAGCAAGAATGTGAAAAAACAATCCACAGAATAGGCGAAAAATATTTTAAATCATGTAACTGATAAGGGACTTGTATCCAGAATATATAAAGAATTCTTACAACAATAAAAAACAAACAAAACCCCCAAATACCCCAAGTTTTAATTGGCCAAGGAGACTTTTCTCCAGGAAGATATACAAATGGCCAATACGCACAAGAAAAGAAACTCAATATGATTAGTCATTAGTGAACTGCAAATCAAAACCACAATAAGACACCACTTCAAATCTACTGGGATAACTGAATTTTTAAAAGACATTAACAAGTGCCACTGGGGACACGGAGAAATTAGAACTGCTGCAGTTTGCTGTCAGGACTATAAAATGGTGCAGGCACTTTAGAAAATAGTTTGGCAGTTCTATATGTTAAATGAAGTTACCATATGACCCAGCAATTCCACGCCCAGGTATATACCCGAGAGACCAGAAAATATATATCCATACAAAAACGAGGACAAAAATGCACCTACCAGCACATTCATAACAGCCAAAGAGTAGGAAGAGCCCAAATGTCCATCAACTGATGAATGAATGCACAAAATGTGGCATAGGCATAAAATTCAGTCATAAAAAGAAAGGAAGTACTGATACCTGCCACAGCACGCAGGAGCCTTTGTCTCAGCTGTACCTGTGGGATTTTAATTGATGGAGGTGAGTGCATGGCAAGGAGAGGGCAATGCCATTGAGAGAAGCTGAGTATTACTCACGTTCCTGAAAGGAGGGCACACCATGTGCACGGGGCCACGGGGGGAAGCTCCAGTTCGGGCCAGGAGGCAGGCATCTGGGGCAGCCAGAGCCTTTATTGTGTTTTCTGCTGGAACGGCAAGGCGGGACAGGGTCAACAGTTTAGGATTGCTTAGTCTGAGTAATTCTGGCCGGCTTTGGGGAGGGTCATCCTTAGTGGTCTGGTAGCAGGCCCTCAGTTAACTTAGGGCCAGGGAAATACTGGCTTGGCGTGTGAAAGTTTGATAAAGGGTATGGATGGTTTGGGGCGTGAACCCTGGACTGGGTCGTTGGCATATGAAAAGTGGGCTGCAGGGCGAGCCTATGGCTATCTCAAAGAGCTGGCTAGTCCTGGGAGAGGCGGGCTCTGCCCAGTCAGCAAGGCCACAAATGCCAGAGCATCAAGAATACAGAAAATAAGGAGTTCCCGTCGTGGTGCAGCGGAAACAAATCCGATTAGGAACCATGAGGTTACCGGTTCGATCCCTGGCCTCATTCGGTGGGTTAAGGATCTGGTGTTGCTGTGGCTGTGGTGTAGGCTGGCAGCTGTAGCTCCAGTTTGACCCCTAGCCTGGCCTGGGAGCCTCCATATGTTGAGGGTGTGGCCCTAAAAAGAAAAAAAAAAAAATACAGAAAATAAGAGAATGCAATGAATATAGGTGGCCTTCTGATAGATGGACGCCAAGTAGACAAACACATTGAAAACATTATGCCACGAAGCCAACCACAAAAGACTGAATAACCCGTCTCTATGAAATGTCCAGAACAGGCAAATCCATAGGCACAGAATGTAAATCGCTAGTTGCCAGGAGCTGAGGCGAGGAATGCAGAGTGGCTGCTGAGAGGTGCTGGGTCTTCCTGGGCGGGGGGTGACGACAATGTTCTAAAATTAGTGATAGAGGCAGAGCTCTGTGAACATCCCTAAAATCCACTGCACAGGTTTTTTTTTTCATTTTTTCTTTTTAGAGCCACATCTGTGGCATATGGAAGTTCCCAGGCTAGGGGCTGAATCAGAGCTGCAGCTGCTGGCCTACACCACAGCCACAGCGGTATAGGATCGGAGCCGAAGCACGTCTGTGACATCAGATCCTTAACATACTCAGCAAGGCCAGGGATCAAACCTGCATCCTCATGGATACTAGTCAGGTCTCAATCCGCTGGGCCACAATGGGAACTCCCACTGTACATTTTAAATGGGTGACTTGTATATGTGTAAATTATATCTCAATAAAGCTTTTAATTATGTATTTATTTATTTACTTTGCATTTTAGGGCCGCACCTAAGGCATATGCAAGTTCCCAGGCTAGGGGTCAAATCAGAGCTGTAGCCGCTGGCCTACACCACAGCCACAGCAATGCAGGATCCAAGCTACGTCTGCAACCCACACCACAGCTCAGGACAATGCCAGATCCCTAACCAACTGAGCGAGGCCAGGGATCGAACCCGAATCCTCATTGATCCTAGTTTTTTACTTTAATTCAGGAAGTTCCCGTGTGGAGTGGTGGGTTAATGATCTGGCGTTGCCACAGCTGTGGTGCAGGTTGCAAGTTCGATCCCTGGCCTGGGAACTTCCATATGCCACATGTGCAGCAAAAAAAAAAAAAAAAAAAAAAAGGAAGCGCGATGTTCAGATGTTCAGAACTTTCCCAAACGAGACATCTGTGGAGGGGAGGTGTCACTCCTACTTACCCTCAAGGTCTCTGGTCTCCCAGATTTTCTAGCTAGAGATGACGATTCATACAAGATCTCAACACTGACGCAGGAAACAAGACCCTTTTGATACCTGCGCAGGAGAATAACACAAAAATACTGAGTAACGAGATTATTCTAAGAGCTGAGCATGGAGCAAGCTGGAGCAGGGCTGACTAGACGGGGGAACGCCAAAAATAAGGCCTTTTGAGAGAGGAAAGTGGCTTAGAAAACATTGTGAAAGATGAGTGAGAAAAGTAAGCGAGAAAGAACAGAAGCAATCAGGGAAGCCTGGAGCCTGAAGAAAGGAGAGAGGAAAAGACGTGTCAAGAAGCATCCTTGGGAGTTCCCGTCATGGCTTGGTAGTAATGAACCTGACGAGTATCCATGAGGACGCAGGTTCAGTCCCTGGCCTCACTCAGTGGGTTAAGGAGCCGGCATTGCTGTGAGCTGTAGTGCAGATCCCCGACACAGCTTGGATCCCACGTGGCTGTGGTGGCTGTGGCGGCTGTGGCTGTGGCGTAGGACAGAAGCTGCCCGCTCGGATTCGACCCCTAGCTGGGAACTTCCATGTGCAGTGGGTGTGGGCCTAAAAAAAAAGACAAAAATAAATATCTTTAAGGCTGTGAGTCTGGGGAGGATGAGGTTGCCACTGACGGTTAAAGACAAAGCACAAAATGTGAGAATTAGGACACAGTGGAGACTCCCAGGCCAGTAATCAGAAAGAACCACTTAATGAATAAGGATCAAAATGTGTGCTGATGCCTAAGGTTACTCAGAAATGTTGCAAGCAGTGTATCAAAGAAAGACCACCAGGAAAGCTATGTGGGAAGTGGGTTTGCAGGGACTGGTGAGAAAATGAAATCTATTCCGCTGGGCTGCCAGCAGGGCATCGTGGTGATTGCCAGGCAATTGAAGATTGGAAAATGAGTAACAAATTGGGGCTAGAGAGAAAAATTTAGTAGACATCGGGATGTTTTAGAAACATATGAAAAAATGAACTTTGTAAAAGCAGAACTGGAGGAGTTCCCTGGTGGCTTAGTGCGTTAAGGATCCTGCGTTGTCATTGCTATGGCTCAGGTTCAATCCCTGGCTCTGTAACTTTCACATGCCATGGGTGTGGCCCAAAAATGAAAAAGAAAAAAAGAAGTAATGGAACTAGAACAGAGGAAATGAAACCTTCACTAAGTTCTACCTCCCACTTACCAGGACTTTATGAGAGGATTGTTCAAAATGATGAGAAGGTAGTTCTGACTTTCTTTCTTTTTTTTCCTTCTAGGTAAGAGCATCTTACAACAGTCCTGACTTCCTAGAGCTTCACAGATGGGAGATGACAAAGCTAAAAATAGAGTATGAACCAGAGTGTCTGGAACACAGAAGATGCTGCCTAGAGAGTTTTCTTAGAATTGAGGATTAGGAGGAAAAGGAGACGTCAGAATGGAGAGAAAAGTAGAATTCAAAGAGTAAGAAAGCAGTTAACAGCATCAAAAGTCAAGAATGGAGCCTGCCAGCTTTAATGAGAAAGCAATGGCTGGGAGTTCCCATCATGGCTCAGTGATAATGAGCCTGACTAGTATCCATGAGGACACGGGTTCGATCCCTGGCCTCACTCAGTGGGTTAAGGATCCAGCGTTGCCGTGAGCTGTGGTGTAGGTCACAGACAAGGCTCAGATATGGCATTGCTGTGGCTGTGGCATAGGCTGGCAGCTGCAGCTCTGATTCAACCCCTAGCTGGGAACTCCCATATGCTATGGATAGGGCCCTAAAAAGCAAGAAAGGAAGGAAGCAAGCAACCAATGCCTGGGGGAATAAGAGGAGTTCCTATTGGGGCGCAGCGGAAACGAACACGACTAGGAACCATGAGGTTGCGGGTTCGATCCCTGGCCTCGCTCAATGGGTTAAGAATCTGGCATTGCCATGAGCTGTGGTGTAGGTCACAGACACGGCTCGGATCCTTCATTGCTGTGGCTGTGGTGTAGGCTGGCAGCTGTACCTCTGATTCATTCCCTAGCCTGGAAACCTTAACATGTCACAGGGGCGGCCCTAAAAAAAAAAAAAAAAAAAAAAGGCAAAAAAAGTTAAAAATAAGAGTAAAAATTTAAGATAAGAAGCATAAAAAGCTGAAAATATTTAAAAAGCTAAAAAAAATAAAAAATAAAAGTAAAATTTAAGAAGCATAAAGAGCTGAAAGGGAAGGATGGATGTTGTCTGCAAATACATCAAGCAACAACAGCTGTCTGTGTTGCTCTGGAAGGAAGATTCAGGATCAGTGGCAGCAAGTGCAAGCTCGTCACCCAGGAGGACACATTTGGTAACACTTAGAGCCTCGCCAGGAGAGCACGGCCAGGTGTGCGGGCGTGGGCGCATGCGTGGGCGCGTGCGTGGGTAGACCATACGTTTGCAGACTTGATTACCATCCACTGGAGAAGGGATGGCTGAGGCTCGAAACCGAGAAGCCTGGAGAGAGAGCTGAAAGACCAGAGGGGGCAAAACGGTGGAGAGAAGCTAAAGGAGTGGAATTTATTTATTTTGGTCTTTTTGTCCTTTTAGGGCTGCACCCACGGTGTATGGAGGTTCCCCGGCTAGGGGTCTAATCAGAGCTGTAGCCATTGGCCTACGCCATAGCTCACGGCAATGCCAGATCCTTAACCCAGTGAGCGAGACCAGGGATCGAACCCAAAACCTCACAGATCCTAGTCGGATTCATTTCCACTGCGCCACGACAGGAACTCCCAAAAGGAGTGGAATTTAGAGTGAAGTGAAGGCATCGATTCCCATGCAAAGCAGAGAACGGCCCAGTGGACAAACTCCAGATAATCGTCATCTCTCAGTAAAACAGGTGGGGCCATCACCAGTGGTGACAGCAGCTGGGCAGCGGGGAGGGAGGAGGACGAGAACTTCCAAGGGAAAAACTGGCCAGGAGGTTTCAAGACCAACGGATCTAAAGGAACAACGAACCACAGCTGATGTGGAAGTCGCTGCGGCTGACAAGTGCAGCAGGCAGGGTCCCTGGAACTTTGTCTCCCCCTGCTGAGTCAGGCGCTCTGAGCAGCTAGGATGATGAAAGGGGCCCCACAGGAAAGAACTTGTTTCTTTGAGGGGGGCGAGGGGGTTGGGGGGAGGAGGAGGAAAACATAAACGATATAAAAATTGCCTTAGGAGCTCCCATTGCGGCTCAGCAGAAACGAATCTGACTAGCATCCATGAAGATGCAGGTTCAAGCCCTGACCTAGCTCAGTGGGTTAAGGATCCAGCGTTGCCATGAGCTGGGGTGTAGGTGACAGACGTTGCTCTGATCTGGCGTTGCTGTGGCTGTGGTGGTGCAGGCCGGCAGCTGCAGCTCCGATTCAAACCCTAGCCTGGGAACCTCCATGCACCACGGGGGCAGTCCTAAAATGACAAAATAAATAAATAAATAAATAAATAAATAAATAAATAAAAATTAAAATCGCCTTATAAGATAGATCCTGCAGCACTCAATGAGCTGCTGCGCCAAAGCCAAAGAGCAGCCGGATGTGAGACTGCTCACAGTCTCACAGGGGACAGCACCAGGCCACTCTCGCTAGTCTTTCGTCTGAAAGGCTCGTCTCTTGAGCGACCCACCCCTTTATCCAGGGACTGCTCTGACAGCCTCGGAGGGACTGCAGAGACCAGGAGTGGGGGCTTTGGTCTCTCTTAGGGAACTTACAACCAGGCGGGACACAGGCTTGTTGTGAATTTCAAACTTTCTCTTAAACGGGAGTGTCTGCTGTGGCTCAGCGGGTTCAGAACCCGACTAGTATCCATGAAGATCTGGGTTTGATCCCTGAGCCCACTCAATGGATTAAAGGATCCGGCCACGAGCTGCAGGATAGGTCATAGATGTGGCTTGGATCCCCAGATGCTGTGGCTGTGGTGTAGGCCGGCAGCTGTAGCTCTGATTTGACCCCTAGCCTGGGAACCTCCATATGTGATGGGTGCAGCCCTAAAAAGAAAGAAAAAAAAAAATGTTTTGTTAAACAGCTTATCTTCCCTCCAGAGGCCTGTTCACAGAATCACCTTTACGAGAACCCCTTGGTCTTGCAAACAAGGATGAAACCTACCTCAGGACCATAGGGGCATCTGGGAAAGGGTCTCTGTGCTGCCTCTGCTTTAGTCCCTCGCTGCTCCTGCTTCTCCCAGACCCACCCTCCTGGCTCCAGAACCATCTCTATTTTATAAGCCCCTTCACCTCGTCATTCCCTGCCGCAAAGGCAAGTTATGTATGTTATTCCTATGTTTCAATGGAAATCGACGGCCATAGTTAGGTTCCTGAAACTTTCAATGGTAATCCTAGGAAAACAAACAAAATGCTAAATAAATAAGTAAATGCACACATACACACACAGTCTAGGACTGCGGTGTTCTGATGTCACTCTTCAGGGCATGGGAATAACTATTAAGCAAGGTGAGGGCCTTTGAAGTTCTGAGATGAAAGGCTTTACCTAAATATAATGATCCCATTACAACCCACAGCAACATTCCCAGCCAACAGGCCTTTTTATCAGTATTTCACTGAGGATGAAGTTATGGCGACTTCCTTGCAATAAAGGGGATTTAACACGGTTTCAAATGATTTTGTTACTTTATGTTTTTTTGCTTTTTAGGGCTGCACTGGCAGCATATGGAGGTTCCCAAGCTAGGGGTCAAATCGGAGCTGTAGCCACTGGCCTATGCCACAGCCACAGCAATGCGGGATCTGAGCTGCGTCTGTGACCTACACCACAGCTCACAGCAATGCCAGATCCTTAACCCACTGAGCAAGGCCAGGGATCGAACCTGCATCCTCATGTATGAGTCAGGACAGGAAGTCTGATTTTGCTACTTGTGATGTCATTTCTGAAAGGGCAAAAAGGAAAAATAAGCGATTTCTTTAACCAGAGGGCAAGAACAGGCAATAAAAATCTGACTAGTGGCATTTTAGATGCAAGACGGTCACTCAAAGTTGATTAAACCTTCATTAGAAAGAAGGCTGAGAGCAGGGATATTGGTCAAGAGGAAAGGCGCAGAGCTGGCTCAGGCTGGCACGTGACACCATCACCTCCACTGACCCTCAGGGCCCGGAGGAGGGACAACGTCCCAGTGCAAGAGCCATCAGGGGGCAGATCCTCCCGAGCCTCGGACAGAAGCACCGGGATGGAGGGAAGAGGTGTTCTTTGAAGAGGCAAACCTGGAGCAGTGGGCCTGCAGAGTGGGCTCCGAGGGGCTCCGAGGGGGGCTCGGTCCAGCGGCAGGTGCAAGGCTGGAGGCGCTTTTAAGACAGAGCTTTGCAGCACCTGGGGCTTGCTCACCCGCAGGACTCTGATGCTCAGAAGATGGGGGCGCTTGTACAACTTCTACCTTGGAAGGAAGCCTAGGATAAGACTGAAGTCCAATGAGAAGAGGCGTGGCATGACGAAAGCAAACACAGTCAGAAGACCCGGGTTTTGATTTAACCCTGCTGTCCTTTACTTGATCGGCGACCCTGGACAACCTACTGAGCGTCTGAGCCTCAGTTCTCAAATGTGAGAACCAGAGCCATGGGTCCTCTGACCCCTCACATGCGATGGGGATGAAAGAGGGTAGTGGGGGAGTTCCCGTCGTGGCACAGTGGTTAACGAATCCGACTAGGAACCATGGGGTTGCGGGTTCGGTCCCTGCCCTTGCTCAGTGGGTTAACGATCCGGCGTTGCCGTGAGCTGTGGTGTAGGTTGCAGACGCGGCTCGGATCCTACGTTGCTGTGGCTCTGGCGTAGGCTGGCGGCCACAGCTCCGATTCGACCCCTAGCCTGGGAACCTCCATATGCCGCAGGAGCGGCCCAAGAAATGGCAAAAAAAAAAAAAAGAGGGTAGTGGGAGTTCCTGCTGTGGCTCACTGGCTTAAGAACCCAACTAGTATCCATGAGAATATGGGTTCAATCCGCAGTCTCGTCAGTGAGTTAAGGATCCAGCGTTGCCGTGAGCTGTGATGTAGGTCACAGATGTGGCTCAGATCCTGCACTGCTGTGGCTGTGGTGTAGGCTGGCAACTACAGCTCTGCTTTGACCCCTAGCCTGGGAACCTCCATATGCCACAGAAAGAGCCCTAAGAAGAAGGAGGAAAAAAAAAAAAAAAACAGGTAAGACAGAGGCAGCTAAGCACCAAACAAATAATATTACTATTGGTACAAAAAATAAATACATAAATAAAAAAGATGAGACAGTGGAGGGCTAGTGAGGCTGGCTGGGAAATGGTTTCCTGAACTAGATGGTGCTTGGCCAAGCCTTGAAGGAAAATTAAGATTCGGAAAGCAGAGAGTTAAAAAGGGTATTGCAGACAAGAAGTGTGAATCAACACAGGAAGACAGGAAGATAAGCTCTACAACATGAATATACTTAACATTCTGGAGTTCCCGCTGTGGTGCAGTGGGTTAGGGATCCAGTGTTGTCTCTGCATCGGCTCAGGTCTATGCTGAGGCACGGGTTCGACCAGGGAACTTCCACAGGCCTGCACAGGTGAGGCCAAAAAAACAAAGAAAAAAGAAATACTTAACACTATGTAATCATACACTTAAAATGGTTAGATGGTACATTTTATGTTATGTGTATTTTATCTCAATTAAACATTTTCTTTTTTTGTGTTTTGTCTTTTTAGGGCCGCACCTGCGGCATATGGAGGTTTGGAGGCTAGGAGTTGAATCAGAGCTGTAGCCACCGGCCTATATCAGAGCCACAGCAACGTCAAATCCAAGCCACGTCTGTGACCTACACCACAGCTCACGGCAATGCCAGATCCTTAACCCACTGAGCAAGGCCAGGGATAGAACCCACAACTTCATGGTTCCTAGTCGGATTTGTTTCTGCTGCGCCACAATGGGAACTCCTCAATTAGGCTTTTTTTTTTTTTAATTTAAAAAACAAACAAAAATCCTGGAGTGCCCGTCGTGGCACAGTGGTTAACGAATCCGACGAGGAACCGTGAGGTTGAGGGTTCTATCCCTGGCCTTGCTCAGTGGGTTAACGATCCGGCGTTGCCATGAGCTGTGGTGTAGGTTGCAGACGCGGCTCGGATCCCATGTTGCTGTGGCTCTGATGTAGGCCGGAGACTACAGCTCCAATTCGACCCCTAGCCTGGGAACCTCCATATGCCGCGGGAGCGGCCCAAGAAATAGCAAAAAGACCAAAAAAAAAAAAAAAAATCCTGATTCTTCCAAAAAAAAAAGAAGACAAAAAGATATGACTGCCCCTGGCTGTTTGTAGCAAGTCATCAGCTGACCAGTCTGATTTTGAAGAAGGTCTGTGTAGAGAGACAGTGGAAGATCCAGTAAAGAAACAGACTGAACATTCCCATCATGGCTCAGCAGTTAACGAATCTGACTAGTATCCATGAGGACGTGGGTTCAATCCCTGGCCTTGCTCTGTGAGTTAGGGATCCAGCATTAGTGTAGGTTGGTATAGGTTCAGATCCCACACTCAGATCCCATATTGCCATGGCTGTGGCATAGGCCTCCGGCTACAGCTCCAAACCCTGGCCTAGGAACCTCCATATGCCTCAGGCTTGGCCCTAAAATGATGAAAGACAGACGGAAAAAGAAAGAAAGACAGAGAAAGACAGACAGAAAGACAGAAAAAGACAGAAAGACAGAAAGAAAGACAGAAAGAAAGACAGAAAGAAAGACAGAAAGAAAGACAGAAAGAAAGAAAGAAAGAAAGAAAGAAAGAAAGAAAGAAAGAAAGAAAGAAAGAAAGACAGACAGACAGACAGACAGACAGACAGAAAGACAGAAAGAAACTCGACTGAAGCTGGATTGTAGGAAATCTCAAGCCAATCAGGGGCACTTAAGTCTCTCAACCAAGGTTTCTAACTTTGTGGCCCAAAGGACGGGCTTCAAGTTTGGGCCTCTGAATACCCTGTAGTTAATCTTGAAAGTTTGTTCTCATGTACATTTTGATCTAGGGAGAGGATAAATAGCTTTCAGGTTCTCAAAAAGGTTTTTGACTTGGAAAACTTGAGACGTTCCCATCATGGTTCAGTGGAAACGAATGTGACGAGTATCCATGTAGACGCAGGTTCGATCCCTGGCCTCGCTCAGTAGGTTAAGGATCCGGCGTTGCCATGAGCTGTGGTGTAGGTTGCAGATGCGGCTCAGATCCCGCGTGGCTGTGGCTGTGGTGTAGGCTGGTGGTTCTAGCTCCGATTCGACCCCTAGCCTGGGAACCTCCACATGCCCTTAAAAAAATAGAAAAGAAAACTTGAAAATCACACATGTAGGCTAATCGGCACAGGAGTCTGTGTGGGGAAGGGATGGGAGTTGAGGTTATGTAAGTTGATCTCGTTTCCCTTGAGGCTGCTGTTAACTAAACACCAGACAGTATTATATAAACTGATACCACAGCTCTCTTTAGTACCTAATAGAGCTATTGTTAGATTATAAGAACAGCTCATCTGGGAAGGCTGGTGACACCTATTGTAGAAAGGAAACTAAGAAAGGGTGAGCAAAAAGGAGAACCCAGTAAAAGAGAGGAGGTAAGAAGATTCGAGACATTTAAATGTCACAGAAGCTGACATTTGGCATCAAAGATAAGAGTAGGATTAAGAAAAAATGAGGGGAGTTCCCGTTGTGGTTCAGCAGGTTAAGAACCTGACTAGTATCCATGAGAATGTGGGTTCAATCCCTGGCCTCGCTCAGTGGGTGAAGGGTCTGGCGTTGCAGTGAGCTGTGGTGTAGGTCTCAGATGGAGGCCTGGATTTGGCGTTGCCGTGGTTGTGGTGTAGGCCTCAGCTGTAGCTCCAATTTGACCCCTCGCCTGGGAACTTCCATATGCTGCAGAAGCGGCCCTAAAAAGGAAGAAAAAAAAGATGAGGAGTTCCCTGGTGGCCTAGAAGATTAAGGATGCGGTGTTGTCACTGCTATAGCATGGGCTCAGTCCCTGGCCCAGGAACTTCTGCATTCTTTGGGCCTGCCCGGGGAGTGGGGGGCTGGGGGAGGGGGATAAGGAATGAGAAGAAAAGATCTCTAATTTCTATGACCACCTTCAACTGCAGGTTCCGTAGAGTGATGCAAAACAGGTCAGAAGTTAAGCCAGCCAAACGAGTCACCTGGCGAGCAAAGGGAGGTGCTAGAATTATGATATCAGAACATCAAAAGCATCAACCAGGATGAACAGATAGGCAGTTGGAGTCCTAGCTGAGGAGGAGGTTAGTAGCACGTCCAAGATTTGGTTGTGAAAAGAAAAATAGGACCCACGTCAGAAGGAGGGGGTGAAAATGTCCTATATCCTCCACCCCAGTGAATGTCAAGATGCACAGAGGGGGCCCTCAGACATCTCTTGTGTGACGGCTGACTGTGGGCCCCCAGGAAGCAGCACAGAATAGAGCAAGCAAGGAGTTCCGCTTGCAATGGAAATGAATCCAACTAGGAACCAGGAGGTTGTAGGTTCGAT
This sequence comes from Phacochoerus africanus, assembly GCF_016906955.1. NCBI lineage: Eukaryota > Metazoa > Chordata > Mammalia > Artiodactyla > Suidae > Phacochoerus > Phacochoerus africanus. The sequence goes on along the minus strand of NC_062559.1, from coordinate 9,451,972 downwards.
CCCTGGCCTCGCTCAGTGGGTTAAGGATCTGGCATTGCCATGAGCTGTGGTGTAGGTCACAAACGCAGATCTGACTTGCTGTGGCTGTGGTGTAGGCCGGTGGCTGCAGTTCCGATTCGACCCCTAGCCTGAGAACCTCCGTATGCCTTGAGTGTGGCCCCAAAAAGCCAAAAAAAAAAAAAAAAAAGAATAGAGCAAGCAGGAGTAGAGAGTGACCCTTCCCTAAGAAACTATATGGAAGGAGGACAGAAAACATGAGTGGTGAGAAAAGGCAGGCTGGAGCTCTGTATTCCAGCCCAGCAAGGATCAGATGGAGCTGCCGGAGGAGCGCTTTTCCACATTAGCCTTCACCAAGGCCTTTTCTTCGAGACAAGATTAAGAAATGAAGTTAACCCTTAGGAGTTTGGAGTTTTTTTTGGCCTTTTTAGGGCCCACCCGCGGCATGTGAAGGTTCCCAGGCTAGGGGTTGAATCAGAGCTGCAGCTGCCAGTCTACACCACAGTCCCAGCAATGCCAGATTTGAGCGCAGTCTGTGACCTGCACAACAGCTCACAGCAATGCCAGATCCTTAACCCACTGAGCAAGGCTAAGGATCAACGCTGTATCCTCATGGATGCTCGTCGGGTCCACTAATCACTGAGCCACACGACAGGAACGCCAAGCCTTAGGAGTTCTTTAAAGCTAATTTGCAAGGAGACAGTCAGAACCAGGACAATAGGAAATGTATTTTATTTACAATTTCATTTCAGGTCCAGCATGGGGGCTACAGAGAGGTCAGAGGAATACTCTGCCCAGCTAAGTTTAAACTGGACAAGAAAACAATAGCTGGAGTCAGGATATGAAGATGTGACCGTACTGATGACATGGTGGGGACGGAAACTCTCTCAGCCAAATGTCAGCAATAGGCTCAGTCATTAAAATGCGATTCGTTTTGATGATTCTTAAATTACAAGAGGGCAACTCATCCAAACTTAGCACCATCTTCCACAAGGGGAAAGGAAGGCCTTCACAGAATGTCACAGAAAAGGGGCCCTCTCAGCACCTGGAGGGGAAGATCTGCAAAATCTGGTGACACCGCAGGGTCAGTGAAGGGTCACCGGGCGACGCTCAGTAGCGGGAAACCATAAGACGTGAATCATGTTCCACAACGCGGAGCTCAGGGTATACATAAAATAACCAGATGGACAGGCATGTATTATAAAAGTCAGTTTATTTTCCTTTTCTGTGTTTCATATTTTCCCTTTTTGTCTGTAATCAACTGATTGGAAATCTGCTTGATTCAGTAATGAGTTCATAAACACACCGTGTTTCAGGGTATAAACCAAGAGGTTGAAAAATATTCCTGAACCCTTTGCAAATTAGGCAGTCCTCAGGATTGCACATTTTTCGCCTGTTCACTTATATAATTTAACATATATTTACAGAATGACCTTAAAATAATTAGTACAGAATTCACAGCCTTGAAGACATACATTCCACAAACTTCTAAAGAACAGACACCTAGATACCCTCTAGCCCTAGCAATCCATTTGTGGGATGTGGTACCGCATCCTTAATGCCTGAAGGGCCAAAAGGTCTTTCCTTTTTCTCTACTCCTACTCTTCTGCTGAAGTAACTCAAGGAACCCGGTTGGGACAGAGACCGATCCTCTGAAAACAGGGCTAAGCCGAGGCGCTGTCCAAGCACTGGCTCCTGAAGTTCCCCGAGAACAAATGGGAGGTGAGTACTTGGGTGGTCAATTCTGCACTGGCATGTTCCCAGTGATGCACCTTATGGTCCTTGAAAGGAAGACTAAATACTTGCAGGCGTCCAAGATAATTCTCAACGAAGGCGGAGGAGAACAAGTTGACAATCGTGTCAAGATATTTCTGTTTCTGGAGCTGAATGGCTTCAGAACAGATACAGAGGGACTGGGCCAATCCACATGTAGTGTGATTTTTCCCACTGCAGTTCACAGAGGGAGTCTCTGTCCAAGGCAGGCTTATGCTGGATCCAGCTGCACTATTTGATCAGGATCTGATGCTTCAAAGATGAGCCACGCTCTGCAAACTCATTACCGAAGCAAAATGCAATGATGCTCTCTAATCACGGAGCACGTCCTTGATATAAACTGTGCAAGACTGCCTCGTGGTCCCTCAGCTCTCCAGGCTGGAGAACAAGGATCCAGGTCCAGCACAGCATTTAAGGTTAAAGGGATAAACCTCCACAGGCCAACAAAGACCTGGCAGATTCATTTCATAGGCCATTCAGTACGTTCATGAAACACCACCACAAATCATTATCAATAGTTCCTGTAGTGTAGAAAAACAGCCCAGCCTTCCTGCTGGTTAGCATCTCAGGGGGCTGATACTGTTGAAAGAGGCTTGACAATCTGAGGTTATGTTGGAGCTCTTAAGACAACCCCAAAAGAGGGTGAATGAAAAGAAATAATAGTTTCGGATGTGTTTCCTACTATTCTCGTTCTTTTGTGGGCACCGGTCACTCTCTCAATAAGCGAGCTGGTCGTCTTCGCATGAGAGAGCATATTTCCCTCACTATTAATGGTGAAATAAATAGAATTGTACAACTTGTCTGTGAAGAGAAAGAAGGATTAACTATGCAGTGACAATTTAATTAATTCTGTTAGAGCATCATGTTTTGAACAGAATAATGCATTTGGACAATTAACATCCATTTTGACGTTGTATAAGGATAACTCAGTCTTTAATGAATTAGACAATGATTGTGAAAATTAGTTATTATTACAAAATACTTTACAGTCTCTAACAAAGAACTAAGGTACACAAATAATTCGCCAGAGGCAGAGCAGAAAACGGATAGGAACTTGGATTTAAAACAGTGTTTCTGGAGTTCCCGTCGTGGCGCAGTGGTTAACGAATCCGACTAGGAACCATGAGGGAGCGGGTTCGGTCCCTGCCCTTGCTCAGTGGGTTAAGGATCCAGCGTTGCCGTGAGCTGTGGTGTAGGTCACAGACGCGGCTCGGATCCTGCATTGCTGTGGCTCTGGCGTAGGCTGGCAGCTACAGCTCCAATTCGACCCCTAGCCTGAGAACCTCCATATGCCATGGGAGCGGCCCAAGAAATGGCAAAAAGACCAAAAAAAAAACAAAAAACAGTGTTTCTTCTGATAGATTTCAGTTTTCTATTACAATTTCCACTACGATCATACCAGCAGGATCCTCAGGAGACATCTTCCTCTACGTAGCATGGATGCCAGAAGCCGAACACAGAGTTAGAGGGCCCAGGCTTTAGAAGCCAGAAGGCGGTTAGGCAGAAGAAAGCATCCTTTGTGACTGCAGAGACCATAAGCCCTAAGTCAGCTCCAGGGAATTCTAGGTGCTGAGCTAACCCAAGGCTCCTTGGACAAGGCTGAAGGACAGCGTCTGGACTCAGGGTAGGGGTAGGGGTAGGGGTAGGGGTAGGGATGGAGATTGCCTCCAACTAGGATGCCCTAGAATTAGGCACAGGATACTGAATGCATTCCTGGAGGACGAAGCCCTCACCAGACTCTCAAGTAGATCTGTCTTGAGCACTGGCTCCATAATGTGATAAGAGGATGTCAGATGCTTATTCAACAGACAGCAATGGTTTAAAAGCACAAGGCCGTATTCTGTATCGGCTGTTTCCCGGAAAGTACAGAGCTCCAGCCAAGAACGTCTAAGACACAACAGAAAGTTTCTCAAGAGACTTACGGTTCGTTTTACATCTCATACAGCACATCTTGTTAATTATACCAATGCTTCTTTTTTAACCCTATGTGGCCTGGAGTTCACTGTGATTTCCTTCAGAATTCCCAAATTTTATGTGTGTGTGTGTGTGTATTTACATATATTTTTAGGCGTATATTTATACACACACACACACACTTTTTTTTTTTTTGGTCGTTTTAGGGCCGAACCCGCAACATATGGAGGTTCCAAGGCTAGAGGTGGAATCAGAGGGATAGCTGCTGGCCTACGCCACAGCCATGGCAACTCGGGATCTGAGATGCATCTGCAACCTGCACCACAGCTCAAGGCAATGCCAGATCCTTAATCCACTGAGCCAGGCCAGGGATCGGACCTGTGTCCTCATGTATGCTAGCTAAGATTTGTTTCTGCTGAGCCATGACAGGAACTCGCACAAATTATGTCTAGCAGAGTGTGCCCTGGAATAGTACCCTGATTAATGGTTGGGAATCTAAGTTTCTTATCATTTTTTCTGAAATTATAAATGATAATACTCTTTAGACTCAAGCCAAGGACAAACTAACAGGTCTTTTTACCTTTAAAAAAAAAAAAAAAAAAGATGTATCTCTTTTTTTTGGCCGTGCCCACGACGTGCGGAAGTTTCCAGGCCAGGAATCAAACCTGTGCCATAGCCGCGACTCAAGCCACTGCAGTGACAACACCAGATCCTTCACCTGCTGTTGCCACAAGAGAACTCCAAGAATGTGCCTTTTAGAATGACAAAATTTTACTTTTCACAAAAGAATCTTTAAAAACAGTCAGCAATTTTGCTGGTTTAAGAAGTGATTTAACTACAAAAAGAAATGATCTATTGATATGTGCAACAACAGGTATATATCTATTTGAATCTCAAAATAATTACGCCGACTGGAAAGAAACAGGTAAAAATAGGTAGGGTTCGATTCCATTTATACTAAACTCAAGAAAATACCAACTATAGCAACAGAAAATGGATCAGCATTTATTTAGCTGCAGAGCAGCAGTGGTGTGGTAGAGGGAGGCGGGAGACAAGGATGAAACAGTGCCCTGAGGACACTTTTGGGAGGGAGGGATCCGTTTACTGTCCTGATCATGACGAGGTTTCCCAGAAGTGTATGCATATAGGTTAAACCTCGCCGAATTTTACACGGTAAATATGTGCAATTTAAGTCAATTAGTCCTCAACAAAAAAGGACTATTTTGTATGTAAAAAGAAATAGATGATTTAAGTAAATGCTTTGAACGAATTTAATTTTAAAATGACTAGGTTAAAAAAAAAAAAAGCACACACTTACCATAAGAATGAAGAAGTAGAACACCCACATCCATCCCAGGTTGTCCTGGATCAAAGAGACTAAATACTAAGAAGGAGAAAAAGAAATCACAACATAACCCTTTACAAACTAATAACATGAAGTAGCTAAAGCGTAGATTAAACGGGGCTCTTCTAGAAAAGAAGAAGGGAGTTAGGATTTGTATGTTTCGCAGCTTATGGAGCTTTTTCAAATACAGGCTCCTATTCAAGCTTTGTGGACGACCTTCGTTTGGTAAGCTGGTGGAGTCCAAATACGAACACTGCACAGCAAAAGGCATATGCCCAGAAGGTTTACTCTTACTCACTTTGCTTTTAAGAGGAAAATGAATAGCCTGAGCCACTTCAATTTTAATCATTCCTTCTTCCAATAAAGGTACTCTCGGAGTTCCCGCTGTGGCTCCATGAAGACGCAGGTCTGATCCCTGGCCTCGTTCAGTGGATTAAGGATCCCAAGTTGCTATAGCTGTGGTGTAGGCCAGCAGCTACAGCTCTGATTCAACCCCTCGCCTGGGAACTTCCATATGCTGCAGGTGCAGCCCTAAAAGGGCAAAAAATAAAATAAAAAAATAAAGCATACCATTCATTTTCCAATTACGCTGTTTGCGCATAGGATTACTGTTCGACTTTGACACTCTACAGCAAACTCTTTTCCTTCATTTTCAATTACCAAAAAGTATCCAATAGCTTTTACCCCATTTTCTTTTTTTTTAATTACGGTAAAATACGTATAACACAAAACTTGCCATTTAAACCACCTTTCAGTGTGTAACTCAGCATCATCAAATACATTCGCGATATTACACAACTATCACCACTACCAATTTTCAAACAGAAACTCTCTATCCATTAAACCTCTGCAAGAACTCTCCATGGTCCCCTCTCCTCAGCCCCTGACAAACTCTTATCTGCTTGTGGTCTCTATCAAATTGCCTAAAGTTCACGTTAAATGGAATCACACAATATTTGTCCTTTTGCATCTGGCTTATTTCATTGAGCATAAGGTTGCAACATGGATCAGAATTCCATTCCTTTTTTTGTGGCTGAATAATACTCCACTGCAAGATACCACTTTTTGTTTAGCCATTCATCTATCGATGGACACTTGAGTTATTACCACCTTTCAGCTATTATACTGCTACAATGACCATGGACAAACCAATGCCTGAATCTTTGTTTTCAATTCTTCGTGTGCAGCACATGGAGGAGGAGAACTGCGAGGGCACATGGTAATTCTATGTTTAACTTTTTGAGGAACCACCATAGTGTTTTCTGTAACAGCTGCGTAATTTTGCATTCCCACCAGCACTGTGTGGGAATTTTCCCACATCCTCACCAATACTTGTTACTTTTATTTTAATTATAGCCATCCTAATTGGGTGTGAAGTGATGACAGCTCATGTTTTTATTTGCATTTCCCTAACAGACCAAGGAGAATGAGCATCTTTTCAAGTGTTCACTGACCACTGGTATAATCCGTCATGAGGATTTGTGCCTATGTCTTCTTATAAAGGTTTTATTTCTTTATTTTTATTTTTTGCTTTTTAGGGCGGCACCCACAGCATATGGAGGGTCCCCGGCTAGGGATGGAATCGGAGCTATTGCTGCTGGCCTACACCACAGCTCACAGCAACGCCAGATCCTTAACCCACTGAGCAAGGCCAGGGATCGAACCCACAACCTCATGGTTCCTAGTCGGATTCACTTCCACTGCGCCACAATGGGAAGTCCTTTCTAAAGGTTTATAGTTTTAGCTCCTTAGGTATTTGATCCATTTTGAGTGAATATGGAAAAGGTCCAAATTCACTATTTTGCACTGTGTATATCCAGTTTTTCCAGCACTGTTTGTTGGTGAAGAAACCACTTTTTCCCCATTGTATTGGTACCTTTGTCAAAAATCAATTGACCACAGATGTAAGAGTTTAACCCATGTTCACCTTACTAGTCAAAATTTTAAGTGGAAGAAATGAAGGAGCTCCCATTGTGGCTCAGTGGTTAACACACCAATCAATGTGACACACTGTGACAAGGGTTCTACTAGACGGAGGCACCAACCGCTATTGAAACCAGAGGGGAAAAAACAAGTTTTTTGGTGGAAAGTCAAGGAAAGGTTGGGGGAACAATGCTATTCAGTATGAGTTAGGGGAGTGCCTGGGGACAAGGCTGATGGCTTTTTTTTTTTTTTTTTGGTACTTTTAGGGCTGCATGAGCGGCATAAAGAAGTTCCCAGGCTAAGGACTGACTCGGAGCTGCAGCTGCCAGGCTACACCACAACCACAGCAACACGGGATCAGAGCCACATCTGCGAGCTACACCACAGCTCACGGCAACGCCAGATCCTTACCCCACTGGGCAAGGCCAGGGATCGAACCTGTGTCCTCATGAATGCTAGTCAGATTCGTCCAGCACTCTGAATTTTTAATATTAAGTCATGGAGTTTGGGGTTTCATACCTCAAGCAATGGGAAACCATTCAAAAATCAAAACGGCAGGGGGATGAATAAGGCTAACAACGACTTACTCTGGATCCTACTTCCCAAACCATGAACGTCAGTCTACTGCGGACCCGAGTTCAGTTAGGGATCTGAACACCGGCAGGCATTCTCAACAAGAAGAAGGTCCTTGAAGTGCTAATTAAAATCTATGCATTTGATTAGTGAAGACAACATTAGCTAGGAAGGAAAACTTCATACACAGTAATTTCAGAAAGGGATGCCCATATCCATGAGGACACAGGTTCGATCCCTGGCCTTGCTCAGTGGGTTAAGGATCCAGCGTTGCAGCGAGCTGTGGTGTAGGCCGGCAGCTACAGCTCCAGATTGACCCCTAGCCTGGGAACCTCCATATGCCATGGGTATAGCCCTAAAAAAGACAAAAAAAGAAAAGAAAACAAGTTTCTCCCATCTTTACCAAGTTATTTTTTTTTTCCTGTTAATCTCATAATCAAATGTGCTAACGCACTGATGCCATCAAGCGTTCATGCTATAACCATTCGGCAAATATCTGAATGTCTACTGCGTGCCAGGCACCATTCCCGACACTGGGGCTACAGCAGAACATAAAACAAATATAAAGCTGCCCTTGTGAAGCTCACGTTACGGGGAGAGAGACAGACACTGACAAATAAATATACAATATACGGCTCGGGGAGGTTTATCTTCCTCAATACTTGCTCTCGCATTAACCAGACATGCAGTGATCCACCCTCATTAGGCAAGCAAGGCAGCAATCTTCAAGGCCACTAATGATCTGCATGTCAAACCTACGAGCCTTGTTTCCCCCCTTCTTTCTTCTGGCCTCTCACGTCCATGATCTTAGTAACACGCCTCCCCAGGTTCTGACTTTCTGCTTCTTTGACCACTGAGCATTCTCTGCGGTTCTGCCTGTTTCCTTTCCCCACTGAACATCCCATCACTCCACGGCTTCAACTATTTTATCCACGCAGATGATGCTCAAATCCATATTCTGCACGATTAGCACTCAATGACCTAGAGCACCATACCCGAGGAGCGGCAGGACTCACGACCACCCCAGAGAAGAAATACCTTTCTACAGCTGGATTTAAGCAAAAAAAGACCCATAGCAATAGGTCTGACTACCGACAACAGGCCAGTCTCAGCCTCGACGATCTCAAACTTCAGAGCGCCTTAGAGTCACCGGGAGAGCCTGTGGAGGGACGAAGCCCCCGGCTCTCACTCAGCACGTCTCGAGTAAGCTTGGTGTCCTGTACCTGCGTGAAGAGCTCAGATGATTCTGACACAAGACTGCCTTTTGAGACACAGTGGCAGGAAGCAGAGAAAGCGACTCAGGGCAGCTGTGAGGTCCAGGGCATTTTCTGGTGGGGATGCACGTGCAGAACGGGTGTACGCGTGTGGGTTTGGTGGGGGAGAGGAGGCAGGGCCTGCCTGTCAGGTGGGGGATAAGGAGAAGCATGTGTCTCTTGGCCTCCGTGGAGTGCCAAGTTCAGGCTGCAAGAAGGCGGTGGTGGGCTGGGACTGAAGGATCTGATGAGGTGTTAGCATCTTTCTAGACAGGAAGAAAGTAGAGGAAGGAAGGAACTGAAACATGCGGAGGGACCTTCTACATCCGACGTCATCAGGCGGACCTCGGAGGAGACAAAAAACCCCAGGCTCTCGGCCCAGAGCGCTACAGCACAAGAGCGCCACCTACTGTGGTCCCGCGGGTAAACTCTTCACTGATGAATTCAGGACGACAGGACACCCCAAGTCAAGGTGTCAACTGCTCTCTCACCTGGCCCACCGCAGCTCCAATGCTCCCAGTTCCATCAACGATTCCTGTGACGGTCGCCAGAGCCTCATTGCTCCCTTGGATCAGTTCTTGACGACCCAGGTCCGCAGAAATAGCAGAGCTGATCATATTAGAAGGGCCCCCGATGAAAAACCCTGAATTTATAAATAGAATAGGGTCTTACTAAGACACTCTTTGTGACAATGCTAAGAATCTACTGAATAAGGCAAATCCTTATCCCAGCATCTTCATCCGTATGTTGGAGAAAAACAGAAAGAGGGAAAGAAAGAACTGGTAAAAATGGAAACTCCCCCAGAGAGGAGCATCTTCAACCTAGTTAGCATCCACTTTTCTGTAAAAAGAAAATATGGGAGCTCCCATCTTGGCTCAGTGGTGACGAACCCAACTAGCATCCATGCGGATGCAGGTTCGAGCCCAGGCCTCACTCAGTGAGTTAAGGATCTGGCACTGCCGTGAGCTGTGGTGGAGGTCGCAGACGCAGCTCTGATCTGTGGGTGTGGCTGTGGTGTAGGCCGGCAGCGACAGCTCTCACTAGACCCGTAGCCTGGGAACTTTCACATGCTGCAGGTACGGCCCTAAAGATACCAAAAAAAAACTTAAAAATTTAAAAAACATATATAGTGAACACGCACCTTTCTAATCCAGTGAATCGTGCATTCACGGACAACTAACTGCACTAGCTTGTCAAATTCTATGGGAGAGACACGTCACAGGGCGTCAGACTACCCCGATTCAGCCAAACAAACATACTGGAGGAAAAGGGGGAGAAGAGCAAAAGCGATCTAAACGGTGCAGGGCATTCCACCTGCCTCTGCTCTCAGGGAGGCCGTCCAAGGTCTGAGCAGCAGTCGGCCCACGTGACTCTGTCCAGCGCCTCGATCGGCTCCACGTGCCTCAGGCAGCAGGGCCCCCGCCCCGTCTCCCATGGTCTCAGGTTCACAATAAGAACTTGTCTCTAACATGGTCACTAACTGCCCTCAACTGTTTCATCCGGGACTCAAGCAAAAAATACTGACTGGAGATCCCGCTGTGGCTCAGTGCTTAACAAACCCGACCAGCATCCATGAGGACGCAGGTGCGATCCCTGCGTTCTTGTTCAGGGGGTTAAGGATCCAGCGTTGCCGCGAGCTATGGTATAGGTCGCAGATGAGGCTCGGATCCTGTGTTGCTGTGGCTGTGGGGTAGGCCAGTGGCTACAGCTCCGATTTGATCCCTAGCCTGGGAAGCTTCATATGCTGTGAGTGCGGCCCTAAAAAGACCAAAAAAAAAAAAAAAAAGAGAGAGAAAGAAAAGCTGACCAATTCCAGCATAAGGAGGAAGGACTAGCTATACTGGACTTGGGGAAAGCTGGTGAACTGGCATCCCCTGGGGCATCTTCCTAAGCCACTTCTGGAAGTAATTCGGTGGGGCAGGAATCAAAAATCGTAGAAAATCTCTGCTAAGAGGGATGCTTCTCAAGGAGTTTCCTTCTGGCACAGTGGGTTAAGGACAGACGTTGTCGCTGCTGTGGCTCGGGTTCGATCCCTGGCCTGGGAACATCCACATGCCATGGACGTGGCCAAACAAAGGGGGGACTGCGGCTATAACAGCAAGACTGAGGCATCTTTCTTTTAACTGTTTGAGTTCTCCACGATTAAGGTTTTAGCATTACTCAAACTGAGGGAGAAATCAGTTTCCTCCTTTCCTTTTTATTTATAGAGGGAGAAGGCAGTGCAACAGAGCCCTCGGCCTACCTGTGACAGCCATCAGAAGGGCATTGATGGACTTATCGTTTGGAGAACCTGTGAGGGAAGACAAGACACAGGACAAAGCTGTGAGGAGCGCGCATTACACGTGCCTCCACCGAACGGCACACACTGATCCGGCTCGCCGCGGCCTCACCCATCACACCGGCAGACGACAGGCGGATCCACTCCAGCACCGCCTCTCCCAACTTTTATTTGCAATGTCTGCCTCTCACTGGTGCTCAAGCTACTGCGACTTGTAAAAGCTACAGAAAAACTCTACTTCTATCTCAGCAGCATCTTAAGGAACATACACCAAACCTACTAATTACCATCTTTCCTCTTTTGAAACCTTGTCCCTTTTATTGTTTTATTGGCTCTAATGCTGTCCCTCTGGAGCCTACCCACAAACAAAGCATATGCACTCCCCAGCAAGCTTTTAAACAAACCAACAAAGCAGGAGAGATGCCAGTTTCCTCCCCAATACAAATAAAACTATGTGATGATACTCTCACCCGCTTTTACAGGACAACACAAAGTTCCCCTCTTACGCTGTTGCGGCTGCTCTCCCCCGGCTGATCACTGACTCAAGGCAAATAAATGCCTTGGACCCAAGGGATCAGGGAAATAATGTACTGGCAAGGGAATACTCACGGCTGTATCCAACGAGGGACCCGACAGCCAGCAGCAGGCTGAGGGCTAAAACGGGGGCTCTCTTCTGCAGCACATCGGAGACGAAGCCCTGCAGAGTGCCACCTTCAAGCACAAAGAGGGCAGCCCCATCAGAGTCATTTCCAAGTTAGCTCAGTTACCTCACTCTTGCTTACCACGTACCCTCCGCCCGCTATCAGGATCCTAACACGTGTCTCTGCAAAAAGAGAGCTGCCTCCCCTAAAAAGATTCCTCCGAGATTTCCTTTTAGAAAGGCTACCTGACTGTGAACCGCCATGCGGATGATGGGGACAGGACACCGCAATTCAGACACTAAAACAAGGGAAAAATCATCAGAACTACCCCCCATATTCCTTCTTGCTTTTCCTTCTCAAAGCAGCTGTGAAGGCTTTTCCTGATTTTTCTGCTTTTTATTTTAAAAGGTAATTAATCAAGGACTATGCCTCACAGGCTATTAGTAGTCGGGAACATAAATGCTCCCTAAAATTGAATGCAGCGATTATGGCTCAGTAATAACTAACAGGACAGGATGCTTAAAAAGAGGTCGTGTAGATCCTTGAAGCCTCTTAGTCACATTTAGACATAGTCCTGTTTGGAGGTCTGGGGCCACGGGGCACCTGCTACATCCTCATCAGAGACCCAGACGGATGTGCAGGTCTAAAGGCGTCAACCTCACCTTTGGCTCTGGAAGAAGAGCACACGGGTTCAAACACAGTATCGCCTAAGGATACACCACGCTTTCATGAGCTCAGAAAACACTTAGTCTTACCACACTTCTTTTTTTTGTTTTAGCCTTTTGAGGGCCACACTCTCGGCATATGGAGGTTCCCAGGCTGGGGGTCGCATTGGAGCTGTAGCCGCCAGCCTATGCCACAGCCACAGCCACGCCAGATCTGAGCCGCATCTGCGACCTACACCACAGCTCACAGCAATGCCAGATCCTTGACCCACTGAGCAAGGCCAGGGATTGAACCCGCAACCTCACACTTCCTAGTCGGATTCATTTCCACTGCACCACGACAGGAACTCCTCCTCTTACCACACTTCTAAATGTAAACATTATAGAAAGGATATTAGTGTTTCACCACACCCATAGAAGCAATATCCACCAAAATGCAGTCTTGTACATCCGTCTGATTTTAAAGTTTCCGACTTATTTATACTTCCAGCTATAGCAAAAAGTTATATTAAAATCTTCTTGTGTACAGGAGTTCCCACCGTGGCACAGTGGGTTAAGAATCTGACTGCAGGAGTTCCCGTCGTGGCGCAGTGGTTAACGAATCCGACTAGGAACCATGAGGTTGTGGGTTCGATCCCTGGCCTTGCTCAGTGGGTTAAGGATCCAGCATTGCTGTGAGCTGTGGCGTTAGGTCGCAGACGCGGCTTGGATCCTGAGTTGCTGTGCCTGTGTCGTAGGCCAGTGGCTACAGCTCTGATTCAACCCCTAGCCCAGGAACCTCCATATGCCATGAGAGCAGCCCTAGAAAAGCAAAAAGATTAAAAAAAAAAAAAAGAAAAGAACCTGACTGCAGCAGCCTGAGCTGCTACAAAAGTGGGTTCAATCCCTGGCCCAGCGCAGTGGGTAAAAGGATCTGGTGTTGCTGCGCCTGTGGCACAGGTCGCAGCTGTGGCTCAAGGGATTCGATCCCTGGCCAGGAACTTTCATGTCGTGGGTGCGACCATAAAATTAAAAAAAAAAAAAAAAAAAATCTGCTGCATACAGTGAAGTGATCGTAACATAAATCCCTACTATTACTCCCATCTTTATGATCTAACAGCCAATACACGCAACTTCTATCTTTCCCTTCTTTGGCTGCCAGCGGTAGGAAACGCGGGGGGTAAAGTGATCACGTCCACATTCTAACTTGGCTCCCTGGCGGACGATTAGCTTCGCAGCCGAGCTATCACTGAAATCGCACAAAGGGGTTACACTTCACGAGATCAGAGAGCAAAACATCCCTGCGCTTCCTGAGACAAAAGAACTGATCCATCCACACGGGACCGAGAAAAAAAGAGCCCTATAAATCACAAGACTGCCGCAGGCGAGGTCTCCTCTTCTGGCCTTTTTTTTTTTTTTTTTTTTTAAAAGTTTGGCTATTTTCTGGTAGGACAGTTTAGGAAATCTAGCTGTGGAATGAACAAAAAACTTTAAATGATGCCAGATTTCATAGCCCAGGAAAATATGACGAGGGATTAACTTTCGTTATAAAAAAAGATGCACTGCTGGCCTTACCTATAATTCCTCCGACATCGTACCAAATGGACAGCTTGTCGGCTTCGGCCTCCTTCCATCCAAAGTTGTTACTCAGATAAAAGGGCAACCAGAAGAAGAAGGAGTAATTCACTAACTTCAAGCAGGCAAAGGCCAGTGAATACTGTAAGAAAAACATCCAGATGTCAAAAAGGAACAAAGAGCCCAGCAGGACCACCGTTTTTAATGTAATTAAAAAGCAAAACAAGAGAGAGGAGTTGGGGGCAAACAGTACCTGATGTTACAATGAATTTGAAACGTTTCGACAAATTCCCATTTGCCTGACTTAACCTAGTCTCCCTCCTCTCCTCACGCCTGTTCGCATCTAGAAAGGCCTCTGGGATAAAAAGCACACAGGACTCTTCCTCGGTTGTCCCCGCTTTCGTCTCCTTTCAGTTCTCTGGTAGAGGCAAACCAGTGTTTTTAACCTCTGAGGCAGGGCACATACTCAGACTTCTTTATGCAGGTCAAGAGAAAGCCGGTCACGCCACTAACTAGCAGTACCCACCAGCAAGGGAATCCAGGAACCCTCACAGCTTTCACTGCAAGCAGCGAGGCTTTTCTGGCTCTTCTACGACCTGCCAAGTTTCTGTTATGATCAATGCAAAGTAATGGGGCTGGATTACAGTTTCAAGGTCTGAGAGAAGCATCAACGTGGAAAGTGCCTTCGCGTTGCAGTTTCCAAAAGCCTGATGTGCCCGCGTCGACAGGGGGAGTCAGAAAGGAAGGGTTGGGACGGTCATGGGTCCTGCGGCTCCATGCAGAGGCGTGCAAGTTGCAGTGGCCCGGAGATGGCCGTGGGGCTGAGAGGCTCGTGCTCGACACATTCTCACCAGGAAATCCTGACGTTTAGCATCAAAGGCAAAGGGGGGAGGAGCGGGGAGACTGACTTCAAAGGCTGTCTGGCTAGTATATTCGTCTCCCTGGAGCTGCCAGTTATTCCCTAGGTATCACTTGTTCTAAAACAGCCTCCCTGGCAGGGCAGCAGCCACCCCCTAGAGAGCCGAATCCCAATCATGAGGCCGTTTTGTCCAGACAGCCTGCCACCAAGACAAAGGAATTAAGTTAACTAGATTTCCTTTACACTCGGCCCAGGGCAGGGAACAATAGCTTGGGAAATATGAAGGAACAGCATGAGCAGGCCCTGTGGAGTCACGACCCCCCTAAGTTCTGTCTCAGCAATTAAACTACTACCAGCAGAGTGTTTTAATAACTACTTGAAAAAATACTAATTGTGAGCATAAGAACGGGCCCAAAGGAGCCTGCGTTTCCCTTGTATTTGACGTCATCTTCTGGTTGGAGAGTTGTGGGAACGTGCACTGCAAATTCCAGCTCCTGCTTAAACTCTCTGCACAGGTCCGTCCCTTTCGCTTGGGGGCACAGGTAGCAGGGACCTCCTGGGTGTGAAACAGGACAACCTGCGGACTCTGACTCTAACTGAGGGGCGGTGCTCAGGAAGCACCCCGAAACAAGAACGTTAAAAGGGTGCTTATTCACAGCACAATAACCCGATGTTACGACGCCAGGGAGGACTGACGGGTGGACCTCCTATTCCACAGACAGGGGAACTGAGACACAAGGACGGGCTGAGTGACTTAGCCCAGGCCTCACAGAGAGTTAGTGGGTAAGCTGGACACATAACCTAGGCCTCTTCTATCCTGAGCTAGCGCACCCAAAACACCAAGACAGAAAAACCGCAGCAGAAGGGATTCAGTTAAGACGTTAGGAAAAAACCTGACTGTTAAGGTTGTGGAAACACTGGAATGCATTACCAAGAAACACTGTGGAGTATTCTCCTCTGATTTTTTTCTTATTCGAAGGGCAAACTTTTTCCCCCTAGGATGGTAAGAATATAGGCAAAGGCAGACTTAACAATCCATTCAAAACCCCTCTTGGTAGTTCCCGTTCTGGCCTAGCAGAAACGAATCTGACTAGTATCCATGAGGATGCAGGTGTGATCCCTGGCCTTGC
Source organism: Phacochoerus africanus (assembly GCF_016906955.1). Taxonomy (NCBI): domain Eukaryota; kingdom Metazoa; phylum Chordata; class Mammalia; order Artiodactyla; family Suidae; genus Phacochoerus; species Phacochoerus africanus. Next base: position 9,436,067 of record NC_062559.1, on the reverse strand, counting down.
TCAGGGGGTCGGGGATCTGGGTTGCCGTGAGCTGTGGTGTAGGTCGCAGACACGGCTCGGATCCCGCGTTGCTGTGGCTGTGGTATAGGCCAACAGCTGCAGCTCTGATTCGACCCCTCACCTGGAAACTTTCATATGCCTTGGGTGTAGCCCTTTAAAAAAAAAAAAAAGAGCAAAACCCCTCTTGGTCTACTTATGATTCTCTTATACTTCACATAGGCCAAAAAGTATACATTTTTAAGATATCAATTTTGCCTTCTCACTCGAACACTAGATCAGGGTCAGTAAACTCGGGCTCACAGGCCAAATCTGGCCAGGTCCATTTGTTCCATACTGTCCGTGGCTTCTTCTGCTCTAGAGTTGAGCAGTTGGGGCAGAGACTGTCCAGCCCCCCCCCCCCCCCCAAAGCTAAAAACATTTACCATCTGGCTCTGCACAGAAAAAAAAAAAAGTCTGCCAACTCCTACATGAGATATCAGATAAAAATTTCAAGTGGTGCCAATTTAGAGACAAGCTGAGGGCCACTATACATATTCCTCTGAACAGACACTCCTAAAAAAAAGTCTCAAAGAGAAGCTAAATACTTCAAGATGCTTTAGCCCAGGCAGGGTTACTGTCCAGCAATAATACCTCAGCAGCTGTGCTGAGGAGACCCGAACAGTCCTTACCGGTATAACGCCAGGCAGGCAACAAGCCTGGTAAAAGCTTATTGCCTTGACATGGGTAACAGGATTGCCTTCTTGGATTGAATAATTAGACTCAGATTCATCTTCATTTTCAGCACCATTCATCAATGGCCTGTGTGAGTCGTCTTCAAACTTTTCTTCTGCCTCAATACCCGGGAGACCTACAAACAACAGTGACAGGCACGTTCAGAGGGCCGTCCAGGTGCCCAGCACTGTGCTAAGTGCTATGCAGACGTCACCACTTATGGGACCCATGTTACGTCTCATCTCCATTTCACAGAAGCAACCAGGACGGTTCAGAATCCAAGGTCAATTAAGGTCACAGAGCTCTTGAGCAACAAACCCAGGACTCTAATGCTCCTTTATCTGGCTTCAAGGCAATGCTTTTTCAACTACATCATACCCTCTTACATACAAAAAAAAAGTTAATTATATACCATTAAACGGACATGTCTCTTTAATAACACTCAAAAGATAGACGAAATGTACATATTTGCTTCTGCGGTTTTGCTTGTACACGTCCTGTATTTAACCACAGACCAGTACACGAGATGATTTCCATGATGGAAAAGAAATCTGTCTCAAGAAGTGAAATTCAAAATACATCCGCGCCCATATCTAGCCAGCGTCTCCATTACAAACCCATTTGCGACGGATGAGTTTTCCCCGAAGCCATAAAAACGTGGGCCTCCCTCCCTCCAACACCGTGGCCAGGCCAGGCAAGGCCTTGGCATCTGCAAGACACAAACAGCAATACTGCTCCTTTCATTCACTGCAAACAGCTCACGGTTCTCCTGGAAAGAAAGGGCTGGGCTGTCCTGGCCACGGATGTCTCTTCGCCCGTAACCATGAGACCTTCTGGACAGATGGGGACAGCTTCTCCTCACCGAGTTCCTCTGGGGACACCAGGAGTCCAAAGAAGATGACGACCCCACCAGCACACTGCACGGCCGCCGTCACCAGGAAGGCGTACTGGAGGGAGAAGCAAGGTGAGCTGACACATCTGGGACACGGGTTCGAGGCAGTCACTGGAGGCAGGGGTGGGGGCGGGAAGGACAGGGTGACCGGGAAGGAAAGGACAGCTGAGGTCCCGGCCTGCACCACGTGCCAGGCCCAGTGTTTTACCTGTGTTTTCTCACGAGTTCTTCCCAATGACTACACGGGCTTCAGAGAGGAAAATTAAGGTCTCTCGGACACTGAGTGCTACTAGGATGATTGTGAAACCAGAACCAGCTCCCCAAGTATCACTCTTTACACCACAAAGCCTCCCACGACAGACAGGAGCTGCCCTCCAAGGTATTGTTTAGCTGGGGGGAGGGACGAAACCATACACAGAAGAATAATAAAAGGCAGCATGCAGCCGAATAAATGAGACAGCCCAATCCCAACAGGAAAACATGCAC